>NC_135900.1:60954454-61490836 GCF_964194155.1 Cetorhinus maximus
GCGAGGAGGGTGGCAAGGGAAAAGGAAGGGAGGAGGGCGGGAGAAAAAGGGAGGGAGGAGGGTGGAAGGAAGAAGGGAGGGAGGAGGGTGGGAGGAAAAAGGGAGGGAGGAGGGTGGGAGGAAAAAGGGAGGGAGGTGGGAGGAAAAAGGGAGGAGGAGGGTGGGAGGAAAAGGGGAACAAAACAAAGAACAAAGAGAGTACAGCACAGCAACAGGCCCTTCGGCCCTCCAAGCCTGCGCCGATCATATTGCCCGTCAACTAAAACATTTTGCACTTCCGGGGTCCGTATCCCTCTATTCCCATCCTATTCATGTATTTGTCAAGCTACCTCTTAAACACCACTATCGTACCTGCTTCCACCACCTCCTCTGGCAGCCAATTCCAGACACTCACTACCCTCTGCGTAAAAAACTTGCCCCACACATCTCCTCTAAAGTTTTCTCCTCTCACCTTAAATCTATGTCCCCGAGTAATTGACTCTTCCACCCTGGGAAAATGCTTCTGACTATCTACTCTGTCCATGCCACTCATAATTTTGTAAACTTCTATCAAGTCGCCCCTCAATCTCCGTTGCTCTAGTGAGAACAATCCGAGTTTCTCCAACCTCTCCTCATAGCTAATAACCTCCAGACCAGGCAGCATCCTGGTAAACCTCCTCTGCACCCTCTCCAACGCCTCCATATCCTTCTGGTAATGTGGCAACCAGAATTGCACGCAATATTCCAAGTGTGGCCTAACCAAGGTTCTATACAGCTGCAGCATGACTTCCCAGCTTTTATACTCAGGGTAGGAGGGTGGGAGGAAAAAGGGAGGGAGGAGGGTGGGAGGAAAAATGGGGGGAGAGGGAGAATGGGAGGGGGAGATTGAGAAGGGGAGGGGGACAGAGGAGGGAGAAGGGGGGGGAGAGTGGGAGGAGTGGGGAGGGAGGGTGAACTGAGGGAGGAAGAAGGGGAGGGAGGGAGAAGCAGGGGAGGGAGGCAGAAATGGAGGAGAGGGAGGGAGAAGGATGGGGAGGAAGAAGGAATGGGGAGGGAAGAGGAGGAAGAAGGGGAAGGAGAGAGCAAGGGGCGGAGTGAAAGAGGTAAAGGAGAGTGGAAGAGAGAGGAGGGGAGAAGGAGAGAAAGGAAGGGAAAATAAGAGAGATGTTGCTAGAGAAAGCAATGTGAGAGAATTGGGTGCTGAGGCAGGAAGAGAACCCAAATTGTTAATTTAAAGGCTTTTTCTGGTATTTTTAGAGGTATGCTATGTTGTAAAATCATGCTTTATATAAAAAAAATTACTTTGACTTTACTAGCTGGAAACTCCTAATTGATTTTTTTTAAAAGCTAAAGCCACATTTCAGTGACTTCGTGGTAACAGTCAAAGATGGCTGCTTATTTGCATCACTGTACCTTCTATGTACCAAAACTATTGATATAGAGACAACTTGTCTCCAAAGCTGCACCAGGAACAATTGCCTTGAAAGAGATGAATGGGGGAAATCTCCTATCCCATTAGCAAAGCATCCAGGCAAGCACCTGTCCTTGCAAATTAGATCTTGGCCAGGTTAAGTGCAATTAAAACTATCCCCTTTATTGTTAAAAACTCAAGAAAACATGCCTGACCATGTATTTTACAGTCACAGCGCGTAAACAGTTAATCACTCAAGGAATTGGTAAGTATATCCTTTCATTAAAAAAAACTGTTGCGGAGGGAAAAGAAAGGAGCCACTGCACACCATCTCATTTGATTGTAACAGCTATAATAGCGCTGCCAAAAAGCAAACTGATCAGATGATAAGAAAATAATATTTATGCACATTTCTATATGTATAACCACAAGTCCAATGAATTTTCGTCTTGATGTAATTTTAAGAAGATCCACCACCGTTAGAAGGAAAAAGACTTGCATCTAGATAGCAATGCAGTCCACGGTCGTTAAGATGCTATGACACAAATGGTGGAAAATAAATCAGATGGCATATTTCTGTCATTTGAATAGCATTACAATGTGGCCACACATATTAGGGTGTAATATCTAACTCCCCTCACTTTTGAGTTTGGTTGCTATCTGAAACTGCAGATGTTCTACATCCTCGCAACAAATGCATACAATTCCTCTTCAATTTACAATCTTAAATGTTATAGTATTGCAGGTCCAATACCACAAATTGTACTTCTCTTCAAGGGGCATGATATGCATCCTATATTTATTAATGTTCCAAGTCAACATGATTGACTTCAACATTAGGTCAACCAGTGTTGCAAAACTGAAATGATAGCACTGGAATGTAATTTAAAATAACACTTAAATATATAAGCAATAAAATTTAAGGCTATAACCTAGTAAAAGTGCTAAAATAAATGTAAATGGCTTAAGCTTCACATCCGTGGCTGATAGTATAATTTTCCCTCTGCCCTTCGACTCTGGGTGTAATTGAAATAAAATCAGGAATGAATACCAGTCAGAATAAAGTTTTCCTCAGTTAACCTGGGCTGTAAAAATGAATACATTCATTACAGATGTCACTAGGAAGTTATTTTAATGGGACAACTTTCTTAGCTCTGAGCCATTTCAGACATAATTTAACTTGAAGGTGTTTGCATTTCATAAGAGTGTGTATTACAGATATGTATACACATCATGACACTTTAATTTTGTTTTTATTTAGTTCAAGGAACAACTTAGCCCTTAGGATTTCTGCCCATTATTCATTTTGGAACTCATTTTTCACATTTGTGGTTCACTGGCTTCTTCTGGGCTTTTATCTTTTACTTGTAATCAATTATCATGCAATCCGCTCTGTTTTCATTATTTGATTTTCCTACAATTCTTTAGTTTCCTTGCTTTTGTACCAGGACTTACATTTCCTTTCAACCATTTTTTGCTTTCTACCTATTTACCTGCGTACCTTACTATTCTATTTTCTCTATTTTGTTTCTTTTCCTGTGATCCACAATTGTTTACTGACCTCTTACCTTTAATTCCCCATATCTTTCTGTGTCCCTTTATTTTTGTTTTGTATCTATTTCAAAGGCTGAGAGGAGGATGGAAAGATGACTAAATTTTACTTGCACATGGCACAAAATATCAAGGTAGGATCTGTTTCAAAAAAACATGTAGTTCATTGGGTTTCCAGATATCACATTCGTTAGGATCTGCAATAATACTTGTTTAATTTCATAAACTCAACATGTTACAACTCGAGTTAAATTGTGGCCTGGTACAGAAGGAAAGTTCTGCATTTTAAATGGTGTCATTTCATTAGCACCTTGAACCACAAAATAACAACATGCAAAGTGAATTATTGCTGTCCACATTAAACAGCATGATTTATAAGGTATCATGCAGGTCAGGGTTTGATTATATGGTAAGGGTGAAACAGGTCAACTAGGCCAAGAGAGACCACCTCCATCAATTCACCAATATTTCATTCAATACAAGGTACAGCCCGGGCACCTTATGGTAGAAGAGAGGTACGGGTCACATATGTTGCCCCTATCAGGTGTTTTTCCTCAGAAAAACACTTCCTTTTAATCTGGCCTGTTGACGATGCTAATGCAAGTGAAGCTTTGAACTTAAAGTTTTGCATTGCTCGTTTATACTGAGTACTGAATACTGATACATTGAGTAGTTGAGGGGCAGTTTTATCTATTTTAGTTATATGTATCTGAGAGGGAACAAAGAACATCAGAGAAAGGGTTAACTTGAAAGGAGGGAACTCTGCAAAGAACTATACCACCACTTGATTAAATTGGGATTACTGTGTAATTTACAGTGAATTTACACATGATTCATCAGAAGGAACCTGTTTGTAAAATTAAATACATTTTGCACAACTGTTTGGTGAGGACTGAAAGTTTTAAGTTTCTGATTTTGGGACCTCACAATAAAAATCCACTACCCCATTCTAATGCAAAAGTCTGTTTAATTTTAAAATAGGTGGGGACTGAATTTAATTCTCTTCAGGTAACACATTAAAAATGTGTACTATTGGTTCATATTTTTACCTCTGGCCTTGCAGGAATCATGGAAAGAATTTAAGATTGATTATTCAGCATTCAGGCTTTTGGTTTGAAAATATCCATTTTCTAACAGATATTTACTCAAATAATTGTATGCCCAAACTGAATAATGCCACTATTTGTTTTTGACCATACTGGTTGAAACCTCTATAATGTGAAATGGAGAATGAAATGTATGAATACTTTAAGACAGATAGTGGATTGTTTTCAGGTCCAGCTTGCAAGTTATCAACAGTCACAGATCGCAACTCTTTCAAGTACAATCACAGTTCTTGGTTTCTGGGAGTGGGACATGAACCCACAACCCTCTGATTCAAAGGCGAGGGTGCTATGAACTGAGCCACAGCTGACACCTCCTCCAGGTCCAGCTGCCTGCCAACCAGGAGTCCCAAGGGTGGCCCTAAAGTTGTTCTCAGGGCTCGCAATCATTCGGCTGTGGCTTCTTGTTTCCCCTTCACGGTCAGCTTGCTATTTACTAGAGATTTTTTTTTTGAAAAATATACTTTATTCATAAAATATCTGGAAGAACATTCCAAACCATTTCAAAATCACCATCACATAAGTACAATCAGATTCAACTTTTACACATGTATCACAAGGTGCATCAATACAATCAATGAATATTACAATCATTTCAATATGGTCAATGCAGACAATCAGACAAAGGTATTGGAGTTATCAACATACATCATGTTGCATTCTGAGGTGCTTCAATACAATTATAATACACTTAGTATTCACTGCATATATTCATTTTGAGCTGTACAGCCCGAGGGGCTCTCAACAGTTCCCAGCCCCTCGGTGCACTGTGGCAGAAAGGTCATAGACAGCGACCTTTCCCCATTGCGCCTTTGCGGTGGCTGCCCCAAGCTTTAGTGCGTCCCTCAGCACGTAGTCCTGGACCTTGGAATGTGCCAGTCTGCAACACTCGGTCAGGGACAACTCTTTGCGCTGGAAGACCAACAAGTTTTGGGCAGACCAAAGAGCGTCTTCCACTGAGTTGATGATCCTCCAGCTGCAGTTGATGTTTGTCTCGGTGTGTGTCCCTGGGAACAGCCCGTAGAGCACAGAGTCCTGTGTCACAGAACTGCCCGGGATAAACCTCGACAGACACCACTGCATCTCTCTCCAGACCTTCTTTGCAAAGGCACAATCCACAAGGAGGTGAACAACGGTTTCGTCCCCACCACAGCCACCTCGAGGGCAACGTGCAGAGGGGGTGAGACTCCTGGCGTGTAGGAAGGATCTGACGGGGAGGGTATTTCTCACCACCAGCCAAGCTACATCTTGGTGATTGTTGGAAAGTTCTGGCAATGAGGCATTCTGCCAAATGACTTTGACAGTCTGCTCGGGGAACCATCCCACAGGATCCACCCTCTCCTTTTCCCGCAGGGCCTCTAAGACGTTACGTGCCGACCACTGCCTGATGGACCTGTGGTCAAAGGTGTTTCTCTGCATAAATTTTTCCACGAGGGACAGGTGGTACGGCACGGTCCAACTACTTGGAGCGTTCCGCGGCAGCGTGGCCAGACCCATCCTTCGCAACACCGGGGACAGGTAGAACCTCAGCACGTAGTGACACTTGGTGTTTGCGTACTTGATGCAGCCGCACACAAAGGTGGCCAACAGTATGAGGGCAATGTTGGGCATGTTTTTTCCCCCTTTATCTAGAGGCTTGTACATCACGTCCCTGCGGACATGATCCATTTTCGACCTCCAGATAAAGTGAAAGATGTCTCGGGTAATCATTATTGCGCAGGAGTGTGGAATGGGCCAGACCTGCGCCACGTACAGCAACAGCGAGAGTGCCTCACACCTGATGACCAGGTTCTTACCCGCAATGGAGAGGGAGCGTCACTCCCACATGCCCAGTTTCCTTTTCACCGTAGACACTCGCTCCTTCTAGTTTCTAACGCATGCCCTGGTCCCTCCATATCCCCAGCACCTTCAGGCCGTCAGCCCTGACGGTGAAGGGGACAAAGGATCGGTCAGCCCAGTTCCCGAAGAACATGGCCTCGCTCTTCCCACGATTTACCTTGGCTCCCGAGGCCAGTTTGAACTGGTCGCAGATGTGGATCAGTCTGCGCACCGACAGCAGATCCGAGCAGAAGACGGCGACGTCATCCATGTAAAGGGAAGCTTTGAACTGAGTGCCTCCACTGCCTGGGATTGTCACTCCTCCTATGCCCGGATCCTTCCTGATGGACTCAGCAAAGGGATCTATGCAACACATGAAAAGAACAGGCGAGAGAGGACAGCCCTGCCTGACTCCAGATTTAATAGGAAAGCTATCTGATTCCCACCCATTGATTGAGACTGCGCTACTGATGTTAGTGTAGAGCAGTTAGATTCAATTGCGAATTCCTTCCCCAAATCCCATTTTGGAGAGCACATCCACCATGTAGGTGTGCGATATTCTGTCAAAGGCTGATGAGGCAGGTGTCCACACCCCTGTCCTGCACATAGACAATCGTATCCCTGAGCAGCGTGAGGCTATCAGAGATATTCCTGCCCAGCACAGTGCAGGTCTGGTCAGGGTGGATCACCAATTCCAGAGCGGACTTGACCCGATTGGCGATGACCTTGGACAGAATCTTATAGTCCACATTGGACTATAACAGTGAAATGGGTCGCCAATTTCTAATTTCCTCCCTTTCGCCCTTGTGCTTGTAGATGAGGGTGATGATGCCTTTCCTCATGGATTTTGACATACTGCCAGCCAGGAACATACTCTCGTACACTTCTAGCAGGTCCGGGCCGATCCAGTCCCACAAAGCCGAATAGAATTCCGCCGGCAAGCCGTCGCTTCCGGGGTTTTTACTCTTCTCGAAGGACTCAAGGGCCTTAGTCAGTTTGTCAGGAGTTAGCGGTTTGTCCAGGCTCTCCCGTGTACTGTTGTCTAAGACCTCCGTGATAGAGGACAGGAAGGACTGGGAGGCCGTGCTGTCTGTGGGCTTTATGTCATACAATCCGGCATAAAAGGATTTGCTGATCCTCAAAATGTCGGACTGTGATGACTTTACTGAGCCATCTTCTTCCTTCAGGCTGCTGATCACAGAGCTCTCTCTGTGTACCTTTTGGAAGAAGAAACGTGAGCACATCTCATCCTGCTCAACGGAGCGGACTCTGGAATGGAAGATGATCTTGGAGTCCTCCGAGGCAAAGAGCGAGGCTTGCTGGCTCTTCACCTCTTGGAGTTCCTCCTTGACATCAACCCCCATCGACTGCAGCCGGAGCAGATTCTGCATGTGTTTCTGGAGTCAGGACATTTCCCTCTGTTCCTTTCTAGCTTTCTGGGCGCCTTTGAGGATGAAAAACCTCTTGATGTTTCCCTTGATCGCTTCCCACCAGTGTGTCAGGGGCTCAAAGAGGAGTTTCACGGTTCTCCAACCTTTGTAATCCCTCTTGAGCACCTCAATGTTCTCTGGGGTCAGCAGTTGCACGTTTAGCTTCCATGCCCCCCTGTCCACCCTGTGGTCTTCCTCTAAGTGACAGTCAGCCAGTAGGAGGCAGTGGTCAGAGAAGAACACCGGCTTGACGTCGGTGGATCTGATTGCGAACGCACGGGACACAAACAGCAAGTCTATCCTGGAATGGATGGACCCGTCTGGCCGTGACCAGGTGTATCTACGCTGCACTCCGTCTGCAGGGTTGCTGAAGACGTTGTGCAGCTTGGCATCCTTAACTGTTTCCATCAGGGATCTGGACGTAGCGTCCAATCTGCTTTTCGCCCTGCCGGATCGTCCAGCCGCATCGATGATGCAGTTGAAGTCACCGCCCAGAATGACCGGCCTGGAGGTCGCCAGCAGCAGTGGGAGCTGCTGAAAAACCTCCAGCCGCTCGGCCCCTTGTGACGGGGCGTACACGTTAATTAACCGGAGTGGAACAATCTTGTACATTACGTCTGCTACGAGGAGGCGCCCGCCCACCACCTCCTTAACCTCGAAAACTGTGAAGTTGCCTCCCCGCAGCAGAATACCCAGGCCAGAGGAACGAGAGTCGTTTCCTCCTGACCAGATCCATTGATGGGACCACCATCGTGACCATTACCTGTAGGAGCTGAGGTGCGGTATCGCACACTCCTGCAGAAGCAACTGGTCAGCTTTGACCTTGGCAAGGTAGTCCAAGGTCGCAACACATCGCGTAGTAGATTTAATGCTACGCACATTTATGGATACAATCTTTACACCCATTTTAAAGCATTTAGTCTCTTACCAAACCTGTTGTCTCTGAGAGTCCCAGACCTTTGGTCTGCTCCTGTATACCCATAGTGTTCACAAATTGCCTTACTTTGGATGGGCTGAGGAAACTGCCCTGAACCTCCCCATTGGAAATGTTCAGCTCAGGTGGCATTTGGGGGCTCGTGTAAGGAATGAGATTTGAATTGTTCTCTTTTGGAGAAGTCTCTCCAATCCTCACCCCCTCTGGGGCGTTGCTGCTCCCGGCTTCCCGGAGCTGGGGTGCGTTGAGCGCTTCACTGCTCCCAGATTCCTGGGGCTGTGGTGTGCTGGCCTCTTCGGGTTGTGGGCAAAGTTGGGGTGCGCTGGTCTCCTCATTGTCTCCAATGTTCTGGAGCTTGGGTGTCTCGTCCTCCAACTCCCTAGAGCTTTGCCACTTCTTCTGTAGATGCCGCCCTTTCCCTTCTTCGTCCGAAGAGCAGCTGCCCTCGTCATCCGTGTCGGTTGGGAGACGCCTCTTGCCACTTGTCTGGGAAGTGGCTTGGTCCCTTCTTAGCCCCTTCTTCCTTTTGGCTCTCTTCACCAGCTGCCACCCCCCCTGCTGATTTTCCGCTGCTTCCTCCTCCTCCATTGATTCACTCTCCTGAGGAGTGGGAGGTTCAGGGGGCAGTGCTGTTGATTGGCTGTCTGCTGCCTCAATCTTTTCCTCCACCTTGTCTCTCTCTGTGTCCTCCTTTGTCCCGTTGTTCTCACTGGGGGCCTTGGTGGTTGGAGTGTTGCAAGTGCCCTTGGTAGTAGTGACACGAAGCATTTCCTCTGCTTCCCCCTCGTTGGCTTTGGCTGCCTGTGCATAAATACGGCAGCATTTGGGGCAGGTCCTGTAGAGGTGGCCTGCCTTGCCACACGGGTTGCAGCACTTAGTCTGTTTGCAGTCCTTTGTCTGGTGCCCTTCCTGTTTGCAGTTCTTGCAGATGGCGGCACTGCAGTTGGCCGCCACATGACCAGACTTGCCACATGAGCGACAAAGTTTGGGCTGCCCAGCGTAGACAAGGTAGCCACGGCTTCCCCCGATAGCGAAGCTGGAAGGAGGGTGGAAGATGGCTCCCTTACCATCGGTCTCGAACGTGACCTTAACCTGGCGTTTGCATGTCCAAGTCCCGAAGACTTCTCTAACCTCGGTGCAGCTCCCAACCTTGTTGACGTACCTGGCGAGGAAGGTGAACACGTCGGTGACAGGGACGTAGGGGTTGTAAAGATGCACCGTCACCACACGGTCCCGTTGCAACGGCAGAGCAAAGAGCGGCTCCACCTTCAGGATCTTCATCTCCGGTTGGTCTCTCTTCTCCTCAAACACCTTCAGGAACTTGACGCAAGCTGCCAAACGCTTGAAAGTCACCTCAAAACATCCAGCGCTGGGGAAGTCTTGCAGGGAGTAGATCTCCGCAGCTTCAAATCCACACGCCTTCAACAGGATCCGCTTGATGAAGAAGGCCCGATCCATGGGTGCTCCTCCTTCGCTGTCCTTCACCGTCACCCGAACGGTGTTACGTACCCCATGGTATGGGGCTCGACCGGTTATAGCCATCGCTTTACACTGCACTTGATCTTAGCCAAAAGGCCTTTTTTTTTTTTTGCAAAAATATACTTTATTCATAAAATATCTTCAATCACATTCCAAACCATTTCAAAAACACCATTACAAGGGTACAATCCAGGTTAAACTTTTACAAAATGTATCACCAGGTGCATCAGTACAAACAATATTACAATCATTTACAGCCTTTCATTTTGAGCTGTACAGCCCGAGGGGCTCTAAACAGTTCCCAGTCTCTCGGTGCGCTGTGGCAGAAAGGTCTCAGACAGCGACCCTTCCCCATTGCGCCTTTGCGGCAGCTGCCCCAAGCTTTAGTGTGTCCCTCAGCACGTAGTCCTGGACTTTGGAATGTGCCAGTCCGCAACAATCGGTCGGGGACAACTCTTTGTGCTGGAAGACCAACAAGTTTCGGGCAGACCAAAGCGCGTCTTTCACCGAGTTGATGATCCTCCAGCTGCAGTTGATGTTTGTCTCGGTGTGTGTCCCTGGGAACAGCCCGTAGAGCACAGAGTCCTGTGTCACAGAACTGCTCGGGATGAACCTCGACAACAACCACTGCATCTCTCTCCAGACTTTCTTTGCAAAGGCACAATCCACAAGGAGGTGAACAACGGTCTCTTCCCCACCACAGCCACCTCGAGGGCAACGTGCAGAGGGGGTGAGACTCTTAGCCAAAAGGCCGAGAAGCGATCTGGGCTGTTTGCCCCACTTGTAGATGTATCCTGGAGGACAGCATATGACAGCACTCCTGCTTGTCCTGGCTCCACAGTAATGTTTTCTGAATTTGAACAGAACACTTTCATTGGCACCTGTAGGGGTGGAGTCCCGACTCAGCAGACCCAGATCCTGCTCCACTGATCGACAAGCTAGTTCAGCTGAGGGATTTGAACAGCGGTTAGGCCCCTCATTTACATATGTAATGGGCCTAACTCCTCTTTTAGGCAGCTGCCAGGAATACCTGAAAAATAGGTCCAAACAACTTAGCATCAGCAGTGGCCTGAATGCACATCAGTGTGCTCTTTTTTATGATGCAAACTTTATATTCCAATAAAACAAATACAAAAACACAGTACCCAAGATAGATGGATTCATAGCAGAAAGCATAAGTTCCTTTCCCTCTATATGACCATGCCATGAAAGGCCAGGAATGTCCCCATAACTTTTTCTTTAGTTAAATGGGGAGTGGCATCAGGAAAATTGCAAAAAATTTTGTTGACATATATAAATTTAAAAAAATAAATCTTCAAACCATTTCCCACATCTCAGCTGCGCTTATAGTACTAAATCTTGATGATGAATATTTCAGTACTGTGGTGAACATATGTAGTATCAGAAGATGATTGATCTCATGTCAGCAGAGAGATAAATAACCTACTTAAATACTCTTGTCATCGCTAAGTGAATTACTGTTAAATATCCTACCAGTCTCTGGTACACTATATGGACAGTTTACACCTCATCAATATGATCCTGTAAATCAATTTCATTTCCTTTTCTTTCTGACCTATCTGTTATATTATGTATTGGAAAAAAAACATTTTCAAAATAGAGTAAATCAATCCAGTGCAATAATACTGAGACTATTTTTCCCTGCAAAATTTAACATTTTAGCACTCGTGTACAATTTATACGCATATACTGATTTCTGGGGGGAAATTGTAAGGATAGATGAGTGTTTAATAAAATATAAAATAAGAAAGAAATTGCTAGATTATATTTGTAAAAATCAGGTGTAGCATGGTGCATGAATGCATCTTCATTCATTTGAGGAAACACATATTTGTGGTAACTCAAAAAGCAGTGAAAATTTAAAAGATTACTGACACTAATGATCTTGGAACCCTCCTAAAGATTTTCTGAAGCATCCATTGATAATTAAAGAGTGTGTTTACGATACAACTTCAGTTTCACTGTGATCTCCAGTACAATGTCAAACTGGGTTTTAAAAGTACATCGGGATATCTTTAAACTCCTGCAAAACTTTTAAAACCTACCTTCAGTTAATTTAAATGTTTGGAGAGTATAAATGCTCACTAAAACATTTAACAAGAAAGACCTTGCATTTATATAACACTTTTCACTACCACTGGATGTGTCAAAGCACTTTGCAGCTAATTAAATACTTCTGAAGTGTAGTCACTGTTGTAAAGTAGGAAACGCAACAGTCAATATGCACACAGCAAGATCCCACAAATATCAATGTGACAATGACTAGATAATCTATTTTTGTGATGCTGATTGAGGGATAAAATATTGGTCCAACACATTGGGGATAACTACCTTGCTCTTCTTCAAAACAGTGCCATGTCCACCCAAGCAGGCGGATGGAGTCTCAGTTTACCGTCTCATTCCAAGGACGGCACCTCCAACAGTGCAGCACTCTCTCAGTACTACACTAGAGTGTCACCCTTGATTTTGACGCTCAACCACAAGGAGCAAAGTGCTTTCTCCCAGTCAGGAGAGAGACAGTTCTAAACAGACGGTGACACAAGGTACTGTATGATGCTGACAGCTGTAGTATAAATGTCCTAAAAGGAAATTTTAATGATTGTTCTACCTAATGCTTGAATAATATTGACATTTACATACTCTTGCAGCTATTAATTCTTGAGCACAGGTTTAACTATGTAGAACAATTCTGCATTTTGATGAGAGAATTTTCACTGTACAGTGCTACTGCTCAATTTGATCATGAGTGATACTAATTGGCTTAGATTTTGCAGTAGTAATGTCAGGGTTCACCATCATTACTCCCCTGAAACTGATAAAAACTTTGGGAGTCCACACATACGTAGAATTAAATCCAGAAGTAGCTGCCAGTGATTCTATGCTTTTCCAACAGGTGCACTCTTTAGGTCCCCTGGAGGGCAATGTCTAAGCAGTAAAAGAATTGACAAAAACTTCCACTCTTATGCTACTAGTCTCATTGTAAAAATCCTTTGAAAAGTTGTACCTTTATGAATGAGGTGTAACTGGGGGCTGGATTTAATGCCTCCCATTGCGACGGGAAATGTAGTGGCCAGACCGCTTAATAGTGCGGGACAGAGGGTGGAAGGGGTTAATGGGGGATTCCCAGCCTGCCAATTGACACCCATTATCCTCGAGCCAACTGCAATTAAATGGTGGCTCAATGGAGGCCACTCAGCAAACCCTGTTGGGTTTGACAGCGGCCTTCAGGGGGATCTCTTGTAGTCAGGCATTTTATGCCTTATTGAGGGACCCAGCATCAGGCAGGGAGGGGTAGCTGCTGAAAGTCCTCTCCACCTTGCCACCAATATGTCTACCTCCCCTCATACAAACTCCTGCCCGCATCCCACAGAACCCAGAATGATCCTGGACCTCTGGTAGGTGCATTACTGCCAGCTGCCATCGCTCCTGCTGGTGCTGGTGACATGAGGAGCTGCCAGCCTCTGACTGGCCTGTAGCTCTTAGCAGGCTGGATTCCCAACGCCAAGGACCTCAATCATGAAGAAGGCCCAACAGGGACCACGTATGTGCCTGAAAGGCATTTGATTCCATCAGGCTTCCTCCACAGAACTGACAGGGGTTCACTGCCAGTTCTCTGACAGGTGGAAAAGAACTCCGTCAGCCTGACAGAATCACGGCGTGGGAGTTTAACAGCATACTAACTTCATAATTACTGCTAAAAACCCCTGTTCCCCTTGAAGAGCTAATTTTATATTTGTGGAATGTCAAATTTCTCCATTATGATACAAAAATTCACATTTATAAAATATTCATTAAAGTTTATACTATCTTAGCTTCTATCTTGATCCATAATAATAATGATTATATTTTCACTACATGATGATTTAAAATAAAAGTGAAGACATTCAGAGCTTTTAAGTTCCTGACTTGCTGCTGGTGAGAATACTTCAGTGTGATTGGCTGTTTAAACTGCTTGCTGCTATCATTGCTGCTAGATACCTGGAGGTCACCTTGACTTGGCACTAGGTTTAAAGAGGAAAGTGGTAATCTTGCCACAGTGATTGCGAGATCTTTGTGGGCACCTTTCTTCAAGTTCAACAGTGACCTCTGCTGCTTTGCCACTCCCTGCAAAATCTAAGCCAGCGTGAATGGGGAACTTTATTGTCTTGTTGCTTTCAGTGTACAATTATTTACAAGATTGTAAGTTTTATCGTTGCCAATTGTTGTTTCTTTCCCAGGTCTTGACATCTAAATACTTGCTCTATTATGTGCATTTTGCTCCGTTGGAAGAGATTTTTCAACAATGCATGGAAAATATATGCATATTACACTAAGAATCTGATGTAGGGTGCACACTTACTCTCCAAAAATCTTATATCTTGTCACAATTTTTAATCACACCTTTGTGCCAACTTTCCCCATCATAAGGTCCTAAACTCACATTTTCCATGGCAATTTTGCTCGGCAGCACTCACCAGTTAAACTGTAATTACCTGCTCTGGCCTTTAGGTGCCACTGCATTCTCTAATGGCCAAGGAAAACTCAAAATATTTCCTGAAAAAAAACTATTTTTTTTTCTCTCAGCAAGTGCAATTTCTAATGTTGAAACAACATTTTAAAACATATCAAAGTGATTTCAAATATACTTCACCCAAATTTTAGCACATTTTCCAAAAAATGAAACAAAATTAGTTAAATTTTAAAAGAGGTTGGCAACTAGAAAATGTCAATATTTCATTATCAATACCTGTGATAAGAGAGAGAGAGAGAGATGGAGAGACAGAGGTCAAGACTGAAAAGAAAGAGACAGATGAAGACAGAGGGAGTATCTTTTCTAATTCTAATTAGTGTTTCTTTTTTCAAATAACAAAACATTGAATTTTAAAAGGAGGCTGGAAGGTTATTATTATCACCTGTGTTTTAGTGATAGTACTTACAGCTGCGAAAACAGAGGCAGATACAAGGGCTAATTTTGTCTCATTGTGGGCCTTTTTTGGCTGTACATAAGGGAGTATTAGGAAATTAGGAAAATATTTCATTGACTTCTCGCTGGAGGCCCTCCTCCCATTCTGATTTTTGGGCGGACCACAATTTAAGTGGACTGATCCATAGGATCCTAGGCTCATATGGCAAGGGCTCAAGATATAATGATCAGGATTTTTGTGAATTCTTGGAGGAAGAGTGGGTAGCAAAAGGGGAAACAATATTGTACTCATGTGAAAAGTTGATCTTGATTGCAAACATGCTTTAACTTAGACAGTGGCAAGTAATAAATTAGTAGGAAGTAGGTTAATAGTGCAGGTTCGTTTAATTATATCATAGAATCGTAGAATGGTTGCAGCACAGAAGGAGACCATTCAGCCCGTCGTGTCCCTGCCTGCTCTCTAAAAGAGCAACTCAGCCGGTCCCACTCTCCCACCCATTCCCCATATGCCTGCAAAAGTTTTCTCTTCAGATAATTATCCAATTCCCTTTTAAAAACCGCAATTGACTCTGGCTCCAGCACACTCTCAGGCAGTGCATTCCAGATCCTAACCACACACAGCAGAAGAAAACAGATTCCGATTTCAATCTGTGTTGAGTCAGTTGACCTCAACTAGGTCTCGTCATTATCACAATGCTGTTTGTGGGACCTTGTTACATTCAAATTGGCTGCTGTGTTTCCAATATTACAACAGAGACCAAAGTTCAAAATGATTAAGCGCTTTGATGTCTTGAGGTTGCCAAAGGTGCTGTGTAAATGCAAGCCTGTCTTTCTTCTTTCTCAACAAAAGCAGCTCTTAGGACACAATATCCTCACTCAGCAGATATAAAAACAAAAATCTAAAAGCTACTGCGGATGCTGGAAATCCAAAACAAAAACAGAATTACCTGGAAAAACTCAGCAGGTCTGGCAGCATCGGTGGAGAAGAAATCAGTTAACGTTTCGAGTCTTCATGACCCTTCGGCAGAACTGAAGCATAGTTAGGAGAAAGGTGAAATATAAGCTGGTTTAAGGTGGGGGGGCGGGGGGAGAGAGAAGTTGAGGGTGTGGTGATTGTGGAGATAAGCAGTGATAGGAGCAGATAATCAAAAGATGTCACAGACAAAAGGATCAAAGAGGTGTTGAAGGTGGTGATATTGTCTAAGAAAAGTGCTAATTAAGAATGGAAGACAGGACACTCAAGGTACAGCTCTAGTGGGGGTGGGGTGGAAAGACTAACAAAGTTTTAGTTTTAGATTTAAAAATAATGGAAATAGGTGGGAAAAGAAGAATCTATATAAATTATTGAAAAAAAAGGGAGGGGGGAGAACCGGGGTGGGGATGGGGGAGGGGGAGTTTAAGATCTAAAGTTGTTGAATTCAATATTCAGCCCGGAAGGCTGTAAAGTGCCTAGTCGGAAGATGAGGTGCTGTTCCTCCAGTTTGCGTTGGGCTTCACTGGAACAATGCAGCAAGCCAAGGACAGACATGTGGGCAAGAGAACAAGGTGGAGTGTTAAAATGGCAAGCGACAGGGAGGTTTGGGTCTTTCTTGCGGACAGACCGCAGGTGTTCTGCAAAGCGGTCGCCCAGTTTGCGTTTGGTCTCTCCAATGTAGAGGAGACCGCATTGGGAGCAACGAATGCAGTAGACTAAGTTAGGGGAAATGCAAGTGAAATACTGCTTCACTTGAAAGGAGTGTTTGGGCCCTTGGATGGTGAGGAGAGAGGAAGTGAAGGGGCAGGTGTTGCATCTTCTGCGTGGGCATGGGGAGGTGCCATAGGTGGGGGTTGAGGAGTAGGGGGTGATGGAGGAGTGGACCAGGGTCACTCAGCAGCCTGGCTAAAATCAGTTGGGGCCCTGCTCTTGAGTGCCACTCATCCCCTCGTTCCAGTAAAAGCAGCATGCTGATTGGTTGGAAATCCCATCATTCTCACTGGTGTTGCCTTGTATCGCCTAATAGCCTACCTGTCTAAGCTGAAATGTGAAGAACTGCACTTGTTACTGAAAGTATAATAATTTTCATAATATTTTTCTGGTTCATTGTAAAGTAGGTTTATAGGTGTGACTGTAGATGGTCCTGCCTCTGTGATTTAATTACATTTGGAGTCAGGTAGGCTGCAAGCTTGGAATTATCAAAAGAAGCTAGGTGTAGGAATGTGTTTGAAATGCTAATGAGTAAACATGGATGCTGGTTTAGCATGTAAGGTGTGAAGGAAATTTGCATTTTCAAATAAGTGAAGGGATTGTTTGGATTTGGATTCAACTCCAGTTTTCAAAAGGGAACTGGATAATTATCTGAAGAGAATTCCTTTGAACAAGAAGGGCTGTACTCCATAAATGTTCGGGTAATTATTAGCTACAGAAATTTAATCCTGCTCACTAACACCCATTTTCTAGGTAGCATGGGTGATTGGCTTATTCTGCAGCATTTCACCATGTCCTAATAATTGGGGGTCCCCTGCAGTATGAATGGTTTGTATTAAGGAGACTGGAACTACTTATGCATACCTGGCTCCTGATGCCCATCACAAACCCTCACCCAGCATCAATGTAATGAAGATCATGCCATTACTAGAGTGAACATGGAGCATGTCAATGATATACTGAAGCAACACTTTCCTGCTGGGATCTGTCAGATGGGTGCAGCTGCACATTTCGCCAAGGACGAGCAAAAATCATTACTATCTGCTATGTGCTTCACAATGCCACAATCCCAAAAAATAGCAGCATACGAGTGGAAGAAGACAGAGACCTTCAGACTGCCCAAGGATGTGACAACCTGGGAGCTGGTGAACCAGCAGGATAAGTGCAAGAGCTCTACTTCCATGCTAAGTGCTAACAATAAAAGCATTCACTAGCTCATGGAAATAATCATTGGGGTTTTCAGTAAATACTGAATTCATTGTGGGAAATAGGTGTCATGAGGTCATCCTGGGCTTGTGATTACATTCTGCAAGACATAAAAACAAAAAACTGCGGACACTGGAAATCCAAAACAAAAACAGAAACAGAAATATCTGGAAAAACTCAGCAAGTCTGGCAGCATCGGCGGAGGAGAGCACAGTTGACGTTTCGAGTCCTCATGACCCTTCAACAGAACTAAGTAAAAATAGGAAAGGGGTGAAATATAAGCTGGTTTAAAGGGGGGAGGGGTGTTGTTGGGACAAGCAGCCAGTAATAGGTGGAGATAACCAAAAGATGTCACAGACAAAAGAACAAAGAGGTGTTGAAGGTGGTGATATTATCTAAAGGAATGTGCTAATTAAGAGTAGAGAGCAGGACAGCCAAGGTACAGATAGCTCTAGTGGGGGTGGGGGAATACTAAAAGGTAGAGATAAACAATGGGTGGAAATACATTTAAAAATAATGGAAATAGGTGGGAAAAGAAAAATCTATATAAATTATTGGAAAAAACGAAAAGGAGAGGGGAGAAACGGAAAGGGGGTGGGGATGGAGGAGAGAGATCAAGATCTAAAATTGTTGAACTCAATATTGAGTCCGGAAGGCTGTAAAGTGCCTAGTTGGAAGATGAGGTGCTGTTCTTCCAGTTTGCATTGAGCTTCACTGGAACAATGCAGCAAGCCAAGGACAGACATGTGGGCAAGAGAGCAGGGTGGAGTGTTGAAATGGCAAGTGACAGGGAGGTCTGGGTAATTCCGCAAGCATTACCCAGACCTCCCTGTCGCTTGCCGTTTCAACACTCCACCCTGCTCTCTTGCCCACATGTCTGTCCTTGGCTTGCTGCATTGTTCCAGTGAAGCTCAACGCAAACTGGAGGAACAGCACCTCATCTTCCGACTAGGCACTTTACAGCCTTCCAGACTCAATATTGAGTTCAACAATTTTAGATCTTGATCTCTCTCCTCCATCCCCACCCCCTTTCCGTTTCTCCCCCCTCCTTTTCGTTTTTTCCAATAATTTATATAGATTTTTCTTTTCCCACCTATTTCCATTATTTTTAAATGTATTTCCACCCATTGTTTATCTCTACCTTTTAGTATTCCCCCACCCCCACTAGAGCTATCTGTACCTTGGCTGTCCTGCTCTCTACTCTTAATTAGCACATTCCTTTAGATAATATCACCACCTTCAACACCTCTTTGTTCTTTTGTCTGTGACATCTTTTGGTTATCTCCACCTATTACTGGCTGACTGTCCCAACAACGCCCCCCCCCCCCCCCCCCTTTAAACCAGCTTATATGTCCCCCTTCCTATTTTTACTTAGTTCTGTTGAAGGGTCATAAGGATTCGAAATGTCATCTGTGCTCTCTTCTGCCGATGCTGCCAGACCTGCTGAGTTTTTCCACATTCTGCAAGACAACTGACTGAGGCATAATCAATTTAATATTGTAAGTACTGTTATCATAATAATCACACCAAAGGAATCAATTCCACATAAAACCACTTTGTGTTTAGACAGAAACCTTAATTCTCTTCACAAATGAGCTAATTACAGCACACACTGAGCCAGAAAGGGAGATTATCAAATACTATATGGATTTTGAAGTGGAGAGAGCGATATGGAGCCAGGGAAGTTTTGAGAGGAATTCCAAAAGAAATCAATGTTGTGTTTTTATACTGATATAAAGGCACAAGTCTCTCATAAGGGATGGTGTAAACACGTTGTGGGTTCATTTATTAAGACTAGGCACATGAGGACATATATATGTGCATAGAAAAGTTGAAGACATAAGCAGCAGGACCGTCTATGTTTCAGGCCAAAGTGAAACTGAGGCTGGATAACATGCACCTCCCTTCTAGTATTGGCATGCTGCTATCCCTCAAAGACATATTACAACACCCCCCTTTCTTTATAAAGATACGTCCCTCCCCACCCCTCCAAAGAATTATAACTATTTACAATACATGTTCATGTTTAGTTACCATTATATAAGTATATAGAACTGATGTATCTGAGTCAGTAAAATGTAAGGTAATCTGCTGGTATGCCCAGATCTTGTGATGGTAACCTTGTCTGGAAGTTTCCTTAATTGTTGACAGTGACCTATGGGATTGTCATTCTTGGATATTGTTTCTGGCATTTTGTATCTTGTCCTAGATGTAATAGGACTGTACGGTGGTTGAGGAGCTGGAATAGATCTGATTTGTCCTCTGTTATGCCTCACCGTTGTGCCTTTGTGTGTAATGACTTCATAGGACCTTGATTCTGAACAAATCCTTGACACTTCGGCTGGTTGCCAGGTACCTTCTGTGGGATGTTGGATGCGAACTTGTTGTCCCGACTGTAAACTTGGTAATTTTGTACCTGCATTTTTATCATGCACATTGGTCATCTTCTCTTGTAGTTTTAAAAGTTGCTTTCTAGTTTCTGAGAGAGTAGGATGAGTAAGAACAGGTAACTCAGTATGCACTGGTCTGCCAAGCATGTACGCTCCGGATGATAGGATAATTGCGTTTAAAGGCGTTGCTCTCAGATGTAACATTGCAATGTGTAGATCTTGCTCAGTCTGTCTACATTTGACAATTATGGATTTCACTGTGCAAATAATTCATTCAGCTAGGCCATTAGATTGAAGGGATGGGGAGGACTAAGGTGGGGTAGGGGTTCCAGGGGAGAAGGGGTCCGGGGGGGAGGGGTTCCAGGAGGAAAGGGGTCCAGAGTGGGGAAGGGGCCTGGTGTGAAGATGTCCAGGTGAACATGCAAGGGAGGGTTCTGATGGGTCCATACCTGCCTCCTGGGCAGCGAACTGAGGGTAGGTGTGGAACGAAGGAATGACAAGAATGACCGAGGGCAGAGTGAGGTGGTAGGGTACTGTCCAAATTGAAAGTGAAATGACAGTCGTGGTGGGCGAGATCAGGTGCTGCATGGGAGTGTGATCATTGGGTGGGCGGAGATGCGGGTCAGCTCAGATGGACAAGTAAAATCGAACCCCAGCAGGCAGCATTGCAAATGCTGAGGACGTTGAGGTGAGTATGATATGTGAAGGATCCACATGCATAGGAAAATGCTTGCACGAGGCTCTGAAAGGCTCTGCCACACGCACAGACACTTCTCCCTCCAGAATCACTTGTGGCCAGCTGCTCCCTGTGCGGTGACAGAGGTCAAGGTTGAGGGGCTCACAGGTGAAGGGGACTCAGAGGGAGAGGACAGCCTCTGAGATTCCTGAGTGGATGACTTAGGGGTGTCCAGTTGCCGCTCCTCCTCCTTTCGTGTGCTCGGGGGCCCCGGCCTGACGCCTTGAGGGGAAGGAGCACCTGGGGCACGTCGAGGTGACCCATTTCCCTCTCGCGTTGCCACTGCAGCAAATTACCCATTGTTACCATGATGGAGCACAGGTCTGTACACATCTCCGCCAGGGTCTCCATGGCATCTGCCATCCTTTCCATGGAGACTTCCATACACACACACGTGGGCACCACTTCATCAGAGAGCAAGTGGATGCACTCCTCTGACTCACCTGCCACTCTACTGAGGGCCTCTGACAGCTCTGCCTGATGTTCCCCCGCCTTCTGCTGACTCTCCAGGATGAGTTGGAAGGCCAAATCTAGAGGCTTGTCATCGGACTCGGACCTCACAGATGCCTCTTCCCCGGCAGTCCTCCGAGTGCCGGGGAGCTCAGCCGAACCTGCCTCCTCCTGCTGCGGACATGTGACCATATGGTGACCACCAGATTGTGAACCCAAGCCTGCTCTAGATCTAGGTTCCACCGAGGTGTGTGTCTCTGTGCTGGTGGAGGGTGTGGGTAAGCACTGTGACGGGTCTTCTAGGCTGCTTATTTCCAGCTCTTCAATGGAGGAGGTGTCCTCTTGGCTGGAGGTGAGGACGTGAATGGAGCTGAGGGACTGGCTTGCTGAGGATGTTGGTTGCTTGGCAGAGCTCCCTGTGAATCAAAGTAGTAATAATTAGTACATGGCAGCAGAGCCAAAGGGAGAGAGAGCACTCATAATTGTGCTGAGAGAGGGATGATGTGGTGCGGGATCCTTACTAGGATGTTTGCTGCCGACCTCACCATCACCGCAGGCACGGTCCATGTCCTCAACAGTCAATGCGATGGCACGCTCCTCAAAGTGAGTGAGGGGCATAATGTGGGCCACTCCACCCCCACTCTGGGATCTCTTCCTGTTGATGTGAGCAGGCTTCTCCTGCATGAAAACAGATGGAGAGAGTGTGAGCAGGACACATGGCACTGTGTGGAATGTTTGTGTGGTGAGTGGAGCCATGAGCAGGATGGGAATGCGAGCTCCAGAGGATATGAGCCTGATGGAGATGTGAAGGTGTGTGTGAGTTAGTGGTGTTTTCCTTGAGTTGTGAGATCCCTGTGGATGTGTGATAGGTTTATGAATGTGTGAGTGAGAGTGATGAGATGAATGAATTACCTTTGTGGAATGGATGAGACCATCCACCCTGTAGCAGCACTGGGTGGCTGCCCTCTTTTGCAGGGCGTTTTCACTGACCACCGCTGCCACCGCCTCCCAAGTCAGATTAGTGAGGTTGCTGCCCATCCTGTAGCCAGAGCTGGGATAGATGACATCACGGCGAGCCTCCACTGGGTCCAAAAGGCAGTTGAGGGACATGTCATTGAACCTGGAGGCTACAGTCTTTTTGTCTTTCAGGGCCATGTCTTCTTTGCAGCAGTCATGGGCTGGAAGCACTGAGAGGTTTGCATGAGGGTGGACTTTATATGTGGCACCTGGTGTGATGAAGCAGCGAGGTGATAGTGTGGTGGGCCTGCCCGCCATAGAAACGGCGTGTTTCCTGGGAATGCATAATTAATATGGCGGGTTTGGGATAATACGGTGTGAAAAGCCACCATTGCAGCTGGCGGGTAAAGTGTTGTTTTACCCGCCTCTTACTGGTCTTAATGAAAATCTGGGATGATTCCGCCCATGGTCTCACCAATGCCCTGTATAACTGAAGCATAACATCCTTACTTTTATATTCAATTCCTCTCATTATGAAGGATGGCATTCCAACAGCTTTCTTAATTACTTGCTGTATCTGCATACTAACTTTTTATGACTCATGCACGAGAACACCTAGATCCCTCTGCAGCTCAGAATTCTGCAGCCATTCTTTGTTTAAGTAGTACTTTGCTTTTTTATTCTTCTTGCCAAAGTGAACAACTTCACATTTTCCTAAATAATACTCCATCTGGCAGATTTTTGCCCACTCAATCAACCTATCTATATTCGCCTGCAACCTCCCTATGTTCACTTCACTACATACTTTCCTACCTATCTTTGTGTCACCTGCAAATTTAGCTACCATGCCTCCAGTCCCCTCATCTAAGTCATTGTTATAAACTGTAAAAAGCTAAGACACCAGCACAGGCCCCTGCGGGACTCCACAAGTCACATCCTGCCAATCAGACAAAGACCTATTTATGCATAATCTCTGTTTTCTGCCAGCCAGCCAATCTTCTATCCAGGCTAATATGCTACCTTTTACACTATGAGCTTTTATTTTCTGCAATAGCCTTTGATGTGGCACCTTATCAAATGCCTTCTGGAAATCCAAGTACAGCATGTCTACAGGCTTCCCTTAATCCACAGTGCATGTTGCTCCTTCAAAGAACTCCAATAAATTGCCTTAGGAGTGGGAGTAAGCCGTTCAGCCCTTCAAGCCTGCTCTGCCATTCAATAAGATCATGGCTGATCTCTTTGTGGTCTCAACTCCACTTTGCCATCTGCACCCCCATAACCCTTGGCTCCTTTGTCCTTCTGCCTTGAATAAATTCAATGACCCAGCCTCCACTGCTTTCTGGCGGAGAAAATTCCATATACTAACAACCCTTTGAGAGATAGAAATTCTCCCCATCACCATCTTAAACAGTAGACCTCTTATTCTTAAACTGTGCCCCTGGTTTTGTCTCTCCCACAAGTGGAAACATCCCTCTGGTATCTACCCTATCAAATGCCCTAAAGATCTTATATGTTTCAATAAGATCACCTCTCATTCATCTAAACTCTAATGGGTATAGTCCCAACCTGTTCAATCTTTCTTCATAAGATAAGCCCTTCATTCCAGGAAGGAGTTGAGTGAACCTTCTCTGAACTGCTTCAAACTCAATTATATCCTTTTTCAAATAAGGAGACCAAAACTGTACACAGTGCACCACATGTGGTTTTACCAATGTTCTGTACAGCTGCAATAAAACTTACCTACTTTCGTGTTCCATTCCCCTTACAATAAATTCCAACATTCCATTTGCCTTCCTTGCTATACCTGCATGCCAACATTTTGTGATTAATGTACCAGATCATCCAGGTCCCTCTGTACTACTGAGTTCTACAATCTCTCTCTATTTAAAATAAACTGCTTTTCTATTCTTGCTGCCCAAGTGGACAAAGTTCATTCGCATTTTCCCACATTATACTCCATCTACCAAATTTTTGCCCACTTACTTAACCTGTCTATATCCCTTTGCTGACTCTCTACCTCCTCTTAGCAACTTACTTTCCTACCTACCTTGTTGTCATCAGCAAATTTAGCTACCATACATTCGGTCCTGAAATATCTGTGCCCCTCCAATTCTGGCCTCTTGAGCATCCCCAATTTTGATGATTTCACCATTAGTGGCTGTGTCTTCAGTTGCTTATGCACTAAGCTCTGAATTCCTCCCTAAACCTTTTCACTTCATGATGTCTCTTTCTCCTTTAAGATGCTCTTTAAAACCCTACCTCTTGGACCAAGCTCGTGGTTATCAGCCCTAATAACTCCTTAGTGGCTCGGTTTTGTTTGATATTTCTTCCATGAAGCATCCTGGGTCATGTTACTATACCTAAGGCACTATATAAATGCAAGTTGATATTAATCTGTAATCAGCACTTCATAAGCTAATTGTCCAACTAAATACAAGTTTCACTGATGTGATTAACATAAATATTATGTTGTAAGAAGTGGATTATCTCATTCAACAGCATAATTTATACAAAATGAATAAATTGCTCCTTTTCAGTTAACCCCCCTGTTCAATTTATGATATCTGGAGTCAAACATGTTGTAATTAACAGAAACTGCTGTTTGTCTGTGTACCCAGCCACTTGGACTAGTCCCAGTTGTAAACACACTTTCAGCTACATTATTATGTTAAATTACCATTAATATATTAAGCAAACAACAAATTGTGGAAATTGAATTCTACTCCACAGGAAAGTATTGTGCCACAGTATCAGACAGAGAGCTTAACATTGTGAAGCTGCATTTGCACAATGATCAGCTGTATCAGAGTTTTGTGCTTGCTGGGACATTATGATTAACTTGGCAAGAGTTTGCTATTGAGAATAAGCTACAGTGGCAAATCTGAAATGCGGTTAGAAGTAAGGAAAGTTTCTATGCAGCAAATGCATGGGATGAAATGTGTGACAAAATATTTCCTAATTTAACTCCTGAAAGATCTGTCTTTAATTATTAGACTATGGGTCAGAGGCGGGTTTACAGTTAGTGGGACCCTGTTCTCAGCCTCATTTTTGATGAGAAAAGCCAAAAACTGAGAACAGATTATACATAGAAAGAGAGAGAGAGAGAGAGAGTGTCAGCAGGTAGGAGCAGGAAGCTGATTAGATGCCTACTCGAACATCGATATGTCAGTCTGTTGGTATAATTTTGTTCAGGGAGGAGGTAGCAGACTGGAGCTCTGCTCCGGTGCCAACAGTTTACTGACGCAAAACAGCACTGACAACACATCTGTTACCTAGGAGACCTAAGAAACATTGCACTTTACTGAGATCTCATCACTCATTGAAAAATCTCGTAACAGTGTCATTCAGTGGAAGAGCATGAGCTGCTGTTGTGGTTTCAGGCTGGCCACATTACAATCATTTAAATTAAAATGAAATTAAAACTTGGCTCGAGGTCAATGTTTCAATCTCTGACCAAATTGGCCGAAGTTTTAGTGAAACTCCTCTCCCCATCAAAGCTTGTTGATTATTAAGAGAGAATGAGAATGTGCAGAGTGAGGCTCTGGAGCTGCCCAGCATCTTCCCTCCAAAATCCGACCACGGTCCGTTTTTCAATCCAGTTTCTGGTGTCTCTCTGCGCTGGACATGATGCCTGGAGTGAGAATCAAGGAATGATTCTGAAGATGTGACTATGAAGCCAGCTGATAGGATATAGCCCAGAGCAGTGCCAGGTGAATCTGTCTCTATTTATTTCCTGTCATTGAGTCTAACTTTGTATTATTGAGGGAAGAAGCGGGCCATAAGCATGTGTGTGTGGACTACAATTCCTTCTGTCCCACCAGGGTGGGCTGGTACCTCATAGCCGTATCAAAATTTAAAGACTTGCAATTATATAGCGCCTCTCATGACCACCAGAAGTTCCAAAGATGTACAGCCAATGAAGTACTTTTGAAGTGGGAATGTGGGAAATGCCACAGCCAGTTTGCACCCAGTAAGCTCCCACAAACAATGTGATAATGACCAGAATCTGCTTTGTGTGAAGTTCATTGAGGCCAAGGGTAACTCCTCTGCTCACCAAGGGTAACTCCTCTGCTCACCAAGGGTAACTCCTCTGCTCACCAAGGGTAACTCCTCTGCTCACCAAGGGTAACTCCTCTGCTCACCAAGGGTAACTCCTCTGCTCACCAAGGGTAACTCATCTGCTATTCTTCAAAATAGCCTCATGGGATCTCTTACATCTGGAGGTGGCATCTCTGACAGGTCAGCACTTCCCTGCAGTGTCTGCCTGGATGGAAGTGGGACTTGAACCGACAGCCATCTGATCCAGAGGCCAGACTGCTCGCACTGGAGCCACCACTGACACCTTTAACCTGTGGCCCTGGCTATCCACTCAAACAGCCAGTGAGTGAGCTCCCTTCTTTCATTGGCGACCGTGGGCAGAGCTTTTCCCTCGTCGGGTGGGCATGGCGGGTGGGCCTGGGAGCGACTGTGAAACTGACCACTGCCCGTGATCGGGCCCTGATCACGATTTCACGCAGTTGGGCCAACTAAGGCCTGCCCAGCGTGAAATACGGCTCCGCATTGGCTGGGGTGGGCCGAGCAGGGGCGGGGGCCTGTTGGCCGCTGTGTCCAATAGCGACCAGACAACCGGTTTAAAAATGGCACAAGCAGCCCCAGAAAGGCTGCCAGGAAGGATGTCTGTCTGCCATTGTAACAATGGAGTCGAGTGCTGCAAACGCCAGGCAGGAGGGCAGGTTGGGTGGGCACTCGGCCCCCACATTTCTGATGAGTGTCTCACTGTCCTCCTAGAGGAAGTGGCTACCAGGAGGAACACCCTTGTCCCCAGAGATGGGAGGAGGCCACTGCACTTCACATAGAGAGCATTGGAGGAGGTGGCAGCGCTGGTGAGCAGCCATGATGTGGTGCGACGCGCACACAGATGCAGTGTCAGAAGCACTTCAATGACCTGCTGCGTTCAGGAAGGGAGGGCACTGTGTTGACATGGGTCAGTGCGCAGAAGTGTTAAAGTGTGGCTGACCCCCATGGACCTCCGGGGTCTTAGAATCTGAGTGCCAACTGTCAATCACGCTAGAGCTGGCCAAGGGGGTGAACCCTGGCTGCTTGGACTGAGTGCCTTGCGGCTCGAGGACCACGATTCGGATGTGAGGTCATTCTCAGCTCAGACCGTGGTCGGATTTTGGAGGGAAGATACTGGGCAGCCCCAGAGCCTCACTCCACACATTCTCATTCTCTCTTAATAACCAATGGGGCCGCACGTAGAGGGTGGACTAATCAATGCTCCTCTGTCCTTTCAGGAGAAGACAAGCCATAACCAAGCAGAGGGAGGGCACGAACAGGTTGAGGCCCACCCAACCAGCTGCTGCCCTCCTGGTTCAAGCAGGATGCCTTAGACCTCAAGAGCCAGCACAGTCCCTGTGCAACCGGGCATGGAGAGGCAGGGGTGTCAGACGAAGGTAAGAGCGCAGTGCACAGAGGTGAGACTTTCAGATTGTTCAACCATCCTAGTGCAGTCTCTTAATTGTTGGGAGCCTCGAACCTGAGGTCCCCATTGATCATTGAAAGACGATGGCACCATGATGCAGATCTCCATTGTCTTACCAGGGTGCGCGGCATACACAGTGACAGTGTGATGACTTTAACTAATGACATGTCCTTCTTCTCTCTTTTAGGTTCACCAGCAGGCGTCCGATCTGTGGACCCCGAAGGGTCACATTGGAGGACCACCGGGTGTCACTTTCACCTGTCACTCTGAAGCAGGCACTAGCGCAGACACCATCACCTCGGTTGACATTAGAGCGGTGGCTAGTATCTCGGTGCACATTGGTGAGGGCACTTCACAGCCGCTTGAGGTGCAGGCGTAGGCAGAGAGTGCCCGGGGCACCAGCAGTCAGAGGACTGCTGGGGACCAGGACAAGGCTCAGTCAAAGGCTGCTGATGGGCCTCTAGATTCATCCATTAGGCGGCAGATGCTGGATGTCAAGCGGGATGTGCGGGAGGATCTGCAGAGATCCATGAGTGTATGCGTGCCATGGTCTCTGTGATGGAGGAGACCATGCAGAGCATCAGCACTGCATTGACCGTCATGGTCGAGCACACTGCCTCCTCCATTGAGAGAGTGGCAACTCTCATGGAGAGGCAGCTCCAGGGACAGAATCAAGAGTTCCTGGGGTTGCGCTCGGACCTGCAAGCCCTCACACAGGCACTGACCTCAGGTGGTCAATGTCAGTGCGGGAGATGGATGAGGCACCCAATATCCCAGCTAAGTGCCCGTCCATCAATGGTGTGCAGGGACCTCAGGTTGGCGCACAAGCTGCCTGTTATCTCTGTGGACTCCTCTTAGGGCACTCTGGCACAGCAGCTCCTCCACCCCTTCGCCAGTGAGCATGGCATCTGATGAGGCTACGAAGGCTGGAAAGATGACAGCCGTAGCACTGGCTGCTCCCTCCCAGGCAGGGCCAGCTCAGGCTGCACTGGCCAGAGGATGACCACCAAGGTCATTAAGGTCAACAAGACAGCAGAGTCAGCAGGCTGTCTCCAATGCCAGTGCCAGGAGGGGGGAGCACCTAAACGTAGCACCTGTAAACATAAGGTAAAGGCATCATGAGCACAAAAGGGTTCAATTATGTTTACTTTATCCATACTGGTCTGGGAATGAGGACCAGAGAAGTTTATGTGAATAGATTGGAATTGTCAGAATGAGGTACATTTTGTTTTTGTCATCATGGCCTGAGTATGCTTCACCTTTTTATTTTATTGGTACGCCAGTATGTAATGCTGGACGTGAGTGGCTCTGAATTTTATTGCACAGGCACTGAGTGTTCTTTGTGTTCAAATAAAAGGGTCCTTTCAGACATCTGGGATGGAGGCGGCAGCCCTGACATGTGGTTGAAGCTGATCTTCGGCAGCCTAGCTGAAAGAGTGTTGGATCAGGGCATCCCTGGTGTCTGTACCTCCCTGGAGGTTACCGAGGTCTGCCTCCATGCCCTCAGTGTTCTCCTCACTGTGCTCGCCTTCAGACTCATGACTGGACTCATCAGTGGCCTGTGCAGCTGCATCAAGATCCTCTTCCTCCAGTGGGCCCCCCCTTGCCAGTGCCAGATTGTGGAGAGTGCAGCATGCAACCACTATCAGTGACACCCACTCTGGGGGTTATTGTAGTGCTTGCCCTGAATGGTTCAGGCTTCGGAAGCACATCTTGAGAAAACCTATGGTCCTCTCTACCACCGTCCTTGTGGAGGCAAGGCTCGTTTTGTAACACTTCTCTGCCTCTGTTCTTGGGTGGCGGAGAGGCATCATAAGCCACCTCTTTAACGGATAGCCCTTGTCACTCAGCAGCCATCCATCCAGTCAGGCTGGAGTACTGAACAGCCTCGGCACCTGGGAGTGTCTCAGGATGCATGCCTCACGGGAGCTGCTAGGGGAATCTCTTCCTGTTGACGAAGGCACCCGGCTGACCCGCTGGCACCTTGATGGCCACATGTGTGCAGTTGATGGCACCCTGGACGCAGGGGAACCCAGCAATCGCTGCAAAGCCTCTGGCTCGCTCAGCCTGGCTGGCCTCATCCGCATGGTAAGGAATAAAGCTCAGTATCCACCTGGACAGAGCTTCTGTCACCAGTTTGTCACAACAGTGGACAGTTGTTTGGGAGACTCCACACAGATCCCCCACCAATCCCTAGAAAGAGCCAGAAGCATAGATGTTGAGGGCCACTGTGACCTTCAGCGCCACTGGCATGGGGAATCCACCCACACAGTCGGAACTGACCTTAGGCCCAATCATCTGACAAATGGAGGTCATGGTCCCCCTTGAGAGACGGAGACTCCTTCGTCATTGAACCTCAGAGATATTGAGGTAGCTGCATCACCGCCTGTAAACTCTGGCAGCAAGATAGTGGCGTCTTCTGCAGCCCCTTCTGCCTTGGACTTCCTGCTGGCCCTGCGCCTCATGTGCCTGCGCCTCTCCTCCCACAGGTCCCTCTCCTGGAAGCTGCATTGGGACACCTGGCCTCCTCTCCATTCAGTCCCTCTCTTCCTCCTCAGAGGAGGTGCCTCCAGCAGAGACCACAATCCCCATTACCAGGGTAAGGGAAGGCTGTCTGGCCCACATGGTCTGAATCCTCTGGGTGCTTGGCAGACAGCAATGAGTCCTGAAATGAAGCCTGGAAATGCTAAGAATGAAGCCCTGAACAGAGATGAAGCTGCCAAGTACCAATAAGCAACCATCTGCAAACTATCTCCAAAAATCCTCACTGATCACGCTGGCAATGCTGCTGACCCTTTTTACCCGGCCCTTGAATGAGGTTTGCGAAAATGTCGGCTGGCCGCCTGCCCATTTTGCCCGTGCGAGGAGCAGAAAATCGTAGGGCAAGGTAAAATCACAGTCAATTGGACTGTTAAGGGTCTTAAGTGACCTGTTAATTAATGGTCGCTCTGGCACCCACGCACGCCCACTGAGCAAAATATCGTGTGGGTGCGCGATGACACCGGGACTCTCACCTGACGTCATTGCGCACTATTTTACTCCCCTTTGGGTCGGGCATGCACCCGCCCACGGGATGAAAAATTCTGCCCCATGGGCTGAGGGGAGCGGATGGACTTTGCTGTTGTTGGGTAAAGCGAGTTGGCTCACTGTGTGCCTCTAGCAGTCTGCTCTAGGCTTGTTAACGAGTGGCACGCCTTGTATCAGACAGATAGTGTATGTGGGAGGAGAGATATTTATCAAAAAAGGGGAAATATAATTGCTGCTCCACATAGATGGAAAAGGAACAATTCCTGGCTATCTGTAATTATCATTTCTGAACATTTCAATCTCCTTTCAAACTTACTTTTCTAAGTCACTTTCCTGGTGGAATACGAAGTCTTACTATTTACTTTGTGAAGGTTTGACAGAGACTGAGACAGACCCGCTTTGGGAAATGATCTTTTGTCAGTAAAGTGAGTGCATCTGAAAGGTGGTTTCTTTGGACATTTTGTAGCTGATCAGAGGCAGAGATGTTGCTGAGACCACCCCGGGCGCCTATCATTCCCGTCCCATGGGACTCGGTCCCAAAAGGAACTCATTTTCTAGGCGCTTCCCATTTTAACTTTGCAAATGCAGCATCAGTTTACATACCCAAATTGAATGTTTTGAAACACATTCATGTTGGGACTCCCCTGTCATTTGGGGGTCCCGTGCCATGACATGGTGTGTTTCATTGTAAATCCACCCCTGCTATGGTTGGAATTTTACGCCTCATCTCTGGCTAAAAGTAAGGAAGGAAGGAAGGAAGGAAGGAAGACCGAAGTAAAGTCAAAGAATATGACAGTTCTACTTGTTTCAGATTCGGTAATGGTAACATGTTACAATTACTAAAAAGAATAATAATTCCGTGTAAAATAGCAGGAGTGAATCACTTTATCAATACTGATGTTGTATTGAGTAAAATACCTCTACTGTTAAGTAAGACTTCAATGAAAAAGCCCTAAATGAAGTTGGACATGGAGCATGACAAAGTCATTGTCTTTAGGAGATCTGCAGATTTGCAATTTACACAGTTGAGACATTATTGTATTCCTTTAAGGCCTAAATGTATTACTGGCAACTGGAGATAGGGATTTAAAGGAGGGAAAGCAAATTATTACTAAACTACATCGACAACTTGCACATCCCTCTGGCCATAGGTTGAAGATTACTTCAGAGGATGTAGATGCACTGGATGAGGAATACAGTAGAATTGTTGAGGATATTAGTGAAAAATGTGATATTTGTAAAAGTATAAGAGGACGCCATCGTGACCAGTACTAAGTCTTCTGTTGGTGAGAGACTTTAATGAAACCTTAGCGATGGACCTCAAAGTATGGGATATAATATAAAATTCTTTACTTCTACATTTTGTAGACATAACAACTAGATTTAGGCTGTAATTTTCCAGTCCCGTTGGCGTCGGGCGTCATGGTGGGCAGGGGAAGGGGGGGCTACAATATGGCGAGAAGGCCAAAAATCAGTTTCACATCAGTGTGAAAGCAGAATCATCCGATGGTGTCCGCCAAGGCGAATCCCGCTGGAGGCCAGTGTGAACTCAATTTGCATCCCACCAATGGGATGCAAAATAAGGCCCAATCGGAATCATCCCCCCATGCCAGATTTATCATTACGCCGGTGGGAAAACAGGCCGGCCTAGAACACATCTGGACGTGCAGAAGTAGGGACTTACCGTTAGAGCCTTGTTCAGATCACGGACATCCTAGGAGCAGAAGATGCTGGAGCCCCACAGCTACCAGACCCTGGAGGAACATGTGCATCGCATGCTGGGTGGATTCTCATGGACATGGCTCTGCCACGAAGCAGCTCATGGAAGGTGTCAGGGTGGTGAGGTTGAGAGGGGGAGGGAATACCAGGGGAGGAGGGTGTAATGGGGAGAATGAGTCAAGTGTGGAAGTCGGTGTAAGCAGGAAGGAAGGTGTAAGGGAGGGAGTTCGGATGGTGGAAGGAGTTCAGAGGGGAAAGGTGTCTGGGGTGGGGGGAGGTGGGAGTAAGGGTGGGGGAGGGATTAAGGTGGAGGAGGGAGTAAGGGGGCGTTATCCAGGTGAACGTGCAAGGTGAATGTCTGTGGAGTCAATGACTGCCATCTGGGGAACGAACTGAGGGTGGGCATGGTAGGGGGGAATGGTGAGTGTGAGAGGGTGCAGAGGGAGCTGGAATGGTGGGAAGGTGAGGGTGTGTCACTAAGGGTAGATGGGACGGTGACAGTGGCTGATGGGAACTTGGAGTCAGGCACGGACCATAGGGGTGGGAAGGAAGAGGTCGGAGAGGTCAATGTGGATGGAGGTGAAACTCTCAGGAAGGTAGGGAACATGCATGTTCACCTAGACACCCTGGAAGGACAATGGGTGGGATTTTATGCACCCGCCCGCTGCCAGATCTTCTGGTCCCACCGCAAGTCAATGGACTTCTGGCTGGGGCACCGCCTCGCCCACGGCGGGTCCCACCGGCGACAGGGCCGGAAAACACCAACCAAGGGTTTGGGTTGGTAGGTGATGGTAGGGAGGTGGAAGATGATGCCGGGGGGTCAACATGATGGCGGAAAGGACATGTATGACTGGGGGAGGGGAAAGGACAGGCGAGTTGATCAAAAACTTGACTACGGCCATTGTTGTCGAAATCGAAAGTGAGCGGAGCCTCATTTTGGACGGGAACAAATGCTGCAAGGGAGTGCATCAGTGGGTGGGCGGAGATGCAGGTCAGCTCATTTGGACTAAAGCTTGTGAGCAGGCTTGTCCTGTAGGAAAACAGATGGAGGGTGGCTGAGCAGGACACGTGGTATTGTGTGGAATGTTCTTGTGGTGAGCAGAGCCATGGACAGGATGAGGACATGAGCTCCAGAGATTATGAGTCTGATGGAGATGTGAGGGCATGTATGAGAGTTAGTGGTGTTGTCCCTTGTGGTGTGAGATCCCTGTGGATGTGTGATGAGTCTATGAGTGTGTGAGTTGAGAGTGATGAGAAGAGTGAATTATCTTGGCGGAACGGATGAGACCATTCATCTTCTTCCTGCACTGGATGGCTGACCTCCTCTGTGCTCCAGTGGCGCTGACCGCCGCTGCCACTGCCTCCCAGGCCGGATTGGTGACTCTGGTGGACCTCCTGTGGCCAGAGCGAGGGTAGAGGACATCTCAGCGGCTTCCTCTGTGTCCATCAGACACCCCAGAGAGGCATCACTAAATTTAGGGGCTGCCGTCTTCTTTACTTTCGGGGCCATCTGTCGCCTGGAACAGTCCTGGTCTCTATACATGATGTAGGCTGCACTCTGGTGTGCTTTAATTATGGCACCTGGAGCAAGGAAGCGCTGAGGTCATGGTGGGGCGGGCAAATCTGAGCCCGCCTGCCAGCGATCTGGAGTCTTTCCCATGAGGACATTATTAATGAGGTGGGACATGCTGGGAATGGGATGGTATGGTGCGAAAACCCGCCATTGCAGCCGGCGGGTAAAATGACTTTTTTTCCCCGCCCGCTACCACACTTAGTGCAAATCTGGGATGATTCTGCCATTAGTCTAGCAATGGTACTTTAAAGTAAAGACAAAAACGTAATTATCGATAAGGCAATGGAAAGATGGATAGGGACAAATCTGGGAGCACCAGCTAAATTCTTAATGTACAATAGAGGAGAATTTTCCAATGATGAGTTCAGGGCTATGTGTGAGTCATAATTATAGTTTGCAAAACATAGGATTGTAGCGTCAAGAATAATCCTGTATTGTAATCTGTGTAAACTAATGTGTTAACAGCATGGGGAACCTCTACAAGAGAGTTCTTTTTTAGCTATGGAGTTTGATGCACATGTGTAGTTGCTGCTGCTGTCTTGTCAATAAAGTTAAATGTTTCCACTAAGAAAAATTGTCTTGAAGATCAACTCTATAACAAACAGAGGATAAATCAGATTTGGTAAAAACAAAAAACTGCAGATGCTGGAAATCCAAAACAAAAACAGAAGCAGAAATACCTGGAAAAACTCAGCAGGTCTGGCAGCATCGGCGGAGAAGAGCGCAGTTGACGTTTCGAGTCCTCATGACCCTTCAACAGAACTAAGTAAAAATAGGAAAGGGGTGAAATATAAGCTGGTTTAAGGAGGGAGGGGGGGGTGGGGTTTTGGACAAACAGCCAGTGATAGGAGGAGATAACCAAAAGCTGTCACAGACAAAAGGACAAAGAGGTGTTGAAGGTGGTGATATTATCTGAAGGAATGTGCTAATTGAGAGTAGAAGACAGGACAGATAAGGTACAGATAGCTCTAGTGGGGGTGGGGGAATACTAAAAGGTAGAAATAAACAATGGCTGGAAATACGTTTAAAAATAATGGAAATAGGTGGGAAAAAAAATCTATATAAATTATTGGAAGAAACAAAAAGGAGGGGGAAGAAACAGGAAGAGAGTGGGGATGGAGGAGAGAGTTCAAGATCTAAAATTGTTGAACTCAATATTGAGTCCGGAAGGCTGTAAAGTGCCTAGTCGGAAGATGAGGTTCTGTTCCTCCAGTTTGCGTTGAGCTTCACTGGAACAATGCAGCAAGCCAAGGACAGACATGTGGGCAAGAGAGCAGGGTGGAGTGTTGAAATGGCAAGCGACAGGGAGGTCTGGGTCATGCTTGCGGACAGACTGAAGGTGTTCCGCAAAGCGGTCACCCACTCTGCGTTTGGTCTCTACAATGTAAAGGAAACCACATTGGGAGCAACGAATGTAGTAGACTAAGTTGAGGGAAGTGCAAGTGAAATGCTGCTTCACTTGAAAGGAGTGTTTGGGCCCTTGGACGGTGAGGAGAGAGGAAGTGAATGGGCAGGTGTTGCATATTCTGTGTTTGCAGGGGGAGGTGCCGTGGGAGGGGGTTGAGGAGTAGGGGTTGATGGAGGAGTGGACCAGGGTGTCACAGAGGGAACGATCCCTATGGAATGCTGCCAGGGGGGGTGAAGGGAAGATGTGTTTGGTGGTGGCATCATACTGGAGTTGGCGGAAATGGTGGAGAATGATCCTTTGAATGCGGAGGCTGGTGGGGTGATAAGTGAGGACAAGGGGGACCCTATCATGTTTCTGGGAGGGAGGAGAAGGCGTGAGGGCGGATGCGTGGGAGATGGGCCGGACACGGTTGAGGGCCCTGTCAACTACTGTAGGTGGAAAACCTCGGTTAAGGAAGAAGGAGGACATGTCAGAGGAACTGTTTTTGAAAGTTGCATCATCAGAACAGATGCGATGGAGGCGAAGGAACTGAGAAAATGGGATGGAGTCCTTACAGGAAGTGGGGTGTGAGGAGCTGTAGTCGAGGTAGCTGTGGGAGTCGGTAGGCTTGTAATGAATATTGGTGGACAGTCTATCACCAGAAATTGAGGCAGAGAAGTCAAGGAAGGGAAGGGAAGTGTCAGAGATGGACCATGTGAAAATGAGGAGATTGGAAGCAAAATTAATAATTTTTTCCAGGTCCTGACGAGAGCATGAAGCAGCACCGAAGTAATCATCGATGTACCGGAGAAAGAGTTGTGGGAGGGGGCCGGAGTAGGACTGGAACAAGGAATGTTCCACATACCCCATAAAGAGACAGGCATAGCTGGGGCCCATGCGGGTACCCATAGCCACACCTTTTATTTGGAGGAAGTGAGAGGAGTTTAAGGAGAAATTGTTCAGTGTGAAAACAAGTTCAGACAGACAGAGGAGAGTAGTGGTGGATGGGGATTGTTCGGGCCTCTGTTCGAGGAAGGAGCTAAGGGCCCTCAGACCATCCCGGTGGGGGATGGAGGTGTAGAGGGATTGGACGTCCATGGTGAAGAGGAGGCGGTTGGGGCCAGGGAACTGGAAATTGTTGATGTGACGTAAGGTGTCAGAGGAATCACGGATGTAGGTGGGAAGGGACTGGACAAGGGGAGAGAGAAGGGAGTCAAGACAGCGGGAAATGAGTTTCGTGGGGCAGGAACAGGCTGACACGATTGGTCTGCCGGGACAGTCCTGTTTGTGGATTTTGGGTAGGAGGTAGAAGTGGGCCGTCCGAGTTTGGGAGACTATCAGGTTGGAAGCTGTGGAAGGAAGATCTCCAGAGGAGATGAGGTCAGTGACAGTCCTAGAAACAATAGCTTGATGTTCAGTGGTGGGGTCATGGTCCAGGGAAAGGTAGGAGGAAGTGTCTGCGAGTTGACGCTCAGCCTCTGCGAGGTAGAGGTCAGTGCGCCAGACAACAACAGCACCACTCTTGTCAGCGGGTTTGATGACAATGTCAGGGTTGGACCTGAGAGAACGGAGTGCAGTAAGTTCAAAGAGAGACAGGTTAGAATGGGTGAGGGGAGCAGAGAAATTGAGGCGACTAATGTCACGCCGACAGTTCTCAATGAAAAGATCAAGAGAAGGTAAGAATCCAGAGGGAGGGGTCCAGGTGGAGGGAGAATATTGGAGGTGGGTAAAAGGATCCGTTGAACGGGGAGAGGACTCCTGCCCAAAGAAGTGAGCACGGAGACGAAGGCAGCAGAAGAAGAATTCAGCATCATGCCGAGCCCGAAATTCATTGAGATGAGGGCGCAAGGGTATGAAACTAAGTCCTTTGCTGAGCACTGAACGTTCAGCGTCGGAGAGGGGAAGGTCAGGGGGTATAGTGAATATACGGCCAGGGCTGGGATTGGAAGACAGGGTGGGGACAGAGGGACAGGCTGGTGTTGAGGTTCCTGGATGGGTGTTGGTATCGATGAGTTGTTGGAGCTTGCGTTCCTTAGCGCTTGAGAGAAAGAGAAAAAGTTTCTTGTTGAGGCGTCAGATGAGACGAAGAATAAAAAGAAATTGGGGTCACGCGCAGCTTTGAAAAAGGGTGCGGCGGTGCTGCTGGAGGGAGAGGTCGAATGTGTTCATATGGCGACACATGCCACTGAGTGTGGATCTCAGAATGCGACGGGAACAGCAATCCGAGGAACGTTGTATGTCCCAGGGATACCTGTAATCCTGGGTAGGTTTGAAACATGAGGAATGGAATTTCAGTTGAAATCCACTTGGGGTAAGCTTGAGACGGAGACAGTCACTGAGAAAGGAGATATGGATGTGAAAGCGGGTTTTAGTAACCACCTTGTCAAACACCAGGAGAGAAATGAAAAGCAATGAAGGTGAACAAGGCAAAAGAGAGATTTGAAAATCCTGATGGAGAGTAGGACAAAACTTCTTCAAGGTAGGCATTTCTTGAATAGAAGTGGCAGTCAATTAAACACAGAGATAAAAACAAAAAATTGCGGATGCTAGAAATCCAAAACAAAAACAGAAACAGAAATACCTGGAAAAACTCAGCAGGTCTGGCAGCATCTGCGGAGAAGAGCGCAGTAAAATCAGATTTGGTGCTGTACCTCACTCAGCAATTGTGAGTATCTAAGTTTGTTACAAATAAAAGAAGATATACTCATCAGAAATGCTACAGTTTGGCAGAATCGATCCCTTTGAGCCAGCCATAAACAAAATAATGAGGGAGGAAAACAGGAGAGCGATGCTCCCGAGTATTTGTGGGAGCAAGACCTACAGTTTAATTCAAAGCTTGACAGTCCTCAGATTCAAAGACTTTCAGTGAATTAGTAGAACTCGTTAAGGGACATTTTCAACCCAAGCCCTCAGTCACAATGCAAAGGTTCAGGTTCAATTCACGGAACAGAGCCCCAGGGGAGACAATTGCTACCTAATTGGTAAAATTAAAACAACTAATGGAATATTGTGATTTCAGTGAAACCCTGAATGACATGCTCAGAGGTCATTTAGTATGCAGTGTGCAGGAAGACATTATTCAGTGAAGATTGCTGGCTGAAGTGAATCTTGGTTTTAAGAGAGCGTTAGAAATAGCGCTGGTGATGGAAAGCGCTGTAAGGGATCCACAAGCAATTCAAGGTGTGCAAAATGGTGGCGTTCTCCTAGTCGGGTGGGAACAGTCAGCCGAAAGTGGTGCAAAAAGTCAGGACTCCGCCGCGAAGCGGGAACAGCCCCGTTCACCAAAAAATGAGAAGCAACAGCTTAGCAGCTAAATCGAAAACTAACTTTCATCGACGTGGAAACAATCAGTCTTCTCGCGATTGGCAATTTAAAAAAGTAGAATGTTATTTTTGTCACAGAAGTGGACACGTAATGAGACAGTGCAAAGAGAGATTTAAACAGGCCTCCAAATAGCAAATGAAGTCCAATGGAGTCTATAGTGTAGAAGAGCCAAAAACAACCAATTCTGACATTTATTAATTATTCAACGTGGAAGTTGGGAAGACAGAGCCAATACTTGTTACAGTGCAAGTGAATGGTAAACCATTAAAAATATAAGTAGACACGGGTGCTTCTGCCATTGTAATAGGAGAACACACTTTCAGATATTTAAATAAAGGTGATCAACAATTAAATTTGGAACAAACATTTGCCAAGTTGAAAACATACACAGGCGAAGAACTCCAAATAAAAGGTATCACCAGAGCAATTGTTCATTATAGATACCAATTGGCACAGCTACCAGTAATGGTATTAGAAGGTAGAGAACCAGGCCTTCTAGGTCGAAATTGATTGAGGGAAATTAACCTTGATTGGCAAGTGAGATTTCAAAAGGAAGCTGGAAGCATTTCTGTCTTGAAAAAGGAACAAGGCAAGGCACTTCAGAATGAAAAAGGAGTGTGTAATCATTCAGCAACCTGAATAAATGAAGACTTTCTTAAACGATGACATGGAAGAACAGCAGAAGAAACCCAAAGAGACTCTGCTGAATGACAGAGTTCAAGATGAAGTGAGTGAACTTCGCAAAAAAAAGGAAAATCTGTTGAAAGATATTCACACTCTACGAAGATTCCTCCGGTCAAAGTTTGTGCCTCTAAAAAAGTACAAAGAGAAACAAGAAGAATTTAACATCTCTCTGAACAAACTGAAGAACCAGTTGACAGAGAAGACGCAGCAATAATCAAGTTTCCAGAAGGAAGCCAAAAGATACAAGAAGGAGACAGAAGAGCTGAAGAATCAGCTAAACGAAGCTAAAGAGACTTTGAAAGCAAAAGTCAAAGAACTTTCCAAGATGTGAGTAGACAATGAAGTCATGGGTAGCTCAACTACTGAACCAAGATGAGTTGAGATTTCGCCTGAGAGAAGTCTGGTGGACAGTGAAGTCAAAAAGTAGGCCGAGGCTAAACTCTGTGGTAAAAAGAAGAAGACATAAAAAATGATGCAGAATTACTGAAGAGGTGCCATCTTTGTACAAGACTAAGCCTAATACTTCCCAATTTGGAGGGGAAGGTGGAGAAAAGTCAAGGGAACCAAAAAGCGACTCATGATTTGCATCGACATGAGCAACAATTTACTGTTGGAGAAGTCGTATATGTAAGGCATTTCGGTGGAAGTCTGAAGTGGTTACCAGATAAGGTGAGTCTTGTGACCGAAACATTGTCATACCATGTGGAAGTGGAGGGCCGGATCAGTCGTAAGCACATGGATCATTTAAGAAAAAGAGAGATACCGCAGCAAAATGATGTTTCACCTGTAACCATTACTGAAATATTGTAATGTCATGAGATGAATATCCTTGTAAATACAAAATGTACAGAAAAGTTAAAGGGGGTAGGAACGTAGTAACTATAATTTTGAGAATTGTAGGACTGTAGCTTTAAGGATAATCCTGTGTTGTAAGATCACATGATCTGTGTAAACCAATGTGTTAACAGTATGAGGGAACTTCTGCAACAGAGTTCTTTTTAAGTTTTTGAATTTGATGCACACATATAGTTGCTCCTCCTGTCTTGTAAATAAAGTTAAATGTTTCCACTAAGAAAAGTTGTCTTGAAGATCAACTCTATAACAGTGTGAAAATTTGAATATTGTAGCAATGCATCCAGCAGCAGAAAGTCCTTTTAGCAATGGGATACATGAGAGAAATCACGCCGTGATTGATGAAATGTTCCAAAAAATTTTAGCTGACCAGCTGAATTGTAAATTGACAATTGCCCTAGCATGGGCAATACATGCAAAAAATATGCTTCAGGTGGAGCCCCCAGCTCCAGCCCCTATCAATTAGTTTATGGTAGGAATCTGAAGATGCCTTCAATAATGTGGGACCACCCCCTTGCTTTGGAGGGGATGACCATTAGTTCCATTGTTGCAGAACGTTTGAATGCCATGCATGCAGTAGAATGCACATTTATTAAGACAGAGGTGTCAGAAAAAAGCAGGAGAAATTTGAGGTATCGAATCAGGCCGTCCAAAATGAATTTTAAGCCCAGGGACATGACGTGTTATAAAAGAGAAGGACGGAAAGAAATGAGAGGCCAGGAAACGTTGCAGGCACTGATGGCAAAATGATAATCTTGCAACATGGTAATCAAACTATTAGAGTATATTCCATTTGGCTAACTGGCACATATTGACAGAATCTGAACAGATGATGGAAACTGAAGATGCACCATGCACATCGCACACAGATATACCAGGCCTGTACGAACAACAGATTATGGCAGGTAATGGGCTAACTGAGAGCAAACCAAGCGATAGTGAAGATCAGGATAGGGCTGTTTATCACAGAGATCAACTACCGAAAGTTGGAATTAGGGTGGCATATATGCCAGAAGGGGCTAGTGAGTGGAGGGAAGCCATCATAGTAGAAAGGGCAGGAAAGGCCACTTGGAAAAACAAAAACTGGCTGAATTTAGAAGACAAGGGGCAGAATATGAGATCTATGGATTGGTAAAAGGAAGTAAAAATGTGGAAAGCCAGTAAACTTAGTGTAAGTTCAGACAGTGGGCCTAATGCTGATCACAGCCAGGAAAAGATCAAGAACCTGTGAAAGGAAGTTTAGTTGCAGGAAGGACAGGTCGATTAGTAGTAGTCCAGATAGGGACAGGAGATTTAGTAGGCGACATAGTTTAACAAGAACAAGGACCAAAGAACAGGTGAGGAGTGACACAAGAGGTAGGAGCACTTACGATAGAGAAGCTCTGGTGGCTGCTAACAAGTTAGATGGTAAATTGATAAAGGAGGCAAAACAGAAAGAACTTGACAGTTGGAGAGAGATTGGTGTTTACATGGAGGTGCCAGACAAAGGGCAGCCAGCGTGTGTATGTACGAAGAAAATACTCCCAGTAGTACGTATAAAGCTAAGGCCAGATTTGTAGCTTGGGGATTTTCAAGTAGACTCCCCAACAGCAGGAAAAGTAAGTGTGAGGATTTTCCTAGCACTTTTGGCAACATACTCATGGGAATGTAAATCCATTGACATTAAAGCGACATTTTTGCAAGGGGAACAATATCAAAGAGAAGCATTCTTAAAGCCTCCAAAAGAAGCTGGAGATCTAGAGGGCCAAGTGTGGAGGCTGAACGGAGGTGTTTACAGGCTAAATGATACATCCAGGGTATGTTATTTTTCAGTTAGGTCCATTGTACTAAAAGCTAGTTGTCCTTAGCTAAAAGCAGATCGAACAATGTTTTATTGGAGCTATGAAAGAAAACTAGTAGACATTTTCTTAATGCACTAGATGATTTCTTGTGGGGCGGCTCTGCAACATTTGAGAAATGTATGATAGACAAAATTATAAAGGAATTCAAAATTGGAAGGTGGGCTTCTGGAGCTTTTAAGTATATAGGTTTGGACATTAGGCATACTAAGTTGGGACTAACCCTGACTCAACAGTCTTACCTAGAGAATGTTAATAGGATCCCAATAAATCGGACCAGATCCTCACAAAAGGAAGACTGTACGACCAAGTGAGAAGCAGATCAATTAAGAAGATTAATTAGGCAATTAAGCTGGCTATGCACACAAACTAGACCGGATATGTGCTATGATGTGTAGGAATCAAGTACCATGCTGAAATATGCTATTGTTGGGGAAGTGCTAAAAGCAAATAAGATATTGAAGAAATTAAAGCCAGAATATAACACTTGTCGGGCGGGCGCGTGCCCGACCCAACCGAGCGTAAAATGACGCGTGATGACGTTGGGCGAGCATCCCAGAGTCATCACACACTCGCGCGATATTTTGGTTGGCGGGTATGCGCCAGAGTCTGCAGCACGCCCGTCGACAATTGAAAAGCCTATTAAGGCCATTGAAGTTATAACTGAAATAAATTTTTCACTGCCTGTCGAACCTTACGGTTGGCGGGCAGGCGAAAAGGCCAAGCGGCCTTTCCGTTTTTTTAGGAAACCTCATCCACGGGCGAGATGAGGTTTCTAACAGCAAATAAAAATAAAATAAAAATTTTAACATTTCATTTTTGCAAGGGGAACAATATAAAAGAGAAGCATTCTTAAAGCCTCCAAAAGAAGCTGGACAAGCAGTTCTTTTTGTGAAACAATCCAACAACTGGTGACTTGCATTGACCCATTTTATTTTTGAAATTTCCTTCCTTTGCAACATTTCTTTTATACTCGCGAGAACAATCCTCAACCTCTTTTCCATGATACTTTGTTGAATAGACATTGTCCCAGAGCAAATGGTTATCTATATAACATTCTATAGGCACATTTTTCCCTTATATAGTTCCTTTAAAATATTCGATAAATACATAGCCATATCTGTTGCTTCTATCAGCGCACGTGTCTCCGCAGCTAAAGTGTCATGGAAAAGAGGTTGAGGATTGTTCTCGCGAGTATAAAAGAAATGTTGGAAAGGAAGGAAATTTCAAAAATAAAATGGGTCAATGCAAGTCACCAGCTGTCAGATTGTTTCACAAAAAGAGTTACTTGTCCAAAAAAATGGATAGATACCCTCGAAGAGAGACGGACGTCTTGTGTTCTAATGGATTATGAGAACATGGAAATTTTCATGTTGTAACCTTATTAATTTTTTTTGTTTTCAAGACAGGGGTGGAATATGGAGTATGTTAAAGATTGATTGTATAATAAGATAACATGTATTGTCATTTTGTATTTGTTCTTATGAATAGTTTTTGTTTGCATATCAACTTAATTTAAAGAGGGGAATCTCTTTATATCAAATAGGTTCTGTTGATGGATGTTAAATATCAAGTAGTTTAAGGTAAGAAGGTAAACAGGTGTTGGGCATTGATTAGTTAAGTATACTCAGATGTGTACATAAAGAAGAGTCAGCCAGCACTGGGTATCTGGTGTTAGAATGGAGAAGTAAGTTCTGTGGTGAGCAATAAACAGTCTCTATCAAAGCATCCTTGTAAGTTAACTGTTGGAGTCCAGCAGGCATCATTCTGATAAATTTATGCTGCACTCACTGTAAGGTCAATATACCCTATTTAAGGTGTGATGCCCAGAACTGGTCACAGTATTCCAGGTGTGGTTGAACCAGGGTTTTGTGTAGCTGAAGCATGACTTCTACCCCCTTGTATTCTGGGCCTCTATGTATAAAGGCCAGCATTGCATTAGCCATTTTGATTATTTTCTGTACCTGTTTATTAGATTTTAATGATTTATGTATGTGGATGTTCAAGTCTCTTTGGACCTCCACTATTTCTAGCTATTCACCACTTAAAACAGTATCCTGTTCTATCCTTTCTGGTTCAAAGTGGATGACCTCACATTTGCCTACATGGAAGTCCATTTGCCACAGGTTTGCCCATTCAGTTAACCATGAATATCTCTTTGTAATTTTATGCTTCCATCTACACTATCCATAATGTTGCCTATCTTTGTGTCAGCAGCAATATTTGGATATGCAGCTTCCTATCCCATCATCTAAACTGAAAATGAATATAGGGAATATTTGAGACCCCAACACAGAGTCTTGTGGGACACGACCAGTCATATTCTGCTAATTATCCTCACTCTCAGTCTCCTGCCACTCAACCCATTTCCTAGCCAGATCAATAATTTGCCTTCCATTCCATGAGTTTCAACTTTAGCTAATTGTCTCTTAGGAGGGATTTTATCAAATACCTCAGGAAGTCCATATAAATAACACCTATAGACTTTAGTGGACTAAAGTCCACTACTTTAGTCACCTCTTCAAAACATTCAATCGGATTCATTATGCATGGCTTACGCTTTACAAATGCTTGTTCTCTCTGACCAGTTGAAATCTTCACGGCAATCAGTCACCCTTGTCCTTAATTATAGTAATTTCCTGACAACAGATGTTGAGCCAACTGCTCAATAATTCCCTGGATTCCCTCTGTCACCCTTCTTAAATTTTGGAGTGACATATGCAATACTGAAATCTTAAGAAACAGTTCCTGAATTGAGAGAAGATTATTTAGAAGATTATTGCCTCTGCAATGTTGTCATCTTCTTCCTTTAAAATCCTGGGATGGAAATCATCTGCTCCTGTGGATTTTAGTGCCATTATTTTCTTCACTACCTTTATTTTGCATAGGTTAATTTTGGTGAAACCCTGACCTTGATCCAACATTAATTTCCCTGGGATTTCCAGCATGCTGGCCTCTTCCTCTATTCTAAATATTGATGCAAAGTTCAGCAAGTTTGCCATTTCCTTATTTTCATTGACAATAAGTTTTTGAGGAGTTCACATTGCTCTTTTCCCTAAGGATTAAACTTCCTGTGTTGATTTTAACATCCCTTGCAAGTTTATTTTCATATTCCTTTTTTGTACGTTTGCTGACCCTTTGCTATTTGTTGTATCTTTCCCATTTGCCAGGATCTGTGCTTTTTCACATTTTTGCAAGCTTTTCTTTTTTAGTTTTATGTTGTTTCTTATGTCCTCAGTTGTCCACGGCAGTCCTTTAGGCAAGCAGAGGTCTTGCCACTTAGGGTTATAAGCTGGTTCTGTACCACAAATTCCATTTTGAATGCTTCCCACTGAGTCGTGTTGTGTTATTGATTGACAGATTTGCCCATTTCACTGTGGAGAGTCTCTGTTTTATCCCATTGAATTCAGCCCTACCTAAATCTAGAATCTTAGTATCTATTTCTTGCTTCACCCTTTCAGACAAACCCCTTCTGCAACTTGTCTTGCTGGAGGCTGCTCAGGCCCAAATTTGAGACTTCAGTCCAGTGAGCTGTTCTGGAAAGCTCGTTTAGAGCTCCATGACTTACCCACCAGATTTTAAATTGCAGCAACCTCTTCACTGCCAGGGTGGGTACCAGCCAGTTTGCCATTCCCTTCATGTGTCCGATACCACACAGACCGCACTGATCCCTGACATTCTCGGTGATTAAGCACTTTCGGTATTGTTCTTCTGCTTGTAATTGCTATCCAAGGAAGTCTGCGGGAATATATGCATGTTGAGTGAGAAAGTTTTTGGGCTTGACAGAGCCTGTGGTTACCTGCAAGCCTATTGCCATTGTTCAGGTACACAGGTGAAGAATGACTGTTTGGACATTGCAGCAAACAGCTGTACCTGTGGAAAAATACAAAGGTCAGGCTACAAAAAATGCAGAGAATAAATCATAAGTGTAACTCAGAGACGTCACCGGGTGCTTAGTGTGGGGATTTGGGGATATTCATGTGCAGCAGGGGATGTTATTTTTAAGTTAAGGCAGAGTAAGGTGAACATTGCTCCAGATTGAATTGTAATCAGATTGTCCTACACCTGATCTGGGAGAATGTCATAGTGACAATAGGTGAAAAAGCAGAACACAGACAGGTCTCATAAAAAGTTAATCAAAAAATAATAATTAAATGTAAATGTAATAAGCTTTTGCAAAATAAAATGCAAATGTATATCTGTGTTATAACTGTGTTTCTTCCCAGATGTTTTGCACTGAAATTTAATATAACAAATATATCCATTGGTTTTAACTTTGTGCATATTTAGCTTTTTGCTCTTACTTTGTTATATAAGTCTGAATAGAATCACCAAATGTTGGCACAGTACAAGTTCAAGGAGTAAAACATTAAAATCAATCTTTCTGACACGTTCATAAGAAATGTACCCAGGTCGCTGACTCTCATTACAACTTTATCCGGCCCAGTGATTGTACAACCAGAACAAGCAGGGGCAGGTCTGTGGTCCGTTGCTGGACTTGTATCCAAACAACAAAGTCCCATTGTGCTAAACACAGAGTAAATAAATGAGTGCACTGTATTCACATCATGAAACAAAAGTAGAAGCAGCAAAAGATAATTTAAATAGGTCATTTTGAAAAGATTTATCTGGTTTCTAAACAGAAAGGGAGAAATAACATTTACTTAAGATAACAAATATTACAGCATTCTATGACAGAAAGAGTGGAGGACATTTATAGGGGGATTAAAGCATTGTTAATAGGTGACTCAGCAAAATCAGTATATAACTTTCAAAGACCAAGACGTGGAAAGGATATTGTACAGTAATACAATAAGTACAATATAGTGTAATGCTTACTGATATTCCCCGCCACTACAAGTTTACCATTAAAATACTATTGAAACCTAGGCCAACGTGAGCTTTGAAAAGCTGACAAGATTTTACTTTCCTTCTACCCCTCTCCATTCATTCTTGTTCTCCTCTCTCTCATTTACTCTCTCATCGCCGTCATTCTCTTTTTCAGTCTCCTTTGCATAGTCTCTTTTCCTCATTTGTTGATTATTTAATCCTTCCTCTCTTTCTTTCTTCTTCTGCCCTTGAATCTTCCTGATTCTACCCTTTCTCTCCATCTGGCATTATCTCTGTTTCCTCTCCATCACTCTCATTCACTTTCCTATGTTCTACTATTTCTTTCTCAATCACTCGTTCACTTTCTGTTGCTCTTGTTCCTCCTTTCTCCTCCCTGGGTTCACTGCTTTCATTCACTCTGTGTCCATCTCCTTCACTCTGTGCCCATCTCCTTCAGTCTGTCTTTCATTCACTCTGTGCCCATCTCCTTCAGTCTGCCTCTCCCTCACCCTCTAAAAGGGTGGTAGAGGTAGAAACCCTTAGAACATCTAAAAAGTACTAAAACTAATAAAAACTACAGGGCTACTGATCAAGAGCTGGAAAGTGAGATTAAGGCTGGATAGTTCCCTGTCAGCTGACATGAGCATGGTGCCCTGAATGGTCTCCTTCCATGCTACAAATTTCTATGATTCTATAATTCTATGACAATTGGTTAATGGATAAGGTCAGAGGATGAGGAGTTAGCGAACAAGTAACAATAAGGATTGCTAGCTGGCTTAAAGACAGAAAACAGGCAGTAGGGGTAAAGGGTAGTTATTCAGAGTGACAGAAGGTAGGAAGTTCTGTTCTGCTGAAGGGTCATGAGGACTCGAAACGTCAACTCTTTTCTTCTCCGCCGATGCTGCCAGACCTGCTGAGTTTTTCCAGGTAATTCTGTTTTTGTTTTGAATTTCCAGCATCCGCAGTAGTTTTTTGTTTTTATAAGAAGGTAGGAAGTGATGTCTCACCAGAATCAGTGGTGGGGCCATTGTTGTGCACACTTTATATTAAAGATTTAGACTTTGGAATCAAAAACACAATTTCTAAATTTGCAGATGAAGTCAAATTGGGGGCGGGAGAGATAGTACTGAGGAGGACTGCAGCAAATTACAGGGGGACATTAAGAAACTTGCAGAATGGACAAATAATTAGGGAATAATTTTCAGTATAGATAAATGTGAGGCATTTTGGCATGAAAATTTAGGAGGTTGGTCCATTACCTGGAAAATAAGAATCTGAATGGAGATCTAGAAGTAAAAATATACTAATTACTAAAAGTAGCAAACAGAGGTTAATAAAAAGCAAACCAAGCATTTGGGTTTATTTCCAGGGTGATAGAATTGAAAAGTAAAGATGTTAAAGCTGTGACTAGTGGAGTTCCGCAGGGATCAGTGCTGGGATCTTTGCTGTTTGTAGTATACATGAATGATTTGGAGGAAAATGTAACTGGACTAATTAGTAATTTTGCAGATGACACTAAGGTTGGAGGAGTTGCAGATAGTGAAGAGGATTGTCAAAGGATACAATGGGATATAGATCGGTTGGAGACTTAGGCGGAGAAATGGCAGATGGAGTATAATCCAGACAAATGCGAGGTAATGCATTTTGGAAGGTCTAATACAGGCAGGAATTATACAGTAAATGGCAGAACCCTTAAGTGCATTGACGGGCAGAGGGATCTGGGTGTACAGGTCCACATGTCACTGAAAGTGGCAACTCAGGTGGATAAGGTAGTCAGGAAGGCATATGGCATGCTTGCCTTCATCGGCAGGGGTATTGAGTATAAAAGCTGGGAAATCATGCTGCAGCTGTATAGAACCTTGGTTAGACCACACTTGGAATATTGCGTGCAATTCTGGTCGCCACATTACCAGAAGGATATGGAGGTGTTGGAGCGGGTGCAGAGGAGGTTTACCAGGATGCTGCCTGGTCTGGAGGTTATTAGCTATGAGGAGAGGTTGGAGAAACTCGGATTGTTCTCACTAGAGCAACGGAGATTGAGGGGCGACTTGATAGAAGTTTACAAAATTATGAGTGGCATGGACAGAGTATAGTCAGAAGCTTTTTCCCAGGGTGGAAGAGTCAATTACTAGGGGACATAGATTTAAGGTGAGAGGAGAAAATTATAGAGGAGATGTGCGGGGCAAGTTTTTTTACGCAGAGGGTAGTGAGTGTCTGGAATTCGCTGCCAGAGGAGGTGGTGGAAGCAGGTGCGATAGTGGTGTTTAAGAGGCAGCTTGACAAATACATGAATAAGATGGGAATACAGGGATATGGACCATAGAAGTGCAAAATGTTTTAGTTGACGGGCAATATGATCGGCGCAGGCTTGGAGGGTCGAAGGGCCTGTTCCTGTGCTGTACTTTTCTTTGTTCTTTGTTCTTTATGTTGGTTAGACCACACCTGGAGTCCTGTGTACAATTGTGGTCAACGTGTTTTGCAAAAAGATTTACAAAGATGATACCAGAAATGCGGATATACTTATCAGGAGACGATAACACGCTGGGTCAATTTTCTCTTGAAAATAGAAGACTGAGGGGGGTGACCTACTAGAGGTCTTTAAAATTATAAAAGGTTTTGATAGAGTGGACACAGAGAGAATGTTTCCATTTGTGAAGAAGAGCATAATTAGAGGCCATTAATATAAGATAGTCACTAATAAATCAAATAGGGAATTCAGAAGAAACATCTTTTCGCAGTGAGCGCTGACAATGTGGAGCTTGCTACCACAGGGAGTGCTTGAAGCAGATAGCATAGATGATTTAAATAGAGAGGCTAGATACGCATTTGAGGAAGAAGGGAATAGTGGATCTTGCTGGTAGAGTTAGATGAGGAAAGATGGGAGGAGGCTTGAGTGGACCATAAACTCTAGCATGACTGGTTGAGCTGAATGATCCATTTCTGTGAAAAGCAAAATACTATGGATGCTGGAAATCTGAAATAAAACAGAAAATGCTAGAAAAACTCAGCAGGTCTGACAGCATCTGGGGAGGGAGAAACAGAGTTAACATTTCGAGTCCATATGACTTCTTCAGAGTTAAAGAGAAGTAGAAATGAGATGGAATTTACACTGTTGGAGGGGGGTGGAATAGGTAAAGCAGAATAGAAAGTCAGTGATAGGTAGGGGTTGAGGAGAGATTGACAAAGATGTCATGGACACAAGACAAAGGGAGTGTTAATGGTAGTGGTGAAGACTAAAGAATGTGCTGATAGTGGTATAAAGGTGAGAAAGCAGAATGTGTTAATGGCAGAACTAGGGTCAGCCCCCTGTGAAAGGATAGAGTGAACAAAGCGATTTGTTTCTGTGCTGTATATCCTGTATGCATTTGCACAAGAAAAGTCTGATATTTTAGTTTCAGACTTATGGCTGCCTTGATTGGAAGTGTTATTAGGGTCTGTTCTGCAGCAAGCACAGTCCCTCAGAGTGCTATGCAAAATGATGCTTCAGCAGTGATGCATCACAGGCTTGAGGTTGTTTGACCTACTGTGCCACAGTTATTGGATTTTAAATGTATAGAATATCAGACTTTAAAATAAAATAAACATGTTGGGGTAGTGGGAAGGAAGGGAGTCAAATGAAGAGAAAAGTTTATGATGGGCCAGTAGCCTTGTAAATGTTCTATCAAAGATGACAAATCACAACACAGTACAAGCCATACATGTATAATTTTACAAATGACTTTTAGAGTGCTGAAAACATCAAATAATGGCTGGTCTGTATCTTAACTCCACCTATCATCTTGGTTCCACATCCCTAATTAATACACTTGCCTAACAAAAATCTATCAAGCTTAGTTTTTAAACATTCAGTTGACCCAGTCTCAACAGGTTTTTAGGTGGGGTTGGTTGGTGTGTGGATTTGTTTGAAGAATTGTTGCCTGACCTCATTCCTGAATGACCTAGCTCTAATTTTAAGCTATGCCCCATTGTTCTGGCCTCTCTTAGCAGAGGAAATGGCTTCTTTGTAGCCTATCAAATCATTTAATCATCTTAAAGACTTCAATTAGATTACTCTTTAATCATCTATATTAAAGAAGGTACAAGTTTAATCTATGCAATCTGTTCTCAATGTAACCCCTTAGCTCCAGTATCACTTGCCAACCTTCACAGTTTCCCTCATTGAACTTTTTTTATCCACCCCGTTGCAACTTTCTGCTCCCATCTACACGATTTACTTTAGCAGCGAACTCATGTAATGACAAAAATTAGATATATGGCCCTCTATTCCTTCATCTAAGTCATTCATAAATATAGTGAAAAGCTGTGGCCCCTGTATGGATCACTGAGGGACACCATCAATAACATTTGAGTACATACTCATTATCTCTGTCTCCTGCCTCCTAACCAATTCCCTATGCAAGCCATTTGAATGCCTCCAATTCCATAATGCTCACATTTTTGTAAATAGTCTTTTATGTGGAACCTTATCAAAAGTCCATGTAAATAATATCCATGAACACTCCCTTATCTACCATGTTAACTATCTCCTCAATATATTCAACTGGGTTCGTTAGATACGATTTACCTTTAAAATCCACGCTGGTTCTCTCTGATCAGCTCATGAGCTCAGTTACTCTATCCCTAACTTCCCTGCAACTGATTTTAGTCTAATCAGCTTATAATTTCTTAGTTTATCATCCTTATCCTTTTTAAATAGTGGAGTGACAGTGCAATTTTCCAGTCCAAGGGGACAATTTCTGAATCAAGGATATTTTAGGAAATGGTTTGTTAGATGCTTTTCAGCATTGGACTGACTCCCATTTGAATAATTCTACCCATCTGTGTCACATTTTTTTAAATCCCAAAAGAAGCTGAAACTTGGTTATAAATACAAACACACACCCACTTATTAGGTCACATGAATTAAAGTGTGGAATCTCGACTTTAAATTGTCCAGCCCCATACTCTGCAGTGTAGCGCTCAGGGCAGCATACAGTAAATAGAAAGCCAGGGATATTTTCCATGATACGCAAAGCTAAATTTTGCAATACCTTGCACAGTGGTGGAGTCTTATGCAGTGGGCAAGCAATCATAAAATAGTGGGTACACTGCTCATGATTCCTCAATCCTTGTCCAGTGCATATGAAGACCCCCATGACATTTTACAAGGTAGAATGTCCTTTTCTACCCAATTTATTGGACAGATTATGTCCGGTAAATTGGCTCAAAGAAATGAATAGAGGGTAAAAAGCACAATTATTGTTTGAATGCAAGTGATTAGACAGCAAAAAAAAAATGAATACATGAATGGAGGGCTCACTGAACTGTTAACAGCCTCCAAGACATCACTTGTCTTATCTTCCACAAAGTATATGACATTAGAAAAACCATGCTCCAAAGTGCGCTTGCATCGATCTGGTAGCATCACTTCCAGCAGATGCCAGAAATATTTGCCCAAATATGAGTGGGTGTACTAATATTAGACGGTAATGTGGAGTGACATCGTAGATTACATTCTCCCCCCACACTACCCCTCCCCCCATTATTGCCATAGCAACGCTACACACAAGTAATAGCAGCACATTACAACAACTGATCATTGCTAGAGCTGTCAGAAGACACATATATGTTAAATGACCTTCACAGGAGGATTTTTCCAATATTGACAAAATTATCAAGTTTTTGAACACTGCTTTGCACCCAGACACCCCGACCCCCTCCACATTGTTTAGGATGGTGAGCAGGAAGGCCAATTTCAAAACGGAGGTGGACCAATCCAATCCTGTATTAGCTGCAATATTTTGCCTCCATTTCTGAGCTCCTAACATCTTCCAAAGCCTGCAGATATATGCCATTTAGGCATCCTCAGTTAGAAGTTAATGCCAGGGCAGACTGGCCAGAGGAAGTGTGTCCCCATCACAAGATGCTTTGTTTATAAGTATATGTTTATAATGGCATGACTGAGATAGGGAAATTCAGTGTGAGGTATGTAAATGTATTGGTGGCGGTTCAGAGGAGTTTTACTAGATTGATTCCTGGAATGAGCAGGTTGTCTTATGAGGAAAGATTGGACAGATTGGGCTTTTTCCACTGGTGTTTAGAAGAGTGAGGGGTGACTTGAGTAAAGTATACAAGATCCTGAACAGCCTTGACAAGGTGGACAATGGGTGTGTCCTCTTGTGGGTGAGTCCAGGACTAGGGGTCGCCCTTTTAGGACAGAGATGAGGAAATTTTTTTTCTTGTACGACTTTGGAACTCTCTGCCTCAGAAGGCGGTGGAGGCAGGGTCACTGAATATTTTTAAGGCGATGGTCGATAGATTCTTGTTAGGCAAGGAAATCAGAGGTTATCGAGGGTAGATGGGAATGTGGAATTTGAAACACAAGCAGATCAGCCTGTGCTTGGGCCCCAGCTATTCACAACATATATCAATGATTTGGATGAGGGAACCAAATGCAACATTTCTAAGTTTGCTGATCACACAAAGCTAGGTGAGGAGGATGTTAGGAGGCTTCAAGGCAATTTAGACAAGTTGAGTGAGTGGGCAAACACATGGCAGATGCAGTTTAACATGGATAAGTGTGAAGTTATCAACTTTGGTAGGAAAAACAGAATGGCAGAGTATTATTTAAATGGTGATAGATTGGGAAATGTTGATGTACAAAGGGACCTGGATGTCTTTCTATACCAATCATTGAAAGCAAACATGCAGGTGCAGCAAGCAGTTAAGAAGACAAATTGTATGCTGGCTTTCATTATGAGAGGACTTGAGTACAGGAGCAAGGATGTCTTACTGCAGCTATACAGGGCTTTGGTGAGATCACCCCTGGAGTATTGTGGGCAGTTTTTGTCTCCTTACCTAAGAAAGGGTATACTTACCATAGAGGGAGTGCAACGAAGGTTCACCAGACTGATCCCTGGGATGGCAGGATTGTCATATGAGGAGAGATTGGGCTGATTAGGCCTGTTTTCACAGGAGTTTAAAAGAATGAATGGGGATCTCATTGAAATGTATAAAATTCTGACAGGGATGGACAGACTGGATGCAGGGATGATGTTTCATCTGGCTGGGAAGTCTAGAACAAGGGGTCACAATCTCAGGATATGGGATAGGCCATTTAGGACTGAGATGAGGAGAAACTTCTTCACTCAGAGGGTGGAGAACTTGTGGAATTCTCTACCACAGAGGGCTGTGGAGGCCAAGTCACTGAATACATTTAAGAAGGAAATAGATAGATTTCTAAAGGTTTCAAGGGATATGGGGAGAGCACAGGAGTACAGTGTTAAGATAGAGGATCAGCCATGATCATATTTGATGGTGGAGCAGACTCGAAGGGCCGAATGACTTACTCCTGCTTCTATTTTTCTATGATTCTTTGATCTTATTGAATGGCGGAGCAGGCTCGAGGGGCTGTATGGCCTATTTCTACTCCCATCACGTATGTTCATATGTTTGTATGAGCATAAGCATGCTCAATGGTTCAATGTGCTGGAATTTCAACCATGACACCTGTCGCTAAATGAATCCACAATGGAAAGGATAATGGGCTATTTCCAAAATGAAGTGATTTAAGGCATCAAGAGAAGAGTGGCTTTATAGCAACTATCCACACCTTACAGTTGTGTAAATTATGGAACAAAAGTGAAATAATCTCTCAGAACACACACATTATTTTTAGCAACAGGTGTATTAACAATGTTGCATAAAACAAGATGTGATTGATAATGAAAAGGAAACACAAAGAAATTGAAAAGTTGCTAGGGCCATGGTGAGCTGACTCCCTAATGCTGCTGTGATGTGGTTCACTGGGCTTGCCCATTACACATTTCAGATCAAATAAACTGGCCAAGTAGTCTGCACAAACCACAAATGATCTGATTTGCCCATGTACAGAGCTTCAGTGCAATCAGCTCCAACACAGGCACAAGTAAAGCAACAAGGACTGCAAGGTTTGCGGATAATAACCATGGACACAATTGATAATATCCTTAAAGTGTTCCTCATTGTCTACTTCTTTGGAGGAGAAGCTGGTAAGCTCCTTTACAAACATTGTGATTGCTTATTTTAATTGAAGGTGTGATTTTCTTTTCTCTTAAATGTTTAAGGCTTCCTCTACATTTTTAACCAAAAACATATTCCATTTATTATGTAATGCACTGTCACTTTTAAAAAAAATATATTTAATAATATAACATGATACTTTGTTATATTACCACCTTTGGATAATTGCAATGTCTTGCTTTTTTTACAAAATGTTAGAAAACAAAGGTAGAAAATTATTGGTAAGTTAAAAAAGCAATAAGAATATGAGAATGATATATAGGTGTGCATGTAATTGTCTGATTCTTCCATTTATAAAAATAATTAAAGTGTGATCAAACTCAAATGGTTGAGTTTCATGGTATTAATTTCACTGAATGTAATGACGGGAGAGGGTTATTTTTGCATGACTGCACTATGTGCTGGTTATACTTTGTTTTGCCTGGATTTGAACCTCCTGGCTGGCCTCCCACCTTCATCCTCTGTAAAACTTAAACTCATCCAAATTCTGCAGCTAGTATCCTAATTAGCATCAAGCCCAGTTCACCCATTACTCCTTTGCTCACTGACCTATATTGGCTTCCGATTCAGCAATGCCTTGATTTTAAAATTTTCATTGTACTTTAATATTTAAATCTCTCAGTGGCTTCACCCCTCTCTATCTCTGTAACCTCTTACAAACCCCTCTCCCAAGATCTCTGCACTCCTCTAATTCTGGCTGATTGCACATTCTCGATTTTCATTGCTCCTCCTTTGGTCGCCATGTCTTCTGCTGCCGAGGCTCTAAGCTCTGGAATTATCTCGCTAAAGCTCTCTGCCTTTCTACTCTCTCTCTTCCTTAAAGCCACTCCTTAAAACCTACCACTTCGACCAAGGTTTGCATCACAAATATCTCTTTATGTAACTCAGTACCAAATTTTGTATGATAATGTTCTTGTTAAGTACTTTGAGACATGTTTACTATATGAAAGGTGCTATATAAATACAAGTTGACATTCTGAACTCAGTAACAGAATTACCTGGAAAAACTCAGCAGGTCTGGCAGCATCGGCGGAGAAGAAAAGAGTCAACTCTTTTCTTCTCCGCCGATGCTGCCAGACCTGCTGAGTTTTTCCAGGTAATTCTGTTTTTGTTTTGGATCTCCAGCATCCGCAGTAGTTTTTTGTTTTTATACTGAACTCAGTGTTTGGAATTCATGAGGAAAATTCAAAACCAATATATCTCTCCTCCCTCCAATATGGACACATACTATACATCTTCGTACAGAAAACAGCTGATAACTTGTAAAACTTTAAAAGTATTAACAATGTCAACAGTGACAGGGCAAGCTCCCTGCAGTGTACAATGCATTAGACTACAGAATGTGGTAGGTTTGAGAAAGAGGAGGGGAAGTCATATTATCTTTACTGTAGTTTACAGTAATGCATACTAATCATGCCAATTGGTACATAAACAAACTGCTAGAGCAAAATTTTATTCATACTGGCATGGGTTCAGAACACATAAATTGCCGTACATAAAACTTGCTTTAGAGTTTACATTGCATCCAATTCCAGGTCCAGTCTGACCTCCAAATTGCAGAGATTGCCCATGGCAATGAATATCTTATTCATAGGTTCCAGGGCAATTTTACTGAACCATCTATACAGTCCTTTGCCTAATGCTGCACTGAAGAAAATTAAAGGGCAACTGCTTATATTCGTGCAAAATGTACAGACACACAATAAAGGTGAAACAGAACAATAAGTCAATTTGACCTCCAAGAGACCCTCATACATACATCATATTAGTGCTTACTCTGCCCACGAGACACTGCAATTTCTAATGCTATAACTGTCAGTAATAATGCTAACTCCTGGTGAAGGGAGCAAATAAACACTAAGGAGAGAGTTTTCCCCCTGTCAGGGGGATTGTGTGGGGGCAGGCGTGGATCCGATTTTATGTGGGTGGGCCAATTAAGCCCAACGCCCAACGTGATGCGTGCCCAGAAGCGCTATGCGCTCCCTGTGTGGGCGGGGGGTTGGGGGTCACTGAGTCAGGAGTGCGCTCTCGAGAGATAAGTTTAAGTTTTAAAAATCTTAATAAAGAAAAAAAAAATTCAGACACGTCCCCACATGTGACAGTGTCACATGAGCTGGGACATGTCAATGAACTTTAATGAAAAAATTTATTTAATTTATAAACCCTTCATGAAACTTCATCCCGCTCGCGGATGAGGTTCCATGAAAAATGAGAAGGCTGCCTGGGCTCTTCACCTACCTGCCAACCTTAAGGTTGGATGGGCAGCTTTCTCAATAGCCTTAATGAGTTAATTAATGGCCTTAACAGGCCCTTGACAGTTCAGCGGGCGTGCAGCCAACTTGGCAGTGCGCCCGCCGAACTGAAAATCTAAATGACGCGCAGTGACATCGGGATGCACGCCCAACATCACCACGCGTCATTTTATGCCTCGGCGAGTGGACCCCGCCCCGACTCGCCAAGCCGAAAATTCTCCTCTAAGAAAGAAAGCTGTGATAAATTTCAGAAAATCTCTGGGAATTTCCTCACAATTAAATAAGCAATCAAACTCCAACATCACATCATGTGTAACCATGATATCATTAGGCAAACTTACCAACGTCGCTTCCCCAACATACTGAATTGTCCTCCTGACTCAGCAACTGCTCATATTCCCTTCTTTTAAGTAAAGTAGCATGCCAATTTTCAAACGGAGTCCCTGATGATCAGAAGGGATTGAAAAATTGGAATTCTGTGCACTGGGGTTTGGTATTCCATATGCTGTGAGCATGCCATTTTGAGAATAGTGCATACTATAATTTCTATACTACTTTGAAAGCCACCTAGAAAGGCAAAGGTATTAGGTGCATGGGAACGCCATTACCTCCAAGTTTCCCTCCAAGTCACACAGCATCCCAAATTGGATGTTTACCGCCCTTACTTCGTTAGCACTGGGTCAAGACCTTGGAAATCCCTACCTAACAGCAGTGTGGGAGTACCTTTACCACATGGACTTCAGCAGTTCAAGAAGGCAGCTCATCAACACTTTCTCAAGGGGCAACTAGGACAGGGCAGTAAATCCTGGCCTTGCCAGCAGTCATATCTCCCTGAGTTTCTATTTCTCAATGGTCTGGTAGCCTTAATTCTCTCACCTTTACACCGGCCTGGACTATCCAAATGGTGATTTATGCCATATCTGTGACAATGTGAGATGATTTGCAAATATTATCAATAGGTTGCAAAGTTCACTTGAACCAGAAATTTGTATATTTATTGGAGTAAATCCTTTATAAAATGAGAGTAATCTGCAGGAGCTAATTGAAATTAGGGTGCAGCTTTAAAAAGACCATTCTTACTAAAAATTGCAGGAGCAGGCTGGGGGAGCACTAGCTACGCAGCAAAGCGCTTGGCTGAGTGTGCTGACTGTCAGGTAGCTTGACTGGATGTCTCATGAATATTTATATGTGACTTTTCAAGTGTATCTAACAGTGGGGTACCTCCAAAACAGCCAAACAGAGTTTCCTCTGGGCATGGCACAGAGACAGAAAAGAAGAGCACCATGATTTCAATGAAAAAGAGCAGATAGAGCAGACAGATTGTTAGGACTTTGTGTAGGAAACTTCCAAAGGTGCGTGATGTGAAGTAGGGTAGGGGTGGGTTCTACTGTGACTGGAGAATCTAAAATCTTCACTTGCAGTGACAGATCTCTCTTTGTTGTTGTCTGTGGCAGAGCCATGGGGTAGGATTTTTCTGGCCCCAAGGTGGTGACTGAGAGGTGGGAGGGTGGGGTGGGTGGGTGATTGCTGGTGTGGCTGGGAAAATAGCAGGGAGCCAATTTGGTATGGCTTCCCAACAAAGCGCTGGTGCTGGACAAGTTTCCCAGCAGTGGGACTGACTGCAGATAAGCTGCCTGCTGAACTGAGGCAGGTAACTGTTTAAATAATTAAAAACTCTATCAAGGGCGATCTTCCTGGGTCTCTGACTTTTTCCAGTAGCTGAGTGGTCCCTCCCCACCTCGCCATATTGGCAGGCCACAAGTGTCAAGGGGGAGGTCTCCCTGCAGTATTCTGGGGCAACTGAAGCTGGAGGGTCAGGAAAGGCCAACCTCTGTGGTCCCAGAGGGGCCTGCCTGGTTGGCCTTTGGGATTTTTATTTTTATACTTACTTTCTGAGCCTTGTGATCCCAGAGATGCCTCAGCAGTACACATCTCTCCCTGGTGGGCCTGCTGAAGATCTAGAGCTTCCAGCCTTCTGATTGGACAAGCTCTGAGGTGGTAGAGTAAGAGGCCTCCACTGGGAAAATAGCTGAGCCAGTCCTGTTGCTGCCAAGAATGAGCTCAGGGCCATTTTTGTCCTGATGCTGGGGTCCCAAAGACAATGGTAAAATCCTACTCCATAGAATCTGCAGCAGAACCAGATGCATAAGGAGCAGACAGGGATCAGTCAGTCTGACGGCAGCTGGAGACAGAACTTCCCAACTCATCAACAACTGTTTAAAATCCCCCTACTATATCTTCTCCAAACATATCCATCAATGGTCAATTCTAGTCTGCCATTGTCACCTGCCTCCCAGCAGAAATAAAATACCTTATCATTACTACTTTAGCTTTATTTCATATTTCTTCCTATATTCTTGCTATATTGACTATGTTTGACATGACAAAAAAAACTTCCATTTGGACTCATTACCCCAAGAACTTCCTTACACAGTTGCAAATATCTAGTTCATGGTTCATGTGTTTTAGAATATAACTTTAGTTTTAGGAATTAAGGTTTAAACTGTAGAAAATGGGGGGTCGGGGTGGGGGTGGGGGAGGAGTTCTGGTTGAGAAACTGGTAAATGCAGTTAAAACAAGCTTGGAGTTTATTACACTTAAAAAGTTGGGACCTTGTTGACTTAAGAGGTTAACAACTAGACAAATAAAATCATAAAACAGCAGCTGGAAAGAACGAGAGGCATGGGCCTGGATTTTTATCCTCCAGGGAGGTAACGGGAGTTGGGGCAATTCCTTGCTTGATCTGCCCACCTTCGGAGAAGGTGCCTGCAAGGACAGGATTTTCATTGTGGGGAAGGGCATGGGGTGTGGGCTGGAGTTGGGCCAGCCAATCTGGGAAAAAGCTTGGAGCAGCCACAGGGGCTGCCAGGTGCCAAGGCAGTTAAAAGGCCTGCCTAGGTGCTATGGGACTTTGTCCCAGTTAAAATAAAAACAGGCCCTCCAGGCTCAATATGTATTCTTGGCTGAGAACCCAGACATCAATTTGAGTACTAAAACACCTGAGCCCCAGAGAAAACACTGCTTTATTGACAGTTCTGGCTCACTGATCTCTGCTGTCAATTTCACAATGTTTATTTACACAAGGTTAAGGGGTTTCAAGTGCAACTTCCACTATTGAAACTTTAAATGGTCTGGGTGGTTGGCAATATTTTACCCCATAGTAAAAGGGCTTTTTGAACATAGTGGAAAAGCTATGAATGAATGACCTTTTAAAGCTTTCTTTGTTTACACATCCTAATGTCACCACAGGGTTCATTTGTTCTATAAATTATATGGTCAATGGGCATGGAAGTGCCGCAGCTTGGCATGGGGGGCCATGGGGGTTGCTTGGGGAGCATATCTTGGCATGGGGGGCATGAGGAGGATCTTTTGAAACTTAATCTTTTAAAAGGTACACTATGCATACAGACTATGGTTCACAACACCTGTAGGGTGCCATGAATCATGACTCATTGGAAACCTGGTCTGACTCCATGAAAATGACAGAGGACTAGGACATGCCTATCTCCACAATGGAGATGGCCAGGTTGTGAGTGCAGGGTGGGGGCTTTTGACCTGAACCAGCCTGCACCCATAAAAGGCGCTCATGAAAAATCAGAAGCCCTGGGAATGGGGTTGGGAATTCCAGAATCGAGTCATGGCTGCCATTTTTAAAGGGCTCCTGAGTCATCCAAACTTGGTGAAAATCCAGCCCATGATGTTACAGAGGTTCTCCGGCTTCAATTCACCTGGGTGCTTGCTGAGAAAATCGGTTGCAAGTTGGACCTTGTGTGCAGTTTGCAGTTCACTGAGAGAAGATTGCCAAAGTAAATGACAGTTAGTACTAGGCCTACAGTGTAAGCAGAGAAAAGCTAATTTCATCATTTGCTGCATAGAATGCGGGTAGGGCTTAAGCTCAGTTTGGATTTCATGAGAGAAAAGAAGCTGAAGGATTGCCTAGTTTGAAGCTAGTGGAAAAATCTACAGTGGTCCTCACCGAGTCTTGTGGCAAAAGAAAGCAACCAACAAATTAGCTTGGAAGTATTGAGAAGGCAACCAGAATAAGGCACTGAGACATCCACAATCAAGAGGCAGTAAATAAAAGTCAAGAGGCAGTAAATGAAAGTCTTACCTTTGAGAACTGAGGAGAATTAAAGTAATTTCTAGAGGACTGTGACATATGTATGGGTGGTCCCTACAGAAATAAATAACTCTAAGATGTCAAAATACAAGAGAATTCTTGGGGGAAATTAGGAATAAAACTGTGTGCCTAATATATATAATTCTAATTATAATGTTCAGACTGTTTTGTTTAATTCACTTATATACACAATAAAATTTGTTTTTGCTTAAATACTTCAAATCTTGTGGTGTAGTTCAATTGGTTAAAACAATGTTCGGAATTCTCTTTAAATGTTGACAATCCCTAACACTTATCTTAACTTCAGGAGGTGGCTGAGATGGCTCTTCCGCTCAGCCCTGATTTGCAGAGCTCTACCATTAACGAGGATGGGGATGTTTGTGGAGCCTCCTCATCTGGTTAGTTGGTTATTGGTAAGTGCCACTTGATAGCACTGTCGAAGACACCTTCCATCATTTTGCAAATGGTTGAGAGTAGACTCATGGGGCAGTAACTGGCCAGATTGGATTGGCCTGCTTTTTGTTGTCAGGACATACCTGGTCAATTTCCCACATGGCTAGTTCTGGAGCACAAGTCTTTAGTGCTATTGCTGGAATGTTGTCATGGCCCATAGCCTTTGCAGTATCCAGTGCCTTCAGCTGCTTTTTGATATCACGCGGAGTGAATCGAATTGGCTGAAGACTGGCATCTATGATGCTGGGGACCTCTGGAGGGGGCTGAGATGGATCATCCATTTGGCTGTAACGTGCAGTGTTCCACCATCAATGAGGATGGGGATGTTGTGAAACCTCCTCATCTGGTTAGTTGCTTAATTGTCCACCACCATTCATGGCTGGATGTGACAGGATTGCAGAGCTTTGATCTGATCAATTGGATGTGGGATTGCTTATCTCTATCACATGCTGCATTCACTGTTTGGCACGTATGTAGTCCTGTGTTGTAATTCACCAGGTTAGTAACTCATTTTCTGGTACGCAGAGTGCTGCTCCTGGCAAGCTCTTGTACATTTCTCTTTGAACCAGGATTGATCCCCTTTCTTGAGTAGAGTGAGTGATATGCTGGGCCATGAGATTACAGATAGTGGTGAAATACAATTCTGCTTCTGTTGATGGCCCATATTGCCTCATGGACACCCAGTTTAGAGCTGCTAGATCTGTTCTGAATCTATCCCATTTACCATGGTGGTAATGTCACACAACATGCCAGAGGGTGTCCTCTGTATAAAGACCGAATTTTGCCTCCATAAGGGCTATATGTCATTCTACCAATACTGTCACGGACAGATGCAACTGCAACAGATAGATTGGCGAGGACGAGCTCAACAAATAGGTTTTCCCTTCGTGTTGGTTCATCACCTGCTACAAGCCCGTTGTGGCAGATATGTCCTTCAGAACTCGGTCAGCAAGGTCAGTGGTCACGTTACCAAACCATTCCTGGTGATGGGCACTGAAGTCCCTCATCCAGAGCACCATCTTTGCTTTTGTTTCCCTCAGTGCTTCTTCCTAGTGGTATTCAGCATGGAGGAGATTGATTTGGCAGCTGAGGGAGGTTGGTAGGTGGTAAATCGCAGGACATTTTATTACCCCTATTTGACCTGATGTTATGAGGCTTCATAGGGTCCGTGAGGACTTCCAGAGCCACTCATTCCCGACTGTATACCACTGTGGTGGGTCTAACCTGTTGGTGGGGCAGGACATAGGGATTAAATGGAAGGATGGTGGATGGTGATGGAGGAATTTGGGACATTGGCTGTCGGGTTTGATGATATCAGGCTGTTGCTTGGCTAGCCTGTAAGATAGCTCTCCCAATTTTGGCAGAAATCCCCAGATGTCGGTGAGGATAATTTTGCAGCATCAACTTGGGTGGGTGTGCAGTTGTTGTGTCTGAATCCAATACCTAAGTTGATGGCCTGTCTGGTTTTATTCTTATTATAATTAATCATAGCAGTTTGTTACAACTGAGTAGCTTGCTAGGCCATGTCAGTGGGCACTTAAAGGACAATCACATTGTTGTTGATCTTGGAATCGGATAGACCAGGCCAGGTAAGTACAACAGATTAAAGCAAAAGTTCTGTTGAAGGGTCATTCGGACTCGAAACGTTAACTGTGTTCCTCTCCGCAGATGCTGCCAGACCTGCTGGGTTTTTCCAGGTATTTTTGTTTTTGTTTTGGAAGTCCAACAGATTGCCTTCCTAACGGACATTAAGGGCAGAATTTTTCTCTGATTGGGCAGGAGCACTCCCGACTCACTCGAGAGTAAAATAGCATGTGAGAACATCGGGCGAGTGTGCGATATTTCAGTTTGCGGGCGCCTGGGGGAGTCGGAGCTGCGCCCACCATTAATTACACGGCCAGTTAAGGCCATTAAAAAGTCAATGAAGCTGGATTTTACATTGCCCATGCGATTTCGCGCTCATCGCACGGGCAAAATGAGCAGGCAGCAGCCGACAATTTGCTAAATCTCATCCAAGGGATAAATAGGGTCAGCAGCATTGGCAATGTGAGTAATGAAAGGTTTTGGAGATAGTTTGCTGCTGGTTGTTTCTTGTTATTTGGCAGCTTCATCTCTGTTCAGTGTTATCATTTCCAGGCTTCATTTCTGGACTCATTGCTGTCTGCAAGGCCCCCGGAGGATTCAGACCGTGTGGACCCTTCCAGGTATCAGACAGCCTTCTGTTACCCTGGTAATGGGGATTGTGGTCTCCACTGGAGGCACCTCCTCTGAGGAGGAAGAGAGGGGCAGAAGGGGGAAGAGGCCAGATGTCCCAATGCAGTTTCCAGGGGAGGGACCTGTGGGAGGAGAGGCGCAGGCACAAGGGGATCAGGGCCAGCAGGTAGTCCAAGGCAGAAGGGGCCACAGCAGATGCCACTATCCTGCTGCCAGGGTTTACAGACGGAGATGCAGCTGCCTTAATATGTCTGATGTATAATGCCGAAGTAGGCTCTGCCTCTCAAGGGAGACCCTGACCTCCATTTGCCAGATGATTGGGCCTGAGATCAGCTCCGACTGTGTGGGTGGTCACCCCATGCCAGTAGCTTTGAAGGTCACAGTGGCCCTCAATTTCAATGCCTCCGGCTCTTTCCAGGGATCAGTGGGGGATCTGCGTGGAGTCTCCCAATCAGCTGTTCACAGTTGCGTTAAGCTAGTGACAGAAGCTCTGTTCAGGCAGGTACTGACCTTAACTCTTTACCGTACAGACAAGGCCAGCCAGGCTAAGCGAGCCAGAGGCTTTACAATGATTGCTGGGTTCCCCCGCGTCTAGGCTGCAATAGACTGCACACATGTGGCCATCAAGGTGCCAGTGGGTCAGCCGTGTGCCTTCGTCAACAGGAAGGGCTTCCACTCCATGAACGTGCAGATAGTGTGTGATCACAGGAGGCATATTCTGCAAGTCTGTGTAAGGTACCCTGGCAGCTCCCATGATGCTTACATTCTAAGACACTCCCAGGTGCTCAGGCTCTTCAATGCTCCAGGCATTGAATGAATGGCTGCTGTCTTGAAAATGTGGCTCATGTTGCCTCTCCACCACCCAAGAACAGAGGCAGAGCAGCGTCACAATTCGAGTCATGCCTCCACAAGGATGGTGGTAGAAAGGACCATAGGTCTTCTCAAGATGTGTTTCTGATGCCTGGACCGTTCAGGGAGTGCACTACAATATACCCCAGAGCGGGTGTCACTGAAAGTGGTTCCATGCTGCTCTCTCCACAATCTGGTTCTGGCAAGGGGGGGACCCACTGGAGGAAGAGGATCTTGCTGCAGCTGCACAGGCCACAGATGATGAGTCCAGTAGTGAGTCAGAAGAGGAGCACGGTGAGGGGAACACTGAAGGCGTGGAGGCAGATCTAGGTAACCTTCAGGGAGGCCGGGACGCCATGGACGCCTTCATCCAACACTCCTTCAGCTAGGCTGCCAAAGATCTGCTTCCACCTCATGCCACGGCTGCCACCTCCATCCCTGATGCCTGAAATGACCCTTTCATTTGCACCCAAAGTCCACTCTGTGCAATAAAGTATCGAGCCACTCGCATCCAGCATTACATACTGGCGTGCCCTACACCAGAAAGAAAAAAGGTGAAGCATACTCAGGCCATCAGAACCAAAGCAAATTTAATGTTATTGTCACATTGAAAGCACAATGACATTACCATTACTGGTATTGATGTCCACACCAGCAGACATATAAACCAAACATAGAGAATCAGAAAATCACCCGTGAACTGTCCCTCTTGTGCTCATGGTGCCTTTAAATTACGTTTCCGAGCACTACATCTCGGTGCACCCTCCTCACCCATGACAGTCAATGCAGTGTTCATGCTTCGCATGGACTCCTCCATAACGGAGACCAAGGCACGCAGACCCTCATGGATCTCCTCCTCCAGGTCCTCCTGCACATCTCGCTGGACATCCAGCATCTGCCACATAATGGATGATGCCAGAGGCTCATCATCAGCCTTCGACTGAGCATCGTCCTGGTCCCCAGCCGTCCTCCGACTGCCGGCGCCCTGGGCACTCTCTGCCTCCACCTGCACCTCAGGCAAGTGTGACGTGTCCTCACCAATGTACACTGACATTCTGGCTGCCAATCTAATGCCCACCGGGGTGCTGGTATCTGCACTGGTGCCTGGTTCAGAGAGCGGGTGTGACGCAGGTGCAAATGAGGCCCGGTGGTCCCCCGGTGTCTGGAATGGCCCTTTGGGGTCCAGGGAGCGAGTGCATGCTGGCGAATCTAAAAGGGTGAACAAGGACATGTCATTCGTTAAAGTCATCACACTGTCACTGTGCATGCCAGACACCCTGGTGAGAAAATGGAGATCTGCATCATGGTGCCATCGTCTTTCAATGATCAATGGGAACTCCAGGTTCAAAGCTCCCATCAGTGAAGAGACTACACTAAAATGGTTGCATTTCTGAAACTCTCACCTCTGTGCACTCCACTCTTACCTTCGTCTGGCAGCCGGTTACATGGGGAGTGTGCCAGCTCTCCCGCTCTAGGGTGTCCCGCTCGAATCTGGTGAGCAGCAGCAGGTTGGACAAGCCCCCGCCTGTACTTGCCCTCTCTGATTGGTTATAGCTGAAAGAACAGAGGAGCAATGATTTGTCCACTCTCTACCTGCAGCGCCATTGCAGCCTGGCCAACCTGAGCTGAGGAGCACCTTGCAGGGCACATCTGAGTCACAGCCCTCAAGCCGCAAAGCACTCAGTCCAAGCAGCCAGGGCTCACCCCCTTGGCCAGCTCCAGCGTCATTAACAGTTGGCACTCAGACTCTAACACCCCTGAGCTCCACAGGGGGACAGCCACACCTTAACACTTCTGCGCACTGACCCATGCCAACACAGTACTCACCCTTCCTGAGCGCAGCAGGTCGTTGAACTTCTTCCAGCACTGCACCCATGTGCACCGCACCACATCATGGCTGCTAACCAGTGCTGCAACCTCCTCCCACGCCATCTTTGTGAGGTGCAGTGGCCTCCTCCTCCCATCTCTGGGGACAAGGGTGTCCCTCCTGGCAGCCACCTCCTCCAGGAGGACTGCGAGGCACTCATTAAAAAAAGCAGGGGCTGAGTGCCCGTCTGGCCTGCCCTCCCGTTTGGCGCCTCCAGCCGCACTCAGCTCCATAACTTGAATATTGAAAACGCAGAAGAGACGTTCTTCCGTGGCAGCCTTCGAACTATATCCAACGCCCTACAACAGTCGCGCTCATCTGTCATGCGTCATCCTCCCATATCCATTGTAACTCATCTGCCACTGGTCTGTGACGTCCATCATCCAGACAGCCCTAGGTCGACCCCTCTTTCTGCTGCCCTCCACTTTGCTCTCTAGAAGAGATCTCTGTAGCTTTTTAGCTCTGATCAAATGGCTGAAATACTGACATTTTCCTTTCTGGATGTCACTTTTTGGAGTTCTTTTCACTCTTGCTATTTCAAGCACCTCTTCATTTGTCTTATGACCTGTGTCTGGATTTTCAAGAATATGTCTTCCCATCCACATTTCAAAGGCCCCTATTTTCTTCCACAGGTCTATATTTATAGTCCAGGTTGCTCAACATACAAGAAAATGGATAGAATAAACAAGCTCTAAGAATATACAAACAGCACAAGAACTTTTATTCATGTTCAAAAGCAAAATACTGCGAGGGCTGGAAATCTGAAAGGCCTCAAACCTGAAACATTAACTCTTTCTCTCTCCGCAGATGCTGCCAGACAAAAGTATTTCCAGCACTTTGTGTTTTTGTTATTTTTCCATGGTATTTGGTACAATTTTCAAGATAACATGGAACACTTTTCTCTTTTTCTACAAGGAGTCAGTGGATTTATCAAGATACTGAATCTACCAGCCACCATCACAATAGAAGAAGATACTCCTGCAGGAGCTGCTATCTTTAATTTTTCAGTGAGGTCAACATCCATTGATGCGATAACGTTAACTCCTAAAATAGCAGGTACCAATCCAATCAACAACTTTTTCGCTGTCTCTGTTAGACGCAGCCAAGACTTGGAGGTAAGGACGTTTTTAAAAATAGCCTGTAAAGGAAATTAAAATAATGTTTGGGAATAAGGAAAAATCGGATGAACATCTATTCCACTCATCTTCTGCACTGAGTTGTTCCATAATAGAAAGGAAGCTCATCTTTTGCCTTGCTATTTTTCATTGCGGTGCTGGGGAATCGTCCACAATTTGTTTGATGTTAGGACTGTGGAGGGCAGGAATCTCTACAGATTTAAATGCTTTGGGGAAACGACAAGCCAGAATCTGACAAATTTCTTTTACCTAGCTAAGTGGAGTATTCTGTATTTGGGGAGAACAAACAAATTATATCTACACTTCACATGGAACAGGGTAAAAATTACTTGAAAGAGTAAAGTATCTTGGTGCAGAAATTTTCCCTCGGCGGGTGGGCACACGCCCGATCTGCTCAAGCATGAAATGACGTGTGTTGACATCAGGCGAGTGTGCTGACATCAATGCATAGACACGCAATAGTTAGGTCGGTGGGCGGAGTTGGCAGCGCATCCACCGGCAATTAAAAGGCTTGTTAAAGCCATTAAGTAATCAATTAACTTAAATTTTTCGCTGCCCATCAAGCCTAACAGCTGGCGGGCAGGTGTAAAGGCCCAGTGGCCTTTACAATTTTTTTGGAAACCTCATCCACAGGCGGGATGAGGTTTCCAAAAGCAAATAAAAATAAAACAAAACTTTAATTTTTCATTAATAACATGACTCTGCTCATGTGACAGAGTCACATGAGGGCAAATGCTTCATTACAGTTTGATTTTTTAAACTTGTTTTCATATCTCTTCATCCCCCTGGGGCAGCTCTGTGCCTCAGGGAGTTTATGAAGCACTCACTCGCGCGCATGCTCACCCTCCTCCCCCACCTGCACAGGCAGCGCTCAGCACTGCCACTTGCGTTTCATGCTGGCGGGTCTTAATTGGCTCACCAGTGTGAAATCACCGTCCAGTGCCGATCGCAAGTGGAGGTCGGCTTCCCGACCGCACCTCCCGCCCCCAACGAGCCTGCCTGCCAAGGGCAAAATTCTGCACTTGGTGTTATAACCTATAATTCATTTGAAATTCATGACCATTGTTGAGAAGCCAGAACCAAAGATAATTTGGTATTAGTTTGTATTGAGAAGTATTCAATATAAAGCAAAGGACACTAACTTGTCCTTGTACAAGACCCTAGCTGGACCGCCTTTAGAATATTACGCCCAGTTTTGGTCCCTTCATATGGCAGGTCATATAGAGGCTTTTGAATAGTTTCAAGTGGAACTACGAGAATGATTCCCATCTTGAAAAATCTTAGTTACTCAAAGACGCTTAAAAAGTTGCGTGTATTCACTCTAGAGGTGTGTAGATTTAGTTGACTTTATACAAGTATGCAAAATACTTAAAGCTGTCAATTATGTTCCCATTGAGTGAGTATTTCAACTTAATTGGTTGGGAATACCAGGCTGTCACATATATAAAGTACACAAGACTAGGGCTAGTTTAGGTTTTAGGTAGTTATCTTCCCAGCGGACAGTTGGAGCAAGTTGCTAGCTTATGCGGCGAGTGACTCTCTGCAAACCTTCAAAGGACACTCGAGTAGTTCCTGGCTGGGTCAGAGGCCTTGTCTTGTAAAAGGTAGATGGCATAGCAAATAATGTGAGGATGGTCAATGTGATCACCTGGACTAGTTTTTAGCCAAAGGCAAGAGAGGTATTTTCTGGAAATTTTCTCTAATTGTCCATTGGAGATTACATGGCTGCCAGGGGTTAAGGAATGTCTAATCATGATGCCTCATGGATCACAACTGTCCGGGACAGGCTTGATAGATCATATGGTCTTTTCCAACTTGGCATTTTCATATGTTTGTGTTTTTATTTTATCTACACTTTAGCGCAACAGCTTTGTCACTATTGTCATGAAGGTTTGACTTTGCAAGGTGGTTACGTTTTAAAGTGTCTCCTTTAACCTTTCATTCTTTCATAAAGTGTGGGCATCACAGGAAAGGGCAGCATTTGTTGCCCATCCCCAACTGCCCTTGAGAAGGTAGTTTTAATTCAATTTTAATTTAATTTAATTCTTAAATCACCACAGTCCATCTGGTTCAATTTTCAGTGGCAGTTTGGTACAACTGAGTAGCTTGCTAGACCACTTCAGAGGGCAGTTAAGAGTCAACCATATTGCTGTGGGTCTGGAGTCACATGAAGACCAGGTGGGTAAGGATGGTAGATTTCCTTCCCTAAAGGACAATAGTGAATGAAATGGATTTTTACAACAATTGAAGGGAGCTTCATGGACACCATTACTGAGACTAGCTTTCAATTCCAGATTTATTAACTAATAAAATTTTTTAATTAATTGAATTTAAATAGCCTGGCGCTCTGGATTACTAGTTAGATTACATTATCACTACACCACCATCTTCTTGTGGTGAAAAAGAATGTTCTGAGAAGGAAGATAGTGAGGTCATACTAAAAAAACCTCTGCTTGGAGTCAGGCCCATGTGATCTGATTGCCATGGGGGTAAAAAATTCAAACCGAAGCCACTTAAAATATGAACAGACAGTTTTCACATCTTTCCACAGTAACTCATATTAAAGGGACAGCTGCTTTGTGAAGCAGAGATAGAGGCAAGACAGGCACTGCTATGTGGAGAAGGAACAAAATTACTGATGTGAGAGCAGGATGCCTGTAGGAGTTGGTTTACTGTTCAAAAGGAAGGGGGCAGAACTGACAAGACTTTTGGAGATTTAAGGAGTAAGGAATTGCTGAGGTGGGGCTTGCTGATGAAAGTTGGATCTGGAAGACCCAAGGTGAGGGGTTTTTTTGAAGGACACTGCAAGTTTCAACCTGGTCGGGAGAAGTGAGGTGGGAATTGTTCACATATTGCTACACATCTGCCGGAAGTGAAAAAAAGTTGTAAGACATATCTAGATTGTGTTAGTTAAATAATGCAAAAGTACCTTTTCTTTCGTTTGATGTATTTGTTGTCTGTTCAGTAGTGCTTGATCTTGTTGATTTTAGCTTGTTTGTTACAGTAAAAGTCTTAAAGTGTGAAATCTTGTCCTTTGGTTATTCCTGCCTGTTGCTGTGAAATTCAGCTCTTAAAAAGTGATAGGTCTCTTGTAGCATTAGTACAAATCAAAGAACAAACACAATATCATTTCATCTGCTCCCATTCTCATGGCCCAGTGCTAGGAAACTTCTGAGAAAGCCAAGTAGAGGGTGTGGGTGGATAGTGCCAAGGTTGGTTTACACACACAGGCAACCTATGTCCTCTATTGTCAGTTCTCAAGCATGATCAAATGTAAGTGTCACCTCTATATGATTTATCCTTTCCATTAGTGCAAAGCAGATCAAAAAATACAGATGCTTGAAATCTGAATCAAAAATTATATATTCGGGAAACACTCAGCAAGTCAGACAACATCTATAGAGAGAGAAACAGAGTTGATATTCCTGACAATAGATCATCAACATGAAACATTCGGCTGGATTTTCATCCCAGAGGTGGGTAATGGCAGTCAGGAAAAGTCCAGGCTCAGCTCAGCCCGGCTAGTCCATCTGCCTCAGAAGGGATTTTTGTTCTGGGGTGGGGCGGGGAAGTGGTTGGTGGGTGATAACAGGAGTTGGGCCTACCGCCCTTGGAAAGAGTGCAGAGGCAGTCACAGGAGCTGCTGGATGCTGAGGTGGGCTGATTAAAAGGCCCCCTTCATTGCTATGGGTCTTCATTCCAGTTGTAATAATGACAGAAAAACAAATAGCCCTCTAGCCCTCACCCCTTCTCAACTCCACAAGTATCCCATGCTGAAGCCACGCCAATCTTTGGCCTCCCACCCATGCCCCACGGCCCCTCATACTCTCCATGTCAATCTATGGCACTTCCATACTCATTCACTCACTATACACTCTGTACAGAACCAAAGAACCTATAATACAATAGGGTGTGTGAGAAAGCTTTAATGTTATTCATAACTTTCTATTTAAAAAAAATGTTTTTACTACAGCCCCGATAAAAGCATCAATCATCAAGATCCTTAAAGTATTAATAACAAACTGGAAGCACTTGATACTTCTTTATCTTGGGTGGAATTGTCTGCTCCCGTTGGCGATGGGCATGCTTGGTGGCGTGAGCAGACAATATGGCCGGAGGTCAAAATTCGGTTTCACGCTGTCGTGAAACACATTTGCAACTGTCCACTCTGCCTGTCAATGGTGGACCGCATTCCCTACTGCTGGACATCAGGAACTTTATTGTAATGCATCTGCATATCATTATAAGCCCAGCTCTCTGGAAATGTCCCCCCACGCTGGATCATCCGAGCATGTCAGCGTGCAATTTGTTTCACAACAGTATTTATAGGGCATGCAGCTAGCGAGCTGCACAATGAGGCGAACTTGGAGGTGAGTGCACAGTAAGGTAGTGGAGCACTCATGAGGGTTGCCTGTTGGACCTCAATGTCAAGGCACCACACGTCCAGGTGAAGACTTAGGCAAGTCGCTTTTTTTTTGATTGGCTGACAGTGCGGTGCTGGGGCAAAGGCTACACTGCGGTTGGGGCGAGTTGGGGTGCAGGGCGGCCAAAAGCTACACTGCGGTTGATGGTCGTGCACAAGCACGTGTGGGGGTTGTGGGGGAGGGAAGAGGCCACGCATTAGGGAAACCTTGTATAAAGTGACCGTTCCTCTGCAGCTGAGACAGTTTAGACACAACCACGTTGACATGTGTGGAGTCAAGTCTCTAGCTTATCTGCTCATTCAAGCAATGCAGAGGCCTGAAAGTGCCACCAAATGCTCCAGAGCTCTTTACCCTTTGGGCACAGACTGCAAACTAATGAGCGTTTTAGTGGACTGCAGAACAATTGGATGCCTGTGCATGTTACACAATCCCCTCGCTAAAGCTGGCCATGGAGCAGTCACTGGTGGAGGTGCTCACAGCCCCTTGCAATGTCATCATTCAGGTTTGGACCAGTCTCCCCCATGGTTCAAGCTAACAGTGCAGCCTTGCAGTGTGGGTTAGAAAAAGAGTCATACAGACTCAAAATGTTAACTCTGTTTTTCTCTCCATAGATGCTGTCAGACCTGCTGAGTTTTTCCAGGATTTTCTGTTTTTGTTTCAGATTTCCAGCATCCACAGTATTTTGCCCTTATCAGTTTAGGAGAATGCCTGTGCCTAGGCTGAGAGCACAGCATGCAATCTAGCGGGCCAAGCTGCTGCCAATCGGTCAGGTGGAGTGGGTTGAGGTGGGTGTAGTTTTGGGCAGCCTATAGAACCATAGAAAAGTTACAGCACGGAAGGAGGCCATTCGGCCCATCTTGTCCATGCCAGACCGAGGACACCCAGGTGCCCTTTCTAATCCCACCTTCCTGCATCTGACCCAGAGCCCTGCAGTTTACAGCACTTAAGGTGCAGATCTGGGTACTTTTTAAAAGAGTTTAGAGTTTCTGCCTCCACCACCAACTTGGGCAGCAAATTCCAGACACTCACTACCCTCTGTGAAAAAAAGTTCTTCCTCATGTCCCCCCTACACCTTCTGCCACTTATCTTGAATCTATGTCCCCTGGTTCTAGAATTCTCCACCAAGGGAAACAATTTTATCTTGTCCACTCTATCTATTCCCCTCATAATTTTGTACACCTCAATCAAGTCACCTCTGAGCCTTCTTTGTTCTAAGGAAAATAACCCCAACCTATCCAATCTCTCCTCATAGCTACACTTTTCCAACCCTGGCAACATTCTTAAACCTCCTCTGCACTCTCTCCAGAGCTATTATGTCCTTCCTGTAATGTGGTGACCATAACTGCACACAATACTCCAGTTGTGGCCTCACCAGTGTTTTATACAATTCCAACATTATATCCTTACTTTTATATTTTATACCTCTGCCAATGAAGGAGAGCATTCCATATGCCTTCTTTGCAACCTTGTCTACTTGAACTGCTGCCTTTGTTGTACTTGTACTTGTACGCCAAGATCTCTCACTTCATCTACCCTTCTTAGTATATTCCCATTTATTGTGTAATCCCTGTAACTGTTTGACCTCCCTAAATGTATGACCTCACATTTCTCTATGTTAAAATCCACCTGCCACTTTACTGCCCACTCCACAAACCCATCTATATCGTTTTGGAGATTATGGCTATCCTCTACACTATCCACTACTCGGCCAATCTTTGTGTCATCTGCAAATTTCCCAATTGTGCCCCCCACGTTCACGTCCAAATCATTAATATATAACACAAACAGCAAGGGCCCCAATACCGAGCCCTGTGGAACACCACTTGCGATAACTTTCCATTCGCAAGGGCATCCATCGACCATTGCCCTTTGTTTCCTGTTACAAAGCCAACCTTTTATCCAGTTTGCCACATTACCCTGAATCCCATGGGCTTTTACTTTCCTGACCAATTTACCATGTGGGACCTTGTCAAATGCCGTGCTAAAATCCATGTACACAACATCCACTGCACTACCTTCATCAACCCTTCTTGTCACTTCATCAAAGAATTCAATCAAATTTGTGAGGCAAGACCTTCCTTTAAAAAATCCATGCTGACCATCCCTGACTAGTCCATGCCTTTCCACATTACAATTAATCCTATCTCTCAGGATTGATTCCACTAATTTGCTCACCACCGATGTAAGACTAACTGGCCTATAATTGTTTGGCATTTCCTTTGATCCCTTTTTAAACAATGGAGCTACGTTTGCACTTTTCCAGTCCTCCGGTACCTCCCCTGTATCTAGTGAAGATTGGAAAATCATCCTCAGAGCATCTGCTATCTCCTCCCTGACTTCCTTCAGCAGCCTCGGAAACAATCCATCTGGTCCTGGTTTCAAGGATTTTAACCCTTCGAGTACTTCCTCTCTCTTTATGACTATCCCGTCCAATATCTCGCAGTGTTCCTCCTGGACTACTATATCTACATCCTCCCTTTCCTTTGTAAACACGGAGACAAAATATTCATTTAAAACCCTTCCCACAGCCTCTGAATCTACACACAAGTTTCCATCTTCATCTCTGAGAGGTCCCACTTTTTCCTTAACTAACCTTTTAGCATTAATGTATTGGTAAAACATCTTCGGGTTATCTTTAACTTTACTTGCTAATCTTTTTTCATGCCCTCTCTTTGATTTCCTTATCTCCTTTTTTACTTCGTCCCTGCACTTCCTATATTTGTCTAGGCTATCTGCAGTGCTTAGTTCTTTGTGCCTATTGTACACTTTCTTTTTCTGTTTGATCTTCCCCTGTATTCCTCTAGACAACCAGGGGGTCTAGATTTGGCAGTACCACTCTTAGTTTTGTAGGGGACATGTCTACTTTGTACAATTAGGATCTCGCTTTTTAGTACTTCCCACTGGTTTTCCACTGTTTTATCCTCCAGCAGTGCTGTCCAGTCCACCTCAGCCAAGTCCCTTCTCATTTCTGCAAAATTTGCCTTCCCCCAGTTCAAGACTTGCCTTATCTCTGTCCTTTTCCATGGTAATGTTAAATCTAACTGAATTGTGATCACTGTCCCCGATATGGTCGCCAATTGTCACTTCACCCACTTGCCCTTCTTCGTTCCCCAAGATTGGTCTAGAATTGCATCTCCTCTCGTTGGGTTTGTCACTAATTGGTTGAAAATTTTTCCTGGACACACTGGATGAATTTTTCTCCCTCAGTGTCCCTTATATTGTTTGAATCCCTGTTGATAATAGGATAGTTGAAGTCTCCTACTATTATTGCCCTCTTGTTCTTACAAGCAGAAATTTGCCTACATATTTGTTCTTCTATCTCCCTTTCACTATTTGGGGGTCTGTAGTGTATTTCCAGTAGTGTGACTGCCCCTTTTTTTTATTTCTAAGCTCAATTCATAAAGCCTCTTTTGTTGACCCATTTAGTATATCATCCCTTCTCACAACTGGAATTGATTCTTTAACCATTAGTGCTACTCCCCTCCTTTTTTATCTCCTACTCTATCGTGGCTGAAGACTCCATAACCAGGGATATTAAGCTGCCAGTTTTGTCCGTCCTTTAGCCAGGTCTCCATTATAGCAGTGACATCCTGCTGCCATGTGTCTACCTGTGCGCTTAACTCAGCTACCTTGTTTGTAATACTCCTTGTGTTGAAGTATAAACAGTTTAACTCCGTCAATTTCCCTTGCTGGACACTTTTTAAACTTTGCTGCTCCTGTAACTCCGTGTCTATCACAACGTCCCTAGCTAATGTTCTACCTCCATTTTTCTGATCTGAATCTGACCTATCTGATCCTACTCCTGGGATCCCATCCCCCTGCCACACTAGTTTAAATATGCCCCAACAGAACTAGCAAAAGCCCCTGCAAGGACACTGGTCCCAGCTCTGCCTGGGTGCAGCCCGTCCAGTTTGTACAGGTCCCACCTTCCCCAGAACCGGTCCCAGTGCCTCAAGAATCTGAATCCCTCCCGGCTACACCATCTCTCCATGCAGCACACTAATCTCTGGCCATCCAAGTGATTGACAGCGCTCTCTGGGATGCATTAAGGGGCCTTCATCTTAACCAAGAGAGGTTCTGAACACACCCAAACTAACCCATGCATCTCTCTCTTTCATCCTGCGGGAGGAGTACTTCAAGATCATGGAGCCTGGTAACCAAGCTGTATGCCTCATGGCTTATAGAGAGCAGAGATGAAGAAGAAGAGAATGACGGAGACGCCTGGCTGGGCGGAGGGAGCTGTAGTGCCCTCAGGCAGAAGGGGCGGCTGGGGCTCCCACTCACGCCACTGAAGAGCCACAGCAAACTGTCACTGGTCGGGGCCTAGCTAGACCCAGGGCCTATAGACGCCACCTTTCATTCCTGCAGATGACCGAGAACCAGTGTCACCAAAGACTGTGCATATCTAGGTGACTGATCGGTCACATCTTCCACCTGCTACAGGATTTGGCGCCACGGGGACATGGAGAGCATCCACTGCCAGTGGCCATGAAAGTGACCACAGCACTCAATTTTTATGCCAGTGGCTCCTTTCAGGGCTCCACAATAGATATAGAGATATCCTCTGTGGGATATCAAAGGCCTCCATCCACAAACGCATCCATGAGGTCATGGACGCCATCCGCAAAGGCACACAACTTTGTGCATTTCTCCCAGGACTAGGAAAACCAGGATGCAAGAATGCTGGGATTTGCACAGATCTCAGGTTTCCCACAGGTGCATGGTACTATTGACTGCACTCACATGGCGCTCAGATCTGTGTGGCAACAAGCGGTCAACTACGTCAACCGCACGGGCTTCCACTTGCTGAATGTTCAGCTGGTGAGTGACCACCACAAACGCATCCTGCAGCTGTGCGCACAGTTCCCAGGGAGTGTCCACGACTCCTACATCCTTAGCAGGTCTCAGACCCCTGACAACTTCCAGGGTCCACAGAGGCTGCAGGGATGGCTTCTCGGCAACAAGGGCTATACACAGAGGACATGGCTGATGACACCTGTGCTGTGGCCTCAGACTGCAGCAGAGAAAAGGTGCAACTAGGCTCATGCTGCAACTCGCAACTTGGTGGGGCAAACCATTGGGATGTTGAAAATGAGGTTCTGGTGCCAGGACTGGTCTGGTGGAGCCCTGCAATATAGTCCGCAGAGGGTGTCATACATCATTGTCACCTCCTGCTCCCTTTACAACATGGCGTTGCAATGGGGAGAGGAGCTGGCTGAGGAGGAGATGCAGGAACTGCATGTCTCTTCTGATGAGGATGTCGACAGGGATGAGGGTGATGAGGTCCTTGAAGGTGATGATGCCGACAATGAGGCCATCGCAATGGCCAGATGAGGCAGGTGCGCTTGGGAGACCCTCATAGCTGCTAGATTCATTGAGGATGATGACAACATGCAGTGAGGAGACACCATAGATCCTCACAATGCATCTGTGAACATTTGACTCCAGTCTGGCTGATGGTAGTGATATGATAAGGCTGCTGCCATGGAGACGCAGCAGAGGCCATAATAGTCACTATCGTCCAGGAGGATGATGACGACGTGCAGTGAGGACACTCCGTAGATCTTCACACAGCCTCTGTGAATGTCTGACTCCTGTCTGAGGGCAGCTCACTTGCGCTCCGTGATCAGGGTCATATCATGGAGACGCAGCCGTGAAACTTTAAATGCACCTGATTCTTTGCCAGCCTCAGCAACTGACCCCTTCAGCAACACAACGTCACCAGTCACAGATGCTGAAGAGATGGGAGGCCAGTCCCACCTCAAAGGTGCAGAGAGCACACTGAGACAATGAAAGAACTCTGTGATGCCTGCCCATGACATTCTGACAGCAACAGCGAGCACCTTCGAGGTGCAGGTATCACTGATGTGTCCAGTGAGTGTTAGGCCGGACCATCACTTTGCTCTGAAGGTTACACACTGCACAGGGAAGAGGCCCTGGACTGAGACACCTGCCTTTATCTTGCGCAGGAACAAAGGTTTCACATCTGAATGACACAAACACTGCTCATCATAACAAGGAGCCATAGGCAGGGAGACATTCTTGGGAGTTTATTTACAATAGCGAACATTATGTACAAGTGATTAACACCCGTACCCAGGCTGCTCAACTACATCTTCTTAACCTTCCTAACCCTGCCACTACATCTCGGTGCTCCCCCAACATCCACAGCAGAGGTGGAGGCAGCCTGCTGACTGGTACGCTCGGTCTGTGATGACCTTGATTGTCCCTGGAGGGCCGAGACGTGTAGCGCTCTGGCCTGCTTTTGGGGTCCTGCTGTGTGGCAGTGGCACCTTCCTTGCCCATGGAGTTGGAGCTGCTGAGGTCTCAGGAAGAGAGAATTCAGATGGGCTGGCCACTCCTAGAGTCATCTGGATGGATGGCCCCTGAGTGTGTCCCTGATGATCCCCCTCCCTATGGATGCCCGGGGCCCCTGGCTGACTCCTTCAGGGGAAGGGGTAGCTGGAGTGAGACCGAGCTGCCCCGCTCCCCTCTCACATTGACAATGTTGGAAGCTAACTATGGTGTCAGCGATGGAGCTTAGCCCGCGCAGCAGTGCAGGAGCGATGACCTGGACCAAGGTCACCATGGTGGATATGTTGGTGCACTGGCATGCCGGCGCTATCACCACAGGCTGAAGGCAAACTCCTCCATTGTGCCTTGCAATCTGAGGTGTGCAGCGGACATCCCTTCCCGATGTTTACGGGCTTGCCTTTGCAGCTCCAGCAACTGAGGTATGACCAAGTCCAGAGGCTCGTCATCTAACTCAGAGTCAGCAGGTTTCTGGCCTCCAGCAGTCCTCCCAGTGCCAGAAACCTGGGAAGACCCTGTTGCCACTTGCTGTGGGTCAGACAGTGTGATGTGCTCACCAGCTTGTGATCCTGAGGCTATTCTAAAGCAAGGTCCCTCTGAGGTGTGTGTCTGTGCGCTGGTGGAGGGTGTGGGTGAGCTCTGTGATGGGACTTCAATTGGGGATTCAGCAGATTCCTCTTCCCAGGTGTCCTTCAAGCTTGAGTCAAGGACCTTGGTTGCGGTCTCCTTTGACTGTTTCCCAGAAGTGCCTGCAAAAGCAAGGAGAGATAATTATTGCATGGCAGTGGCCTGTGAAACAGGACACATCACTCACAGCCTGGTTGTCTGATGGAAGTTGCACTTCTGGACCTCACCATCAGCACAGGAACAATCCAGATCTTTGCCGGCCAGCTGGATGACTCTACTTTCAAAGTCTGTGAAGACCTTCATTTCATGCATTCCTCCACCAGTCTGTGACCTCTCCCTCTTGTTATGTGCCAGCTTGTTCTTCACAAAGACAGATGGATAGAGTGTAAGCAGGACACATGCCAGGCCAGATGATAAGTATGCCTGGCATGTGTGGGTGGTGAGTGGTGCCATGGATGGAATGAGGACAATAAAGGTGTGTGAGAGAGTGAATGGTGATGTCCCTTGAACTGGCAGTGACTGAGATTCCTGTGGATGTGTGATGGTTTTGTGAGTGTGAGTTAGAGTGATGAGAAGAGTGACTTACCCTGGCAGAATGAAGGAGATCATTCATCCTCTTTTGGCACTGGGTGGCTGCTCTCTTTTGCAGGGTGTTGGCTCTGGCCACCGCTGGCACTGCCTCCCAAGCCAGATTGGTGGCTTTGCTTGCTAGTCTTTGCCCAGAGCGGGTAGGGAGGACATCACAGAGAGCCTCCACAGTGTCCAAAAGGCGTTCAAGGGATACATGACTGAATTGGGGGGCTGCAGTCTTCTTGCCTTTTGGGGCCATACCTTCTGTGCCGCAGTCCTGAGCTTGAAGCACTGAGATGTATGCACATTGCTGCACTTTAAATATGGTGCCCAGCGTGAGGAAACGACGAGATGATGGCATGGCACACAAATGAGAGCCCACCTGCCCGCCATTGAAATGGCGTGTTTCCTAGGGATGCATGGTTAACGAGGCAGGGTTGGGACGATACGGCATGAAAAGCCGCTATTACGGCCGGCAGGTAAAACATTCTTTTTCCCATCTGCTACTGCCCTTAGTGCAAATCTGGGGTGATTTGGCCCTTGTAAATATACGTTATGCAATGACAGAGTAGATCAGAAAGCTAGAGCTGTCAATCAAGAAATATTTTCTCTTGGGTGCAGCCATTTTAACAGAGTAAAGGATATCTTGGCTTTTAGCCAAGAATGCATAATGATTCTTGGCTGACAGTCTAGACATCCATTACTCTGTTGAAACAGCTTTACCAAAGGGAAAATATTGTTTGATTGACAGCTTTTGTTCTCTGATCTATTCTGTCAATGGCACAATGTTTATTCACACAGATAGAGGCTTCAAGTGTTTGCAGTTTCTGCTGAGACTTTAAAGAGTGGGGATGATTGACAATTATATAAGATGTGGTAAAAGCAACTTTTATGAATTAATGACTTTTTAAAGAGCTTTCCCCCACAAGTTCTTGTTAATATTGGATTCAGTGGTTCTGCAGAGTGTATACTGGGTGAATAGATATGGAAATGCTATAGGTTGGCATGGAGGGTATGAGGAGCTACCAGGGGTTGGGTGGAGGGACATAGGTTGGCAAAGGGCATGGGTTAGACCTTTTGAACTTACCTTTCAAAAGATTCCCTCATAAACACTATGGTTAATGACACCTCTGAGAGGCCAAGAATCATGAGTCCTTGAAAAGCTGGCTGAACTTCTTCAAAATTACAGAGGGCTAGGAAATACCTATCCCTGCAATGGAATTGACCAGATTGGGAGTGCAGGGTGTGGGTTCATGACCCACACCAGCCCACACCTTTATACCACACTGGTATAAAAATTGGGGGCACTGGGATGGGGACAGGAATCCTGAAATCAGGTCCCAGCCTCCATTCAGAAAGATCCACAGACTCTCCCTGACTTTGCAAGAATCCAGCCCATTAACCATGCTGCTTTCACCATGGCTGCTATCTGGTCTGAGTAGTTTATCTGGCATGTTCTGTTTTTATTTGAGGTGGATTCATACTTGCTTCTGCAGCTGCCTTTTCACTTACTCCCCCGTCCAGGTGAGCAGACATTGTGTCTAAGCAGGGGTTATTTTATAATTTGGGTAGCCAAGTGGTGAAGAATAAAACACTGGAGCCGATTCTTTATAACTCATTAGCTTCTATTTAGAGAGACAACACATAGCATATCATGAACCTTGAAGAAACACCCATAGTTTTGTACCTATGAATCCCCAATTAATGCTCATCACCTGAATATAATTAACACCCAACTGATGGACAATTAACAAAGTGTTCACCAGAAAGACATGAATTTCACCAGGAAATGCTAATAAACATCCCATCAGATGTTTGCATGAGTAAAATCTTGGCCATTTATAGGGAATTGTGCAGTGCTTTCTCTATGCTATTTGTTTTCCTTATGTCCATATGTGAGTGTAAATTGAAATTCCCCAGGTTTCACTGAAGACAGTTTCTGAGGTCCAGTCCCATTTAGCCATGGCATTCATAAATAGTTTGGATGTTGTAGACCGAACAATTTCATCATTATACCAAATGGAAGAACTAAAGTATCAGTTTTCCATCCATTTCAGTTAAACTACTTCCATTAAAAATGGTCCTGTAAATGTGTTTGTAAATTGAATGGAGTAATGTTGCCACCAGCGCACCACAGCTACCTTCCAAGAACGCCTGTGCAAAAAGTGTCAACTCAGCTACATGTAGAAAGTACTTTTCTTCTTCTTAGTTTTAATTATTTCAACATATCCTTCTGGAATGACAAGCTGCATAAACTCTCATTTTATTTCAGGTGACTGTCTCAGAAAATCCTGGACTGGACTATGAAACTCAATCCATTTATGCCCTCTTAATTTATGTTGTCGATGATAAGGGCAATGCAGACTTTCAAATGCTTACGGTTTTATTAAGTGATGTTAATGAGCCCCCAAGATTCCTGGATAATCTAGCAAATCGAGGTAGGCAGAGCTATTCGCACACTTGTAAAAAGAGCATGAGCAGTTTTCATGGATGATATGATACAACTATTTTCAACCTCTTTCCAAGCACAGTTTAGAAATACACCCTTGGTTTTGATCTATCCACTATTTAGAAACATGGTTACAAGGTAATAAAGCTTCAGAAATGAATATTCCAGGATACACAGCATTTTGAAAAGACAAGCTTCTTGGAAAAGAAGGAGTAGCAGCCCTGATAGTAAAGGATGATATAAGGTCAGTAGTAAGGAAACATCTTGGCTCAAAAGATTAGGAAGTAGAATCAGTGTTATTGGAGTGAGGATAAACAAGGGTCAAAAAATGCTGGTGGGAGTAATTTATAGGCCTCCCCAAGAGCAGTTATAGCATGGACAGAACATAAGCAAGAAATAACTGGAGTTTGTAACAAAGGCAATGTGATAATCATGGGGGAGTTTGCTCTTCATAAAGACAGGACAAATCAAATTGGCAAAGGTAGTCTGGAAGGTAAGTTTGTAGAATGCTTTCACAACGGTTTCCTGGAGCAATACATTATGGAACCAACTAGGGATAAAGCTATTTTAGATCTAATGTTATATATTATATATATATTATGAGACAGGTTTAATTAGTAACCTCATTGGAAAAGATCTGCTGGGAAAAAGTGATCATAATATGATTGAATTCATGTTGAGAGCGACATACTCCAGTCCCAAACATCTTAAATTTAAAGAAAACCAATAGGTGTGAGGGGAGATCTGGCAAAGGTTGATTGGATAGATTTACTAAAAGGTATGGCAGTAAATAAACAGTTGGAAACATTTAAAGAAACGATTCAAAATGCTCAACAGAACATATTCCATTAAAACAAAAAACTCAGCGAGAAAGACCCATCCAGGGCTTAGTTGCTAAATTAAGGATAGTGTTAGGTTAAAAGAAAAGGCTTATAATATTACGAAGAATAACGGTAAGCCTGAGGTTTGGGAGAGTTTTAGAAATCAGGAAAGGGAAACCAAAAAAGTTGACAAAAAGGTTGTGGCGGGGGTGGGGGTGGTGGTGTTGGGCAGAATAGAATGAGAGTAAACTAGCCAGGAATATTAAAACAGATTGAAGGCCCTTTACAAGTATAAAAATAAGAGGATAGCTAAAGCGAATGGTTGGCCCTTCAGAGGCAGAGATGGGAGAAATTATTGTGAGGAATAAGGAAATGGCGGAGACATTGAACAAATATTTTGTATCTGAATTCACAGTAAAAGACAAGTTACATATTAGAAATAGTGGGTAACCAAGGGGCTAATAAGAATGAGGAACTTGAGGTGATTAATATCAGAAGAGAAAAGGTATTGGAGAAGCTTCCGGGTCTAAAAGCTGACAAAGCCCCAGGACCTAATGGGCTACATTGTAAGATTCAAAAAGAGATAGAGAATGTACTGGATTCTCTGGATTCTAGAACAGTTCCAGAAGTTTGGAATTTAGCAATTATAACATTGCTATTCAAGAAAGGATGAAGAGAGAAAATAGGGAACTATAGCCCAGTTAACCTGACATCAGTCATCAGGAAACTGCTGGAATCTATTATTAAGGAAATCTTAACTATGCACTTAGAACATCGCAGTACGATCATACAGAGTCAACATGGTTTTATGAAAGGGAGATCATGTTTAACCAATTTATCAGAGTTTTTGAGGATGTAACTAGTTGGATGGATAATGGGGAACTAGTAGATGTTGGATACTTGGATTTTGTTGAGTCTATTAAAGACTGAGATATGCAGATTTTTGGTCTCTCAGGTAATTGAGGGATATGGGGAAAGGGCAGGAAAGTGGGCCAAGGATCAGCCATGATCGTACTGAATGGCAGAACAGGCTTGATGGGCTTATGGTCTACTCCTGCTCCTATTTCTTATGTTTTTATGACACACTGGGGTTGACTTTGTCTTTTGAATAAAGAAAGACTGGCATTTATATAGTCCTTTCATATCCTCAGGATGTCTCAAAGCATTTCACAGCCAATTAATTACTTTTCAAGTGTTGTCAAGTAGGAAATGCAACAGCCAATTTATGCACAGCAAATTCCTGCAAACAATAAGATCATGACCAGATAATCTGTTTTTAGTTATGTTAGTTGAGTGATAAATATCTGCCTCAGGACACCAGGGAGGACGCCTTTACTGGTACAGGTAGCTGACCACAGAAGCGTGGCAGCCATGAGGCCTCGGCCTCTTTTGAATCTGACCAATGAGCAAACAGACAGCAAATGGGCATTCCTAGGTGACTCATTTAAAAATTGGTTCACAACAATATCAATTAGCTAGGATACCAGGTGGGGTAGGGGCAAGGGTGGGGATAGCAGTTGGACTTAGTTCCAAGTCCAATTGGTCCCATCTTTTGGTATTTTGGTGGGGCTCTGACCAATTCTTTCCGAAAATAGTAAGCGGGACCCTTTGTACATTACATTTGTAACATAAAAGGGGACTTGCTGCCTGATACAGGCAGGCACTTCAGCTCTACCAATCAGAGTCCACTTGCTACCCAATCAGAACTCTCTTCTCATGCAGTATAAATTGTTGTTCCGTTTACTATTGGTATCCTTGCGCATTTGTCCTGATGAGTGCAAGACGACAAACTTTGACAACATGTCTCTTTTTTCAGCAATACTCAAGTTCTATGCTACTAAACAACTAAATAGAAGTTCTTTCTTTCAACAGGTAACTAACTACTAAAATAACTGCTGAGATTCTCAAGAGAAAATTGAAAACATGTAATATCGGAAAAATAAGTGCAGTTGCTTTGACCTAATTTCAGTGCTACATTTAATCTTGGGGAGATGGGACAATGGGTTGAGGGAAGACAGGATGAGCTCATCGAGGCAGATGGTTCTGGTCACAATAATAGGAAAGAGAAGGACTATAAAAGAATCATCATGCATATATCACACTATCTCTGACTCAGAAGGTAGCACTCTTACCTCTGAATCAGAGGTTGTGGGTTTTATTCCAGGGTAGCTGTACTCCCAGTGTAATACTGAGGGAGCTCTGCACTGGTGGATGTGTCAACTTTAGGATGAGACATTAAGCCGAGGCCCCATCTGACTTCCAAGGTGGAGGTAAAACAAAATTTCATGGCATTATTTCGAAGAAAAGTAGAGGAGTTTTCCATAGTGTCCTGGTAATCTTTATCCCTTAACCAATGTCATTAAAATCAGATTATTTGATTATTTATATTTCTGGGTGAAAATTGGCTGCTGTGTTTTCTATATTATAGCAGAGACTGTAAAATGCTTTGGGCTGCCCTGAGATTATGAAGGGTGCTTTATAAAGGCAAGTCTTTCTTTCTCTTACTTTACTCTGGATGGTGCAGGCTTGATAGGCAATTTTTGGTTTTGCTGAGGGCTTAGTCTTAAAACAGAGATCAATGGAAGAAGTAACTCTCAGTCCTGTATGGCTCCTGTGTATTTGGATTCATTACTGGTGACAATATCAGTGGATACTTGGCTTTGGTGTCAGGAAATTGTTCTCCAATCATAAGATGCAGGAGGAGGAATTTGTGCAGTTTTAAACACAGAAACGAGACAGAGCTGAAACCTGCCACCAGTTAATCATGGAGGGATCTCACTTTGTAATCTTTAGGATCATGGCAAGTCTTTTGTTCTTGCAATGAAGGTCTTTCAAATCTTCATAATAGGTGATAATTGTAGGAATGTGTCATTTATCCTATCTGCCATAGTTAGAAACCAGGGCTGAAGCAGAGTGGTCAACGGGCATCAAAACATAAACCACATCTACTGAAAATCACTTTTTTAGCTACTATGTGCATCTAAAGATGGGAGGAATGAGCTTATAAGGGACCTCAGCTTTATCTTACAGGCTCCAGCCCCATATAGTATTCAGGTGTCTAGGATCCAGGAAAAAGGGAACGCACTGATATTGTAGTGCCATGGAACAATTCAGGGACACTTGGGAAATCTTCCATTTTCCATATGGTTGGTCTGCCCTGGAGGGATCTATCTGAGAGTGACTCTTAACAGAAATTTCAGACTGAAGCCAATAAGAGCATAAGAAATACAAGGAGTAGCCTAGACAGCCCCTCAAGCCTGCTCCACTATTTAATAAGATCATGGCTGATCTGACCTTAGCCTCAACTCCACTTGCTTCATAATCCTTAACTTCCCTACAGTTCAAGAATCTACCTAACTCAGCCTTGAACATATTCAATAATCCAGCCTTCACAGCTCTCTGGAGTAGAGAAGAAATTCCTCTTCATCTTAGTCTTAAATGGGAGATCCCTTATTCTAAAACAATGCCCCCGAATTCTAGATTCCCCCATGAGGGGAAAGATCCTCTCAGCATCTGTTAAGGCCCCTCAGAATCTTATGTTTCAATGAGATCACCTCTCATTTTTCTAAGCTCCATGAGTATAGGACCAATCTGCTCAGCCTTTCCACATAAAATGACCTCTTCATCTCAGGAATCAGTCTAGGGTACCTTCACTGAACTGCTCTCCAAACCAAGTATATCTTTCCTTAAATGAGACCTAAACTGTAGGCAGCATCCTAGGTGTGGACTCACCAATGTTCTGTACAGTTGTAGCAAGACCTCCACTTTTATACTTCATGCCCTTCCAATAAAGGACACAATTTCATTTGCCTTTCTAATTACTTACTGTACCTGTAATGCAGTGTTTCATGTACATGGATACACAGATCTCTCTGTACTGCAGAATTCTGTAGTTTCTCCATTTAAATAATATTTTGCTTTCTATTCTTCCTACCAATGTAGATAATCTCACATTTTCCCACATTATACTCCATCTGCCAAATTTTTGCCCACTCACTTAACCTATCTAATCCCTTGCAGACTCTTTGTGTCTTCATTACAACTTGCTTTCCCACTTATTTTTGTATCACCAGCAAATCTGGCTACAACACACGCTCTCCTTTCATCCAAGTCATTAACATAGATTGTGGAATGATCCCTGTGGCACCCCACTACTTAAAGTTTGCCAACCTGAAAATTACCCATTTATCCTAATTCTCTGTTTCCTGTTAGTTAACCAATCCTCCAACCATGTTAATTTACTACTCCCAGGACCATGAGCTCTTATTTTGTGTGACATCTTATCAAATGCATTTTGGAAATGCAAGTACACTGGTTCTCCTTTATCCAACCCACTTGTTACATCTTCAAAGAATTCTACTAAACTGGTCAAACATGATTTCCCTTTCATGAAACCACATTGATTTTGTTTGATTATATTGAATTTCTAAATGTTCTGCTACTACTTTCTTAATAATAGGCCCCAGCATTTTCCCAGCTAACTGGTCTATAGTTTCCTGTTTTGTCTCCCTACTTTCTTGAATAGGTGAATTATATTTGCGGTTTTCCAATTCATTTGGACCTTTCCAGAATGCATCTACTACCTCTGTAGTTACTTCTTTTTAAGACCCTAACATGCAGACCATCAGATCCAGGGGACGTGTCAGTCTTTAGTCTCATTTGTTTGCCTAGTATTTTTTCTCGTGATAGTGATTGTTTTAAGTTCCTCTCTCCCTTTGCCCTCTGATTATCTTCTATTATTGAAATGCCTTTTGCCATGAAAACAGACAAAAATTATTTGTTCAAAGTCTCTGCCATTTCCTTGTTTCCTATTACTAATCCCCCAGTTTCATCATCTCAGGGACAAACACTCACTTTAGCTACTCTCTTCCTTTTTGTATACTTGTAAAGCAGAAGCTCTTATTGTCTGTTATTATGTTTTTAGCTAGTTCATTCAATTTATTTTCACTATCAATCTATTTTCACCCTCAATCTATTTTCTACCTCTTTTTAAAAAATCATCCTTTGCTTGTTTCTAAAATTCTCCCAATCTTCTGGTTTACCACTAATCTACCTTTTCTTTCAATTTGACACCATCCTTAACTTGCTTAGTTAGCCACAGATTGTTCATTCTTCTTGTAAAGGTTTTCTTTCTCAACGGAATATATATCTTTGTTGAGAATTGTGAAACAACCCCTTAAATTTCTGCCACTGCTTATCTACTGTCTTACCTTTTAATTTATTTTCCCAGTCCACTTTAGCCAATTCTGTCTTCAAACATTCATAATTGCCTTTATGTAAAGGCATTAGTTTCAGACCTAAGTTTCTCACCCTCAAACTGAATGATCCCTCAGCCCTAGAGAATCCTTTACTATGAAATAATTTATTAATCTGCTATCATTATACATTAGCAAATCTAAAAATGCCTGTTTCCTGGTTGTTTCCACATTATATTGTCTTAAGTAGTGGCAGCTGTTATGATCGATGCAGTTGGTAAAGCAGAGTTATTTAAAAATCCCAGAGGGAAACTTTAAACAATTGTCATAAACAATAATTTTAAGTGTTATGTTTGAGATGCGACTCTAAACTCAGGAATCAGACCATTAGTTCTTGAGGTTTTACATTAAACTAAATGAAACATTTTATTAATTTACACAGGTTAAAATATATGTACACATGGCTACAAATTACTTTGATCATAACTGTTAACAATTTCCCCAACTAATCTCCATTAAGGCAACTGCAACCCATAGGCTTAAGGACAAAGCAATAGTGCAGGGTAGCAATATGGATAATGATAACAAGGATGTGACAGGAAGGGACAGAACTTAAAAACTTAAGAACGCACCAGCAAATAGGGTTGAAGTAGGGGAGTATGATTTGAAAAGACAAGGGTCTTTATTTGCATGCACACAACATTCATAGCAAAATAGATGCCTTTTCACCTTACAAATTCAAATTGAGGTTTTTTTCACTGTGGAGCCAGTTGGAGGCTTGCAGCTGCCTTTTGATCTTACATTGCCTCTGCCTGCACACCCAAAAACTACTGAAGTTATACCTATCACCACTGATTGAATTCAAATTCTCATTGTCTCACCAGTCTCTTTGAACTTTACCTTTTAACAATGAAACCCCATTCGTTGTACCAATTTTAGTAGTAATATAAACATATTGCATGGTAGCTGTTAGAAAGGTGTCAAGTTTTCACCCCACTTTTTGAATGCTCTATTCAAAAAATGCAAATGTGTGCTATCTCTCTCACATATCAAAACTAGTACATATCAAAGCACCTAGAATAGCTGGCTTTAACCCAATCAAGACATACCTGCAGACCAAACCTCTATTTTAAAAGAAAAATATTTTCCAAAATATTATATACATTAATAGCTTCATGACACAGCAAACATTCTATAAAATAGTCCTTAAGGCTACCTTTGCCAATTTGATTTGTTCAATCTGTATGAAGATTAAAGTAATCTATTATTATTCCAGTATTTTTTTTACAAGCTCCCATTATTTCTTGATTTATTCTTTGTCTTGCAGTGTAGCTCATATTGGGGTGGTGACGGGTCTATAGACTTCCCCCACCAGTGACTTCTTTCCCTTGCTATTTCTTATCTCTATCTAATCTGACTCTACATCTTGGTCTCTTGAGCCAAGATAATTTCTAATTACTGCACCGATCTCATCCTTTATTAACAGAGCTACCCCATCTCTTTTTCTTTTCTGCCTATCCTTCCAACATGTCAAGTGCCCCTGAATATTCAGTTCCTTGGTCATCTTGCAACCACTTCTCTGTAATGACCATCAGACCATACTCATTCATTTTTATTGGCACCATTGATTCATCTATCTTGCTATGAATATTGTGTGCATGCAAATAAAGACCCTTGTCTTTTCAAATCATACTTCTCTACTTCAATCCTATTTGCTGGTACATTCTTAAGTTTTTAAGTTCTGTCCCTTCCTGTCACATTCCTATTATCATTACCCATATTGTTACCCTGCACTATTGCTTTGTCCTTTCTCTAACTTTCTAAATTTCCCCTTACCTGAATCTTCACCCCACAACTATTGAGGTTAACACCATATTTATTCAATTCACCAGGACACTTGTCCCATTACGGTTCAGGTGAAGCCCGTGGATCATGGCAACTGGATCCTTCTCCTCCCACTCCCAAATCCCCCCCAACCCTGAGAAGATTCCTTAACCCTGACAGCCTTCGGGACTCATGCTCACAGCTGCAGATAACAGTATCTGTGCCTTTAACTATACTTTCCCCTACCACTGCTACATTTCTTCTTATTCCCCCAATTTGAATGGCCTACTGTACCATGGTGCTGTGGTCAGTTTGCTCAACTCCCCTTTACTCATACCTGTTGGACGATTGCAAGGGTTGAGGCTCCTCCAATGCTTTTCTCTAGATCCTCATAACTGTCTCACCCATAGCCACACCCTCCTGCCCCTAATTACAGGTCAAATCTACTTAACGTAAGGGGTGTGACTGCCACCTGGAACAAAGTGTCAGGTAACTTTCTCCCACATTGCAACGTCTGAAGCTCAGACTTCAGCTCATCATCTCTGAACCAAAGTTCCTGGAGCTGCAGACACTTACTGCAGTTGTGGAACACACTGATACCCACCAGCTTTTACTGCAGCACATCACCTGCCCTGCCCTCTGTTGTATTTTATTCAACTACTTAGGTTCTCAAGTTTTGAAATAGTCTCAATTATCTATTGACAGTTTTCAATCTAGGTGATAATCTTATTTAATTTATTGAATTTAGGTATTTATTGTAACTTAGCCCACAACCCTATTTTAACCCTATTTATTTACATAGAAATCAGAACCTCTTTGCCCCACCTCACCGAATTCCCACACACACAAAATTCCCTTGCACTCAGGTGAAGCTGCTCTGTGCTCATACTCTTCTTATCAATTCGCTTCCTGTTTTACTTATCCCAATTGACTTTTTTAATTTCCTGGCTTGGTTTAAACCAATGCCCTAGTGGGAAAAAAAAGAAATATTCACCAACCACTTATCTGCTTTTCTTTGGTATCGCACCGATTTTCTTCCTCCTTTTATTTTTGAACTCTTGATTCAAAAAAGTGGCCTACCCACTCCAGATGATGTTCCCAATTACCTTGATCCGAGCCTCAAGCTTTATTGAAGTGCTCCATTGTTGCTTGTCCCTTCACAGCTCCATTCACACCTGTCCCTGTTCCCAATAGATTGGATGATGTCAGTACATCAGAGATATTTTCTACAATGGCATTTCCTTATTTTTCCAGAGTACTTCTGAATATGTTTCTTGTTCAAAGATTTAAATAATTCCCTCCTAAATGTCTTGATTAACTTAACTGTAATAGTCGCTTATGGTAATGCATTCCATATTTTAATACTGTTCCATATATCAAAAGATACCTTCTACCTCTGATACCAATTCTAAATTTACAAGACCTTGTTACTAATTCACCAGTGGAAGTCTTCTTCTAATATTTAGACTTTCAAACACTTCAATGTTTTGAAAACTCCTAGCAGGTTCTGCATTTTTGCACGGTATGCTACTAGTGTATGTAATTAGGATTTGTTCCATGTTTTATACAAACAAGCTATGCTGTTCCCCCATAAAGGTATGAAAGAAAATGCATCAATAAAGTTCAGGGTAAGGTGAATGGTGCACTGTCACTTCAGATCCTGCCCCACTCTGCCATTGAACCTGCCACCAACAAATTAATGAGCCCACTACAAATGGAATTGAAAGAATCCCAACACCTAAATAAAAATGAACACAAGTTGGAGTGTTACATGGATGCATCAGACATTGAGATCCAGATGACATCAATTGTTATATACTTCCACACAATATTTCAATTTGGGCATTACGTTGTTGAATATAGTCTTTTGGTCAATAAGGAGGGTTATTCTAACAGGTCCATGAATAATTGTATCCATAATTGCTGTAACCTGCAAGGCTGTGGACCAAGTGCTAAAATGGGATTAAAAATAAGCGGCTAGCTTCTTTTATCTCTTTTCATGGACGGCGCAGGCATGATGGGCTGAATGACCTCTTTCTGCAACGTAACTTTTCTATGGTTTTATAATAGCACATCAATATGCTCATTTATTTTGTGTTACTTCACAGTCGTTTACGTTGACTTTCTGGAGAATTTAGCAGTTGGTGCAATGATATATGAAGTTCAAGCAACTGATCCTGATAGGGATGACGACATTCTCTCTGTAAGTGATTTCCTAAATAAATGAACACAAATTCTAACAACTGAACAGGGCACTCAGTAGAGTGCATACCTCCACCATGCTGTGCTAACTCAATGTTATTAAAATTATGCAGTTCCTCCTTGGAGCTCTTTCCTTTCTGCTTGATGCTCTGTAACCACAAAGCCGAACATGCGAACATACAAATTAGGAGGAGTAAGCCATTCAGTGCCTTGAGCCTGCTCCGCCATTCAATAAGATAGTGGCGACCTGATTGTGGCTTCAAATCCACATTTTTTACCCCTGGTAACCTTTGACTCCCTTGTTAGTCAAGAATCTATCTACCTCTGCCTTAAAAATATTCATGGACCCTGCCTCCATAGCTCTCTGGGGAAGAGAATTCCAAAGAAATCCTCAGAGAAAAAATTTCTTCTCATCTCCATCTTAAATGGGAGACCCCTAATTTTTAAACTATGTCCCTAGTCCTAGTCTCTCCCACAAGGGGAGACATTCTTTCAGCATCCATCCAGTCAAATCCAAAACAATCCACAACATTCTAAAAAAAGCCAATTTGTCCTACCTCTCAATGTTAACGGATTATTTTGCACAGTATATTGCGCAAACACACGAATGGGCCTAAGGCTGTCACTTTCAGCCCTGAAAAGTACCCATTATACCTTACCTGGAAGGGTAAGGTATCTCAAAAATTTGAGCAACAGGTGAAGCTAGCTGTTTCACACATCTACTGTGCAGTAGCAACACAAGTGGTATTCATCACTAACAGGATGCTAAGCCAAAGGACGTGAAGCCAAAAAGGCTTTCTGACTATCACACAAGTGAATAATGTAGTATATGAATTTCAATGCCAGTGTGTTGCTAGGTATGTAGTCTGTATGTACCAAAGACTGGAGGATCATATCAAACAGCATGTCCCTTCCCCTGTTCGCGATGGGCAAGGTACAGGCCATACCCAACCAGTCCATGCTTGCAAAACACACTGCCCAACATTAGATGTGATTCCATGCTTGGACAAAATTTGCTAAATAATCCTCAGTGTGCTAAGAATTACGCTGACGACCAATTTAAGGTTGTCAGTTGAACTCAGTGTGGCGCATTTGAGTGTACTAGAAGCTACATACATTAATACACAGGGCCCCTGTTCTTTGCAGACAGAAAGAACATGTACACACATTGCACCTGTTTTAGCTAAACAAAATAAGTGACAGCCATTCGCTGGGTTCACCTTGATCAATCAGAGTCAAGCTGCCTGGTTTAAATTTCGAACAATGCTCGGCAGTTAACTGTCAGTCACCATCAACTGGTGCATTCCCCATGGCAATGCCTCTACCAATCAGAGTCCACTTACCAACCAATCAGCAGTCCCTTCTCATACAGTATAAATTTGTTGCTTTCCCTTACATTTGTATTCTTGCGAATTGTCCTGATGGGTGCAGAATGAAAAGCTTCAACAAAATGCCCCTTTCTTCGGCAATACTCAAATTCTTTACTACTAAATGCCTATTAAAAAAATTCCAGGATCTGGATCTGGATTCATATCTTTGCCAAAAACGAATCAGTTCTTCCCTGGGCCTTACCCTGTCTGCGTACAAAGTTTTGTTGAAATCCATCCATTAGTTTTGTGATATATTGTTTACAGGCAAAGAGACTAGCAAATAGGAGCAAAAACCTAACTAAAAATAGCAACTTGCATTTTCTTTTCTTTCCATTTATTTTTTTCAAAGGTGGGGCCTCATGTTGGGATATTGATGCACCAGTGCCTGTAGTTTCAGATTACAATTTGTGACAATTTTTTAACTTGCAAGTTTACACTGCAGCTATTAGTGGAGTGTGGGGGAAAAGGGCATCACATTCAGATTTGATCTTGCTATTATCAAGCTTTGTCGCATGCTTCTTTTCCCAGTAAGGATCACTGGATAATGATGGGAAGGAACCCATTCTGTTGACTAGAACAATGAGACTAATTGTTTTGCAGTCAATCCAGTTGAGATTAGCCAATTCAGCACAAAGCCTGTTTCACTCCCAGGTCTCTGAGACTCAGGACCACACTGCAAAGTGCTTTTGGCTGCTAGGGTATAGGGGAGCTCCATAATAAAATGTTTATCAAAACCAATTATTAAACATTCAGCCAATCTCAAGTTCACATCAAAATCAGCTTCACTGAGTAGCTTATGAAAATTTCAGCTTTTCAACAACTATTAGAAACCATTGGCAACATAGCAACTTCTTATTTTCAATTTAAACGATTATTTGATGTAGGATTACTTTTAAGTTTTACTTGACTTAAATGAAGGATGAAAAGCAAAATATATCCAATAACAAGTGAAAGTGTTTAAATTACTACCTTCCTATTTTTCCACAATAAAAAAGGATGGGTATCTGTTGCAAATTCACTTTTTTCCTGCCCATTTTCAAACTTAAAATGCCATCTTGTGATGCTGAAATCCAGTAGCTATAGCATTGGAACAGTCAGTAACAAATAGCAATGGCTATAAGAAAGTAAGATAATTACAATACCATAAACACAATGCAGGTCAGAAGAAGCTCAATTTCTAAATTATGCTGCTACTCATTGAGTGGAAAAGGTATTTTGCATTTTTTGCGGTTTGCTCGTCCTTGACTAATCTCGAAGGTTCCTCTCTAAAGTGGTTTGAACAGCTCTTCACGTTCTTCAGGCTTTCTCAGTTCCTAATTTCACTAACATTTGGGTTACTTCAGTATTGTGACCCAGTTATTGGCTCCAGCTTGTTCCCATCAGGCATTTAGGCTGCTTCAGGGGCCATTGCATTGCCACGCCAGAGTCTCCTACATAATACTAAGTGTGCGAGTGTGTAAGAGTGAGTGAGTATAAGTGTGAGTGAGTATAAGAGTAAGAGAGATTTCAAACATCATCTCTTTATATTTTTAGCAAATAAATGTAGAACACACTGATTCATTGAGTAAGGTAATCAATTGCTTTGGCTTTATTTCAGTATTCAGTGAACTCCTCCATGGTTACTATTATTTCCAATGGGAAAAATGGGGCAATTCTTGCAGCAAAAACATTTGATTATGAGAAAGATTTTCACAGGTAACAATTATTTTCCTTTCCCTTTCAAAATTATCTTTTTTGTTAATCCAGTTACCATTTAATATGTGAATTAGTGCTTTTTCTTTTACAGCTTCAATGTGTTAGTGACAGTAAAGGATGCAACAGGTAATAGCATCTCTGGGATTGTGGTGGTTAACATAATTAACGTGAATGACAACTGGCCAGTCTTTACGCAGTAAGTACATAAATTCTATTTTTTCCTTTGATTTCAGGTGAATGCCAAGGTTAACTGAAAACCTGTTATCAGGGCAGCTGTAGGAAAGAGGGCAATGAAAAGAAAAAGGTTAAAAGCTACAACCCTATTGCATTATAGAACAAGAAAATGCTAGAAATGTACAGGTCAATTAGTGTCCGTGAAAAGGGAATATTAACTAGTTCTGAAGGATACGTTCTGATGAAGAAAGACATTTTAGAACGTTAACCTTTCTTTCCCCTTCAAATTGATGAGCTGCATATTTCTATCAATTGCTATTTTTATTTCAGATTGCTTTCCTTTAAAAATATGTACATTCTTTCTTGGGATGTTGGCATTGCTGGTAAGACTGACATTTATTGCTCACCCCTAGTTAGCCTGGAGGTCATGATGCCCTTCTTCCTGAACTGCTGCTAGCAGTTTTGATGCAGCTGGGTGGCTTGCTAGACCACTTCTGAGGGCATTTAAGAGTAAACCATGTTGGCGTGACAGTGGGGAAGGGCAATAGGTTTCCTTCTCTAATAGACATTAATCAGTCACTTGGCTTTTTTCCAACAGTCCGAGAACTTTGTGGTCATTTTTACTAACGCCAGCTTTTGATTTCCAGATTTTGAAAAAGATACTGAAATAAAATTCTTCACCTACCGTAATGGGACTTAAGCTCTTGTGCTCTGAATTATTAGTCCTGTAGCATAACCAGGACACTATCATACCTCATTTACAATTTCCCTTTCGATTATGAAAAATTACTTCAGAAAATGTAGGAGTTTCACGTTTACCTTATGCTTTGGCTATCATTTCAGACAAATAGATAAATTGGTTTTGCTGAACTGTGCCAGCTGCTGTTATATTCCTTTGTATCTGTTCCAGAAATAAAACAGTATTTGAAATCTCGGAAGAAAAGCCCCCAGGTTCAGTAATTGGAAAGGTTACAGCCTACGATTCTGATGATGATGGCGCATCAAGCCGCTTGACTTATGCTATGAATACTGCAAACCAATACTTCACCATTAACTCGGGTACGTGAAATGCAAGTCCACCTCCTCCACTAAAATATCATCAGAGCTTAGCGTTTAAAATGTACTAATTATTTAGGGATGGCAGCCATGCTCAGAAACCAAACGCTTGGCAGGAGGAAACTTACTGTACAAATCACAAACTCTATGGGCGGAATCATCCCAGATTTGCACAAAATGCAGTAGCAGTTGGGGAAAAAGAACGTTTTTCCCGCTGGCCGCAATGGTGGCTTTTCACGCTGTATTGTCCCAATCCCGCCTCATTAATCATGCATTCCCAGGAAACATGCCATTTTAAAGTGGGGGCAGACTCTCATTCGCCTGCCACACCGTCACCTCGCCGCTTTCTCACTTTGGATGCCATATTTCAAGTGCAGCCGTGCGCATACCTCTCAGTGCTTCCAGCCCAGGACTGCTGCACAGAAAATATGGCTCCGAAAGGCAAGGAGACTGCAGCCCCCTGATTCAATGATGAGTCAACGGGACACCTTTTGGACACCGTGGAGGCCCGCTGCAATGTCCTCTACCCCTGCTCTGGCCGCAGGAGGGGCAGAAACATCACCAATCCGGCTTGGGAGGTGGTGGCAACGATGGTCAGTGCCAACGCCCTGCTAAAGAGGGCAATCACCCAGTGCCGCAAGAGGATGAATGATCTTCTCCATTCCACCAGGGTAAGTCACTCTTCTCACACTCTCAACTCACACACTCACAAACGCACCACACATCCACAGGGCCCTCACTCACTGCCAGTTCAAAGGACATCACCATTCACTCTCTCACACACACCGTCATTGCCCTCATCCCATCCATGGCACCACTCACCACCCATATATGCCAGGCATCCTTATCATCTGGCCTGGCAGGCGTCCTGCTTTCACTCTTTCTATGATGCAGAGCAAGCTGGCACACAATAAGGGGAGAAGGCTGAAGAATGGTGGGGGAATGCAAACTTTGAAAATAGAGTCATACAGCTGGCCAGCGAAGATCTGGATCATTTCTGTGCTGACAGTGAGGTCAGTGGTACTCTACCATGTGAGGACCCAGCAGTACAACATCCATCGGACAACCATGTTGTGAGTGATGTGTCCTGTTTCACAGGCCACTGCCATGCACTAATTATCTCCCCTTGCTTCCACAGGCACAACTGGGAAACAGTCAAGAGGGTCCTCAACTCAAGCCCCGAACTCACCTGGGAAGAGGAATCTGCTGAAACCCTAAATGAAGACCCATAACAACACACACCCACACCCTCCACCAGCGCAGAGACACACAGCTTAGTGGGACCTAGTTCTAGAGTAACCTCAGGGTCACAATCTGGTGAGCACTGTCTGATCCACAGCAGGCGGCAACAGGAACTTCCCAGGTTTCTGGGAAGGATGACTGCCAGAGGACAGCTGGAGGCCAGAAATCTGCTGAGTTAGAGTCAGACGATGAACATCTGGATTCGGTCATACCTCAGTTGCTGGAGCTGCAAAGGCAAACCTTTGCACTCCTCAGATGGCAAGGAGTCCACCCGCCTTCAGGCTGAGGTGATAGCGCTGGCATGCTAATGCACCGAGGTCAACACTGGTAGGATGGCGACCGTCATGGAGACCTTGGTCCAGGACATCGCTCCTGCCCAGCTGTACGGGCTCAACTCCATCACTGACACCATAGTTGGCCTCCAGCAGTGTCAATGCGAGAGGGGTGCAGGGCAGCTCCATCTCATTCCAGCTTCCCTTCTCCTCAAGGAGTCAGCCAGGGGCCCTCGGGCACCCACAGGGAGGAGGCGCACACCCAGGGCCATCCATCCAGGTGATTCCAGGAATGTCTGGCCCATCCAAATCCCCTCTTCCTGTGACCCCAGCAGCTCCAGCTCCACAGGCCAAGGAGGGTGGCACTGCCACACAGGAAGACCTAAAAGCAGGCGGGGGCCCTCCAGGTCTCTGCCCTCCAGAGTATGCCAACCAAGATTATCACAAACAGGGGTAGCAGTCAGCAGGCTGGCTCCACCTCCGCTGTGGATGTCGGGGGGGCACCAAGATGTAGCAGCAGGGTTAAGAACGTTAAGAAGATGTAACTCTTTTGAGTTATCAACAGTCACAGATTGTAACTCTTTCGAGTACATTCACAGTTCTTGGTTTCCGGGAGTGGGACATGAACCCACAACCTTCGCACAGCCTGAGTACGGATGTTAATTACTTGTACATAATGTTCACTATTGTAAATCAACTCCTAAGAATGTCTCCTTGTCTATGACTCCTTGCTATGATAAGCAGTGTTAGTGTCACTCAAATGTGAAACCTTTCTGCACGAGATAAAGGCAGGTGTCTCAGTCCAGGGCCTCTTCCCTGTGCAGTGTGTAACCTTCAGAGCAAAGTGATGGTCCGGCCTCACACTCACTGGACACATTACTGATGCCTGCACCTTGATGGTGCTGGTCATTGCTGCCAGAATGTCGTGGGCAGGCGCCACAAAGTTCCGTCATTCTCTCGATGTCCCCTCAGCATCTTTAAAGTGGGGCTGGCCCTCCATCTCTTCAGCATCTGTGACCAGTGACGCTGTGCTCCCAAAGAACTCAGGTGCTGAAGGCTGATAAAGGATCAGATGCTTCTAAAGTTTCATGGCTGCGTCTCTATGATATGACTTTGATCACAGAGCACAAGTGAGCTGCCCTCAGCCAAACAGTATTCAGATATCCACAGAGGGTATCTATGGCATGTCCTCACTGCATGTCGTCATCATCCTCTTAGAATCTAGCGACTATTAGCACCTACACTGTGTCTCCATGACAGGAGAAGGTATGTGCGCTGCCATCAGCCAGACTGGAGTCAGATATTTACAGATGTGATGTGAGGTTCTATAGTGTCTCCTCACTGCATGTTGTCATCCTCATCCACAAATCTAGCGGCTATGAGGGCCTCCTGAGTGTGCCTTCTTCATCTGGCCATTGCAATGGCCTCATTGCTGTCATCCTCACCTTTGGGGACCTCCTCACCCTCATCCCCATTGGTGTCCCCCCCATCCGAGGAGACCTCCAGCTCCTCCAGCTCCTCCATCTCCTCCTCAGCCAGCTCCTCTCCATGTTGCAGCACCAGGTTGTAAAGGGCAAATGACAGTGATGCTTGACACCCTCTGCGGACTGTTTTGCAAGGCTCCACCAGATCGGTCTAGGCACTGGAACCTCATTTTCAACATACTGATGGTTTGGTCCACCAAGGTGCGAGTTGCAGCATGAGCCTCATTGTCCCTTCTCTCTGCTGTAGTCTGAGGCCACTGCACGGGTGTCGTCGGCCACGTCCTCTGTGAATAGCCCTTGTCACTGAGGAACCGTTCCTGCAGCCAATGTGGACCCTGGAAGTCGTCATGGATCTGAGGCCTGCCAAGGATGTAGGAGTTGTGGACACTCCCTGGGAACCATGCGCAGACCTGCAGGATACGTTTGTGGTGGTCGCAGGCCAGCTAAACATTCAACGAGTGGAAGCCCTTCTGCTTGAGAGTTGACCGCTTGTTGCTACCGAGATCTGAGCACCACATCAGCACAGTTGATGGCATCCTGCACCTGTGGGAAACCTGAGAAGTGCAAGTCCCAGTGCTCTTGCATCCTGGTTTTCCTGGTCCCGGGCAAAATGCACAAAGTTGTGTGCCTTCGTGAAGATGATGCCTGTGACCTCATGGAAGCATTTGTGGGTGGAAATTTGCGATTTCTTGCAGAGGTCAAAGGGTGGAGACCTGAAAGAAGCCACTGGCATAAAAATTGAGCGCCGTGGTCACTTTCATGGCCACGGGCAGTGGATGTCCCCCATGACCCCATGACACCAAATCCTGCAGTAGCTGGCATATGAGATCGGCCAGTTCCCTTGATATGCACAGTCTTCAGCAACACTGGTTCTCGGTCATCTGCAGGAATGAAAGGTAGTATCTGGAGACTTTGGGTCTAGCTCGGCACCAACCAGCGACAGCTCGCTGTGGCTCTTCAGTGGCATGAGTGGGAGCCCCTGTTGTGCTTCTTCCTGAGGGTGCTGCTGCTCCCTCTGCCAGCCAAGCACCTCTGTCACTCTCTTCTCCTTCGTTCTCTGCACACCATGAGGCATACACTGGGTTACCAGGCTCCATGATCCTGATGTACTCCTCCTGCAGGATGAAAGAGAGACACATGGATTAGCTTGGATATTCTTAGGACCTCTCTTGTTTAAGTCTGAAAGCCCCTTAAAGCATCCCAGAGAGTGCTGGCAACCACTTGGATGGCCAGAGTTTAGTGCTCTGCATGGCTGCCTGAGAGCCCAAACACCTCCACCCTACTCTACCTGACCATTTGGCAGCAGCTTTGCCCACTGGATTGCATGCTGTGCTCTCAGCTCAGGCACAGGCATTCTCCTAACCTACACTGCAAGGCTGCACTGTTAGCTTGAATCATGGGGGAGACTGGTCCAACCCTGAATGGTGACATTGCAGGGGGCTGTGAGCACCTCCACCAGTGACTGCTCCATGGCCAGCTTTAGCAAGGAGATTGTACAACATGCGTAGTCATCCAACTGTTCTGAAGTCCTCTGAAACGCCCTGTGCCTGAAGGTTGACGAGCTCTGGAGCATTTGGTGGCACTTTCAGTCCTCTGCATTGCTTGAGTGTGCAGATAAGCTAGAGGCCCGACTCCATGCATATCAATGTGGCTGCATCTGAACTGTCTCAGCTGCAGAGGAATGGTCACTTTATACAAGGTTTCCCTAATGCGTGGCCGCTTCCCTGCCCCCCACCCCACCGCACATTCTTGTGCACTACCATTAACCGGAGTGCAGCCCTTGACCCCCTCCTCCCCACCCCAACTTGCCTCAGCCGCAGGGCAACCCTTGCCCCGGTACCACGCTGTTAGCCAGTTGGAAAAAAGCGACTTGTCTGTGCCCTCGCCTGAATGCGCGACGCCTCAACCTCGAGGTCCAACAGACGACCAACAGTCTAACAGTCGTGAGTGCTGTGCAATGTTACTGTCCGCTCACCTCTGAGTTCCCCTCAAAGTGCGGTCCGCCAGGTACACACCTTATAAATGTTGTTGTGAGACACATCAGTGTGCAATCAGTCGGACGTGCTCGGATGATCCAGTGTGAGGGGATGATTCCGGCGGGCTGGGCTTAGAATGATATGCAGATGTATTACAATGATGTTCCCAACATCCGGTGGTGGGAAACATGGTCTGCCATTGACTGGCGGAGCAGCCGGCTGCAAACATGTTTGACAACATCATGAAACCGATTTTTGGCCGTCCCACCATAATGTCCGCTCACGGCTGCCATGATGCCTGACGCCAGCGGGCACAGACGATTCCGTCCCCTATATCTGATTCACCAGTTGAATAAATCTGAATAAATACTCCGACAATCTTTTAAGCTATCTCTGGATGTTTACTGTAGTCTGGTAAATTTATTGCATGTAATGAATAAGTGTATTCATATACATAATACGTGTGCAAGTCTTCATTAATCACAGGAGACAAAAAGGTATATCGTATTAATGCTGAGTTCAGTTTATCATTTTTAAGTTACATGAAAGAATCTGTATGGATAACACTGGTACACAAGCAAAACAATTGCTACATGGAGATTTAAGTGCATTTTACAATGTAACGTTTGTGTAATAAATGCAGACTCAGAAAAGGCTTTTCCAACCTTTATAATGTATCATGAGTATCAGCAAAATGTTAGAAGGCTTACTATTTTTTCTATTATAGGTTACTAAATGACAAATTCTATTAAAATGTTCACATAATTCCAAACACGACACAACAGATTAGCAAAAAAAAGCAACTGGGCTGTCGGAAGAATTACATAGAGTATGAAACACAGAAATAGGCTCCTTGACCCAATTTTTCTTTCTTTCTGTGCTGGTGTTTATATACCGCTTCCATTCCATCTGCCTAATCTTAGCCTTTCAGCACACAGGAAGTCTTCATTTCATGTTGTCCCTCACAATGCTGTTTGGCATTAACATCACTCTCTAATTAGAACATTGTGTTGCTACCGTTTCGCATTAATGGGTGGAATTTTAGGGCCTTGTCGTGGTATGGGCGGTGCCATAAAAAGCAATGAGCTGTTCAAAAGTCACTGACTTCAGCGAGACCGGAAAATCCTGCCGGTGGAAGGGCCTTAAAATTCCGCCCAACATTATTGTATGCTTGGACATTCCCACGTTAAATCCTCTGCTGAGCATGTGAGAACTGGGTCATGGGTAAGGTGAGGCAGCCAACCTTGGGAGTGGGTTATGAGCCTCAGGCAAACTGTTTCGTATAACATCACATTTTCCAGGAATCAATTAACGATGTTTAGCGAGGACTTCTTGTATCTTTTTATTCCTTTCCTTCCTCATGTACACATCTGGTTTCCTTTTTTAAATTGTTCATGGGATGTGGGTGTTGCTGCCTGGGCCAGCATTTATTGCCCATCCCTAATTGCCCTTGAGAAGGTGGTGGTGAGCTGCCTCCTTGAACCGCTGCAGTCCATGTGGTGTTGGTACATCCACAGTGCTGTTAGGAAAGGAGTTCCAGGATTTTGACCCAGCGACAGTGAAGGAACAGCAATATATTTCAGGATGGTGAGTAACTTGGAGGGGAACTTCCGGTTGTGGTGTTCCCATCTGTCTGCTGCCCTTGTCCTTCTAGATGGTAGTGGTCGTGTGTTTGGAAGGTGTTGTCTAAGGAGCCTTGGTGAATCCCTGCAGTGCATCTTGTAGATGATACACATTGCAGCTACTGTGCGTTGGCGGTGAAGAGTGTGAATGTTAGTGGATGGGGTGCCAATCAAGCAGGCTGCTTTGTCCTGGATGGTGTTCAGCTTCTTGAGTGTTGTGGGAGCTGCACTCATCCAGGCAAGTGGAGAGTATTCCATCACACTCCTGACTTGTGCCTTGTGGATGATGGACAGGCTTTGGGGAGTCAGGAGGTGAGTTACTTGCCACAGGATTCCTAGCCTTTGACCTGTTCTTGTAGCCATCGTATTTATATGGCTAGTTCAGTTCAGTTTCTAGAACATAAGAACTAGGATCAGGAGTAGGCAATTCAGCCCCTCGAGCCTGCCCCGCCATTCAGTACGATCATGACTGATCTCATTTCGGCCTCAACTCCAATTTCCCACCCTCTCCCCATAACCTTTCAACCCATTACTAATCAAAAATCTGCCTATCTCCTCCTTCAATTTATTCAGCGCCCTGACATCCACTGCACTCTGAGGTAGTGAATTCCACAAATTCACAACCCTTTGAGAAAAGTAATTGCTCCTCATCTCTGATTTAAATCTACTACCCCTTAGCCTAAAACTATGGCCTCTCATTCTAGAATGCCCCACAAGGGGAAACATCCACTCTACGTCTACTTTGTCTTTCCCCTTTAGCATCTTATATACCTCAATTAGATCTCCTCTCATCCTTCTAAACTCTAGCAAGTATAGGCCTAAACTGCTCAATCTCTTCTCAAAAGACAAGCCCGGCATCTCTGGAATCAATCTAGTGAACCTCCTCTGAACCGCCTCCAATGAAACTACATCCTTCCTCAAGTAAGGGGACCAAAACTGTGCACAGTGCTCCAGGTGCAGTCTCACCAATGTCTTGTACAGTTGCAACAACACTTCCCTATTTGTATACTCTATTCCTTTAGCAATAAATGCCAAAATTCCATTTGCCTTCCTTATTACCTGCTGTACCTGCATACTAGCTTTCAGTGATTCATGCACGAGGACACCCAGATCCCTCTGCACTGAAGCTTTCTGAAGTTTCTCTCCATTTAAATAATAAGTCGCCTTTTTATTCTCCCGACCAAAATGGATAACCTCACACTTATCCACGTTAAACTCCATCTGCCAAATTTTGGCCCATTCACCCAACCTGTCCATATCCATTTGTAAATTTCTTATTTCTTCATTGCAACTTACTTTCCCACCTATTTTGGTGTCATCTGCAAATTTAGCTATAGTACCTTCTGTCCCTGAATCCAAGTCATTAATATAGATTGTAAATAGTTGGGGCCCCAAGGACCGAACCCTGTGGCACCCCACTAGTTACAGCTTGCCATCCAGAAAAAGACCCATTTATCCCGATTCTCTGATTTATTTTGGTTAGCCAATCCTCTATCCAAGCTAATATATTACCCTTAACTCCACGTGATCTTATTTTGTGTATTAATCTTTTGTGTGGCACCTTATCAAAGGCTTTTTGGAAGTCCAGATATACTACATCTACAGGATCCCCATTATCCACTTTGCTTGTCACATTTTCAAGGAACTCTAGCAAATTAGTCAAACATGATTTACTCTTCATAAAACCATGCTGACTCTGATGGGATGCATTTTGACTTTCCAAATGCCCCATTACTACTTCCTTAATAATAGATTCCAACAATTTCCCAATGACAAACGTTAAACTAACTGGTATATAGTTTCCTACTTTCTGCCTCTCCCCCACCTCATCCCCACTTTTTTGAATAAGGGATTATATTAGCATTTTTCCAATTCACTTTCCAGAATCCATGGAATTTTGGAATATTATAGCCAATGCATCCACTATCTCTGCTGCCACTTCCGTTAAGACCCTAGGATGTAGGCCATCAGGTTCTGGGGACGTGTCACCCTTTAATCCCAATAGTTTGCTCAGTACTTTTTCTCTAGTGATGGTGATTGTTCTAAGTTCCTCCTTCTCTATACCCTTCCTCCAACTGTTACTATTGGGGTGGGTACTAGTGTCCTTCACTGTGAAAACTGAGGCAAAATATTGATTAAGCGTCTCTGCCATTTCTGCATTCCCCACTATTAACTCCCCAGTCTCATCCTCCAAGGGACCAACATGCACTTTAGCTACTCTATTTCCTTTTACATACTTGTAGAAGCTTTTGTTATCAGTTTTTATATTTTGCGCTAGTTTTCTTTCATAATTTACCTTTGCTCTTTTTATTTTTTTTTAGTAACCCTTTGTTGATCTTTAGAAGTTTCCCAATCTTCCAGCCTGCCACTGATCTTTGCAATTTGGTATACCTTAGTTTTTGCCTTTATGTTATCTTTAACTTCCTTGCTTAGCCGTGGATGCTTTTTCCCTCTCTTACCATCTTTCTTCCTCTTTGGAATATGTTTTACTTGGGAGGGATTGAATATCTCCTTAAATATCTGCCACTGTTCATCAACTGTCAAACCTTGTAGTCTTCCTGCCCAGTCCACTAGGGCCAAATCTGCCCTCATGCCTATGTAGTAACCTTTGTTTAACTCCAGAACACTAGTATGGGACTCAAATTTCTTGCTCTCAAACTGAACATGAAATTCTAGCATATTATGGATCACTCTTTCCTAGAGGATCCTTTACTATGAGATCATTAAATAATCCCATCTCATTAAGCAAAACCAAATCCAGAATAGCCTGCTCCCTGGTAGGTTCCACAACATATTGCTCCAAGAAACAATCTCTAATACACTCTATGAACTCTCCCTCAAGGCTAACCTTGCCAATTTGATTAGTCCAGTCATATTAAAACCACCCATGATTATTGCCGTGCCTTTCTTACATGCTCCCAGTATTTCCTGGTTTATACTGTGCCCTACTGCTGAACTAACTCTCCCCCTCCCTGATGTGTCAGTGTCCAAAGCTCAGACTCCAGCTCATCAACTCTAAGCCAAAGTTCTTCGAGCAAACATTTGCTACAGATGTGGCCATCAGGAACCACAATGGGGTCCACCAGCTCCCACATCATGCAGGTACAACACATCGCCTGGCCCTGCATCTCTATTTTATTTAATTAGTTTTTCAATTTGTTTTTAAATTTCCTACTGGTCTTTAGTTTATCAATCTGTAAAATATTTCTCCTATTTACCTTTAATCTGAAAACAAGTTAGAATAGAGATTCAAAATACACTTTTTAAAATCAACTGGAACTTGCTCTCTCTGCTGAGTTCCGATCCTGGGCCCTAGTAGTCACCTTTAATTTAAAATCAACATAGGATAGGTAGTTCAAACTAGCAGTTACTTACCAACCAATGAAACTTACGGTTTTCCTGTTATGTCACTCTTTGCTTTTTTTCACTTGGCGACGGTGACTGCAGAGGACATTCTTCCCAGACTGCTTCACAGCGATGGTGACTGCAGAGGACACTCTTCCCAGGCTGCTTCACAGCGATGGTGACTGTAGAGGACATTCTTCCCAGACTGCTTCGTGGCGACGGTGATTGCAGAGGACATTCTTCCCAGACTGCTTCGTGGCAACGGTGACTGCAGAGGACACTCTTCCCAGACTGCTTCCCGGCGACGGTGACTGCAGAGCACACACTTCCCAGACTGCTTCCCGGTGACGGTGACTGCAGAGGACACATTTCCCAGACTCCTGCAGTGATGTTCTGGAACTGAGACAATTGACCTTCAACAACCACAACCATTTTCCTTTGTGCTAGGTTTGATTCCAACCAGTGGAGAGTTTTCTCCCTGATTCCCAATGACCCCATTTTGCTTGGGCTCCTTGATACCACACTCGGTCAAATGCTGTCTTGATGTTAAGTGCAGTCACTCTCACCTCACCTCTGGAGTTCAGGTCTTTTGTCCACGTTTGAACCAAAGCTGTAATGAAGTCAGGAGCTGAGTGACCCTGGCAGAACCCAAACGGAGTGTCAGTGAGCAGTTTATTGCTAAGTAAGTGCCACTTGATAGCAATGTTGATGACCTTTTCCATCATTTTACTGATGATGGTGAGTAGACTGATGGGGTGGTAATTGGCCGGGTTGGATTTGTCCTGCTTTTTGTGTACAGGACATGCCTGGGCAATTTTCCACATTGTCAGGTAGATGCCAGTGTTGTAGCTGTACTGGAACAGTTCTGAAGCACAAGTCTTCAGTACTATTGTCTGAATATTGTCAGGGCCCATAGCCTTTGCAGTATCCAGTGCCTTCAGCTGTTTCTTGATTTCACGTAGAGTGAATTGAATTGGCTGAAGACTGGCATCTGTGATGCTGGGGACCTCCAGAGGAGGCTGAGATGGATCATCCACTTGGCACTGCTAGCATCTAAACTCTTTGCCTTAACCACTTCCTGTAATAGTAAGTTCCACACTCTAACCAGTGTAAAGAAAATTTCCTCATTTTCTTATTGGATTCCTTAATTAGTAACTATATTAAACTTATGTTCCCAACAAGTGGAAAAGCTCTCTTAACATTTAAAATTAAGAATGGGTCGGACAGAGTCTCCATCAGGTCTCCTCTAAGTCTTCTCTTTTCTAAAGAGAAGTTCCAACCTGCTCAATCTTTGACAGCTGTAATCTCTCAGTTCCAGTACAATCCTTGCAGATTTTTTTGCACTTTTGCCAGTCCTTTTAGGTCCCTTTTATTCACCAGCTGAAAGGCAAAGTGTTCTTTATTAACACCTCTCTTTTCTGGTTCATTTTCACCCCAGTTTTCCTGAACAGATTGACTCCTTGCTGGAGTGCACTTTCAAAGATAACCACAGCCCTCCTGCAACCAACTTGATCATATTCGAGTGTCAACCGGCTGTTCTGACACTGGAATTAGGGAGGGAAATGGAGTCACGGTTGAGTTAGATCCTTCCTTGACCTGGTACTCCAGAGGTTTCCAGTAGGGATCACTGTTACTAATTTTTGCAATGCTTTATTCCCAAAAATATTTAGAAGTTTATAAAAGCAAGATACTATCATTCTAAATGCAGTCTGGTGGTGTTCTATTGCAGTTACAGGTGAGCTGATTGTATTGGCTATAATTGACAGAGACAATGGACCTTTCAGGCATGTTCCAACCCAAGAGTTTGAAGTATTTGCTAAAGACAGGCCTTCTGGAGGGCATACGGCTTCACTGACAGTAATCATCATCATACAAGACATCAACGATAACCAGCCCTTCTGTTTCCCACATACACACAGGTACCTTGTAAATTAATTATTTTGTTTCTGTAAATACTGGTAAAACCAGAAGAATTCAGCTAGGTGATGGTACATACAATTGCACAATGGGGAACTGGCCATTTACAGGGGAAGATTTGTTCTGTGTGCAGTGTGTGCTAAGACTGAAATAAATTGATGATTTTGTTTAATAAGGTTCATTTTTTTTAAAAGTTAAAATATTGAATGGGCTGGGCTTGTATCGAAGGGCAAGATACAGAAGAATACTGATGTCAGCCTGGGATTGAATCGCCTGCTTATCTGTGTGGTACAGCGACACCAAAAAAGTGAAAAAACACACACACACACTCTTCATATTGAAAAGTATTTTGTAATTAGTTCTGCAGTTTACTGACTTAGCATCAGCATTTTATACGGTTATTTGCGATTGTGCCTCGTGGCCTGTAAATTCTGGGATACCTCTAAGGGGTGCACAATTTGCATCTGTACAACATAGCCTTACAATCTCACTGAGCGGTAGACCATCAAGCAGAGCTTGAGCACTCTATGGCTATCTGCAGCAAAGCCCTCTATTCCCATCTTTTGATTTAAGTTCTAAGTTTTTGATAGTTTCTATTTTGAATGGCTTGATTGGAGCTGTAGGAGCATTGGCCTCTAATCTTCAAAATGTTGGGAAATCTGAGTTAAACAGCTGTAACATGGGACTTCAGCAACATCACTGTTACATAGTAACCTACTGTCTAAAGGTGCTGAGGGACTGCACAGCAGAAACAAAATATTGGAGCTGGTGAGATAATGTCTCTTAAGGTGTTGTCACATCTGTGCCAACTAACCACCCGCTGAAATAACACCAAATGATTTGGATCGCTCATGGACAGTAAAGGCAAGGGTAATGGTTCCTCTTAGATTCACCTGACCCAGCACACAAACTGGATCACTGTCACCCCTAGAGGCAAATATTGACAACCAGGGTATATCCATCTTACTTCCTCCTCCCACTGGCAAAATCTTTGAAGAAGTAAATGGTTAGAAAGTAGAAGACATGCACTGTACTTTCGCAATGGGGTATCAGGAAAGCAAAGTACAGTAAGCAGATTATTCATAATAGATGGGTTAATATCCAATGTGTTGTGTTTGATTTTCAAACAGAATAAAGGGGGATGTGGAGAGCTGCAATGCCATGGATTTCCATGTAAGACTAAAGCAATGACAGGATCCTGGCAGTATATTGGGCATGTGTGCATGACTGCTGTACATTGAATGATGCAGTCACTTAAATAAGAGTATTGTCTATTAAAGTCTGCCCTAAGAGTTTTTCTCAATTGGCTCTACAAACATTTCAGTATCCTGTTCTGCCACTGCTCCCCTTTTCTACTTGCCTTATGGAACTTCTGAAAAGTATAAATTACAATATCTTGGTTGTCTTTGGGCTGTATTGCAAAGCTCTCCCCTGATTGGCCAGCACTTTGGAACCTTCGTGAAGCACAACTTCAAATGTTAAATCAATGTACCTTATTCTTTTCAGGTCATGTCTGTGAGTGGTTTAAAAGGGTCAGCGGGTAGCCTTAGTCACACAAATTCTGGAAATAATGGTAGTACCATTGGTCTTTCATAAAATAAAAGAATCAGGATAGCTGTCAGGTTAGTGGGCTTTACTGTACAATATTCCATGTTAATAGTTACAGACCAGCTGCACTTTCATGAAACAGAAGCCCTCTCTATTCCACAGGGTCCATGTGGCCACTGCTGGTTGTGAGACTTGATTTGATATATTCTTTTGTTACCTAGAAAGAGCTAGTGGCAAAAAATGCAACCCAACCTCCACCAGGGCAGAGCTATCTCTGTCATTCATAATAGATTTGAGGCCTGACTCCAGATGACTACAACATTCTATACCTGCTTCCCTTCTGAATTATATACCGTTCCCTTGAAAATGACCAAGTTGGATTGCCTTGGCCAGTTTTCATGGTAGCAATGTAAAGATTCTATTTTTTAAGCTCCTACAATGTGAATGCATCTGCCTTGCATGCCATCTCCCCAGCCAACTCCTCTTCCTCAAGGCCAGAAGATTGTTATGTCAGGTTAGATACCTGCATACTATTGAGACTCTAAATAATTAGGGTGCCATTGACAACCAGTTAGTGATTGGAGATGGGGTGAAACTTGAATGAGGCATGAACTACACAGTGCTGAAGCCAAAAAAGGTGGCATATAAGTTGGCATTATTATCCCTTTTGAGAACCCAACAAGGCTGAACAAGCTATCAGCTACTGCACATTTTATAAGGACACAGAGTGATTTGAAGAACCATTCAGGCATTATGTGGTTTTCATCCAAATAATTTCCATGGCCTTCATGAACATGGCAGGTGCACAGCTCCTCAGTACCACAAGATGCCATGTGAAGAGGAACAGAACCAGCCTCAGCATGCAATAAACTGGGTGATTTGCCCAATGTACATCCACATTGACAGCGTACCCCTGATATACGCTAAATGTGAATGTATCTGCTTCATACCTGCCTCGATCACCATCTCCTCTTCCAGCAGAAGGATTCACAAGCCACGAGGCACAATCTCAAATAACTGTTCAAAATGCTGATGCTAAGTCAGTAAACTTGCATTGGTAGACCACTCTTAAGGTTCAGATATTTTGTTTTAACAGCTGAAGGATCTCAAGTTGTACTTTGATCAGAAACTTGGGCTTCACCAGTGCTCCTACAATTTGTTCCTCCTTATTTCATCTCATGCTCCTTTTGTAGCTCGCCACCAAAATCTCCAGAAGTGGATGTATCTATGGTACTTCCTGTGGTTGGAGTGAATAAGGCAGGATGCTATTAAATGTTTGGTTCAAAGCAGCAAATGGTTTCTGCCATAAGTTACCTACAGGATGAAAAGAACATATTTTAGTAGGAGTGCCATGAGAGAGAGTGATTGAGAAAAAGAAAGAAAAAATTATATATGTATCTTCCACAATCTCAAAATGTCCCAAATGACTTTACAGGCAATAAAGTTCTTTTGAAGTTAGCCACTGTTGTAATGTGGGAAACGCTGTAGCAACTTTGCACACAGCAAGGTCCCACTGTCAGCAATGAGTTAATAATAAAATCTGTTTTTAGTGATGTTGGCTGAGGGATAAATATTAGCACGGACACCAGGGAGAATTCCCCTGCTCTTCTTCCAACAGTGTTATGAGATCCTGAGAGGTCAGACAGGGCCTGGGTTTAACATCTCATCTGAAAAATGCCACCTTCGACAGTGCAATAAAGTGTCAGATAAGATTATGTGCTTAACTCTCCAAGTGAGGGTTGAACCTGCAACCTTGCAACTCAGAAGTAATACCACTGAGCAAAGACTAATAAACTTGAGCAGGTAGATCAAGAATGAAAAGAAAAGGATGATATTAAAGTGAGGTTGGAGAGGGCTCCTCCATTTCCCACATTATTGTCTTTGAGTCCAGAATATGGAGTTTCTCCTCTTAAGCAGCCAAAAATTGCAAGTGTGTGGGACCCCTTTGCTCTCTCTATGATGCCTGTTTCATACTTCTCCTGCAAGTAGATAAGAGAGAAATCAAAGTGGAAAATACTAGAAAGTAAGAGGTCAGTCAACATCTGTAAAGGGAATTCAGGTGTGCATCCTTCATCAAAATGAATGTAGCCTACTTGTCAGAAACATTATATTCAGTCTTTTCACTTTGCAGGTATGGACTGACCTGGGCATTTCCACTACTTTCTGTTTTTATTTCAAATTTTGAATATTTTCAGTTTTTTCTTGTTCTTAGCTAAAAATTGGGACAAATGTGGGTGTAAGAAAGATATGAGCGGTTGAAGTGTAAGTCAAGTAGCCCACTAGGCAGCTTATGGGAGTCTATGAACCTGCAGCATGCCAGCAACTCAAAACCCACAAATTTCTTCCTTAAATGCTCTCACTAGGGGGTACATTGGAGGTTGCATTCACCCTTTCTCCAACTTCTATCCAGGCTGATCTGGTTAGATTTGGGAGGACCTCATCATTGCAAATAGAAACACCCCCCTGCAGGAACACCGCCTGCAATGAAACCTCCAAAGGTACATCTTCAAAACAAAAGCAGTTCTCCTTTGGTGGAACTAATTCACGGTCTTCAGTAGCAGGACAGCTTAAAAACCTACAAGAACGACTTGCATTTTTATAGTGCCTTTACTATAGTACAACAACCCAAGACAGCTCACAGCAGCATCAATCAGACAAAATCTGACACTAAACCATGTAAGGAGATATTAGGACAGGTAGCCATAAACTTGCTCAAAGAGATTAGTTTTAAGGAACATCTTAAAGGGGGACAGAGAGGTAGCAAGGTAGAGAGGTTTAGGGAGGGAGTTGGAGCCTAGAGTCTAGATAGCTAAAGGTACAGCCACCAATGGAAGGACAAAGGAAATCAGGGATGCACAAGAGGCCAGAATTGAAGGACATCAGTTGTCAGTGGGTTATACGGCTTGAGGAGGTTACAGAAATCAGAAGGGGATGAAATCACGGAGGAATTTGAAAACAAGGATTGTCATGTTATGATATAATCCTTGGACTCATTTACTGTACACGACACAAGGCACCAATCATTCAAAAGGGATTGGGTAAACACGTTGTGGGTTTATTTATTAAGACTAGGCACATGACAAGGCTCTTACATTGTTGTATAGCTTGGAGGCATTAGGAGCCCTGTCTGTGCTCAGCTCAAAGTGAAAGTGAAACTGAGACTGAATCACATGTCACGTTTCCCTTCTAGTGATGTCATGCTGATATCCCTTAAAGGCATATTACAACAAGGTTGAGAATTTTAAAATGAAGGGCGTTAGTGGACTGGGAGCCTACATAGGTCAGAAAACTCAGAGGTGAAGGGTAAAATAGACTTGGTGTAAGTTGCTGAACCCACTTCCCAGTGCACTATCAGCTAAAAGCATTACTGGAGCACAAAACGCTGAAAGAGAAGCAGCCCTACCAATGGCACAATGGGATCATATTATTGACTCCCCTTCAAGGGATCAGGCCAGGGTAACAAATCTTTCCAAGATCACGACTGCAGCACCATAAAGATCACCAGAACTGTTGTCCTACTCATATGTATGCTACAAATGAAAGCTCTGTCACCTTAACTTTCTATACTAATCCAAACATCGAACCAAAGGGGCAGCAGTGAAATTTCAAATCTCACTTCTGGCTGTGAAATTCTGCTTCAATCAATATTTTTCCCTAGATTTCCATTCCACTGTGTACGGAGTTAACCATCACTTGTGAACCAAAACCTGTAATATGCAATGGGAAATCTGATGGCCCTTATACAGCAGTGCAATTCCTACAAGTCCTTTTGCACTCCCTCTGATCACTATGCTCCATTTTGTGAGATACCTGCCCTGTTTCCTTGTGCCTGGTCACAGAATGTTACCTATTATACACAAATTGTTATTTATAATTAATAAGAAAGATATATGACCAGGAAATTCAGAAGGAAGTTCTATTTTTCAGATCTGAAAAACACAAAATTTCTAATTTTGTCCTTTGCTTAGCATTCAGATACCAGAAACAACCAAAAGCGGCACAACAATTGTGACCATATCCTGTGAAGATAATGATGCAGATTTTGCAAATAGCCAGTTCACTTTTTCACTTCAGCCTGGTCTCAGGACGAATGGAAGATTTGCTCTGAATGGGAAAAATAATAATACTATTGCGGTATGAGAGTTTCACTTTTCAGCCTACGTATTGGATAAATACCAAACCAACCAGTCTATCAAGGTTGTAAATAATGACTTTACAGAAAAAAACCAACTTCCATTTAAAGAAAAGAAATCATAGATGAATTCCAATGACAGCCAAGCAAAGCTTGCCCGGTGGCTCATTGATAAAGGCACCTGCTGGTTTGGTACTGCAACAGTCCTCAGCAAAGGCCTTGGAATTTTCTGTGGTATGAAGGAGGGGCACCACATTTGGCATCAGTGCTCACTGATGTGGGAAAGTGGGGGGCTGCAGTAGGAAGGTGGGGGTGCGGGAGGGTGAAAATCAGCCTGAACTACCACATAAGGTGAAAATCTGATTGGGCCTGCTCATTGTAAGGCCACCTCCTTGGCTCGCACATGACGTGGCTGCCTGGTCAAGCTATCCATGGAGTGCAGGTACCTGTGCAACCCTACCCTAAAAAAAAGCAGAGGGAGAAAAAAAGAGTCAAAAAGCTTTAACCATACCTTTTGGTCTCCATAAAGGAAGTTGATAGAAGAGGAAGGAGGAGGATTATTAGATGGGCAGATTAGTTGGACAAGTGGACTTCTTGAGGTAGATTGTCATCTTATTGCAATGAAGGGTATGTTTTCTTTTATCTTTAATAATCAACTTAGTATCTCAGGTGAGAATGTTTTGTGTGGGGTCAGTTCCTGGAACAAGTCTAAAGAACACCACTGCCACACTGCAATTCAAGCCTAACCCATTTAATATTTTAGCTTTAAAAAAGTAAAGAAATATATTGAACAAAATGCACTATAGTTGAAGTCCATTCTGAATATCAATCATCCTCTACATGATGAGAATTGTGTCAGTTAAAGTTAACTAGAGATGGAAGCAAACCAGGATAGGCTAATAGAATTGACATGCGTAGTCCAGAATTTACATAATGAGCCAAACAAAATGTGAGTGGGTCAAATAATGGCAGATGAAATTTAATGCAGAGAGTTTAAAATATTGCACATAGGAAAGGGAAAATTACCAAAATTACTATACAAAAATGGTTATTCAAAAGCAATAACAGATACAAGACAAGGAAATTCAGAAGAAACTCCAAATTTTCAGTTCTGAAAGTAACATTTCGCAAGTAACATTCGCGCCACACAAGTGTCAGGCAATGACCATCTCCAACAAGAGAGAATCCAACCATCTTCCTTTGACATTCAATACCATTACCATCACTGAAACCCCCACTATCAACTTCCTGGGTGTTACCATTGACCAGAAACTGAACTGGACTAGCCATATAAATATTGTGGCTAGAAGAGTAGGTCAGAGGCTAGGAATCCTGCACCGAGTAGCTCACCTCCTGACTCTCCAAAGCCTGTCCACCATCTACAAGGCACAAGTCAGAGGTGTGGTGGAATATTTTCCACTTGCCTGGATGAGTGCAGCTCCAAAAACACTCAAGATGCTTGATACCATTTAAAACAAAGCAGCCCACTTGATTGGCACCCCATCCATCACCTTCAACATCCATTCCCTCCATCACCGATGTACAGTGGCAACAGTGTATACCATCTACAAGATGTACTGCAGCAGCTTCCAAACCCATGACCTCTACCACCTAGAAGGACAAGGGCAGCAGATGCATGGAAACACCACCACCTGCAAGTTCTCCTCCAAGCCACACACCATCCTGACTTGGAACTATATCACTGTTCCTTCACTGTCGCTGGGTTAAAATCCTGGAAAACCCCTGCTAACTGCACTGTGGGTGTACATACATCACATGGACTGCAGCAGTTCAAGGAGGTAGCTCACCACCACCTTCTCAAGGATAATTAGGGATGGGCAATAAAAGTGCTGGCCCAGGCAGCGACACCCACATCCCATGAAAGAATAAAAATATACACAACTGCTCATGTTGTCTTTTGTTTAGCATTCATTGTCCCATTATCCTATTTCCACTGTTTAATTTAAAGCAATATTATAGATTCCATAATCTTTACTAGGATACGTACTTCAAAATCAACTCTCAGATGCCTTCCTTCCAAGGTAAAATACCCAATGCTCTCCTGTCTTTCCCCATTACTCAGACTGCTGACCCTAGGGATCAGCCTTGGATCTCCTTTCTGCTCTGTCACCTGCCCTGGAATGCACCTCTTGTTTCTCGGAAAATAGAACTGGAGAAGTATCCAAGAAGTCTGACCAAAGCACTGCAGAGTTTAATTATTACTTCTGTTGACTTATATCCTACCATGTTATATATGTAGTTGAACATGTGATTGGATTTATTGATTATTACGCTGAACACTTGACCACTGAGTCTACCATGATTCTTAAATCTTTCTTAGCTTCATCCTTGGTTACTTCACACCATTTTTGTTGGTACTTTTCCTTACCTCTGTGTAAACTTAAACTTAATCTGCCATTCTTTAACTCATTCCCTAATTTCTGAGCTACCCATGTCAATTCTATTAGCTTTTCTGGTTTGCTTCCATCTGCAAATTCAACCAATTTATTTTGTGTATTAGAATCCAAATCACTAATGTATCTTAAAAACAGTATTAATCCCAACACTGAACCCTGAGTCACCTCAGTCAGAATTTCTACCCCAACCTTACATTACTTGTCTACCTGTTTTTCTATCCTTCACCCAGTTTATTATCCATGCCCAAAAATTGGCTTGAATCTACAAAGTGTTGAGCGTGATTAATAATCAGAGCGTGGAACTTATCAAATGCCTTTAGAACTCCAAGTACACAACATTGTCGAGTTGGTTTGAGTTGCCACTTCTTCAAAGAAACCAAAATGGTTGGTTGTGTGGGTTTTTCCCATCTAAAGCAATGTTGACTGCTGTTTAAACTTCAAGCACAAATGCTAAGGCACTTCTGTTTAGTTGTTCAGGTATTTCCGGGTGCTGAAGTCTCTATTACAATTAATGCCTTCCATTCTGTTCTGGTAGGTTATTGGAAACTTGAACTTTGAAGCTGTTACTAATCTTGAAGATAGCAACGTCTATGTGATATTAATAGCTGTTACAGATATTGCCCCTCCATATTATCAGGGTGAGTGACTAACCCTTATAAGTTATGATGATTTGAAATGCACTGTCTGAAAGGGTGGTTGAAACAAATGGTCTTAGAATGAAACTTTAGAACATAATTACAAATCATATACCCTGGATGTCATACATGTTATTATTTAACTTTATTTTTTAAGAAATTAGGAATTTATCTTGCAGTTACCTTTTGCCTAGGGACTCATCAGATAGGGCAATTGAGTTAATCATTCAACATTGTTGGCAGAGAAAAGAATTTTACATTTTCATTGTACATTACATTTTTTTTATCTGCTGGAAGTATGCAGAGCAAGCAGATCATGGTGTCAGAGTTTAACGTGGGTGCTGCCATCCTGGAGCTTATCGCTCCAACTAGTGTCATCTCCTAACCTCACACAAGTGAACGCACATTCAGCAGCAGAAAGGACCCTCTCTCCCCCCAACCCCACCACCCCACCAGGGTTATTTTAAAGGAATTATCATCTACTTGCAAGTTCATTGCCAATTGAATTTTACTAGCTGCTGCTGAAATTGTAGAAGTGTTTAAAAGCAAAAAACTGCAGATGCTGGAAATCCAAAACAAAAACAAAAATACCTGGAAAAGCTCAGCAGGTCTGACAGCATCTGCGGAGAGGAACACAGTTAACGTTTCGAGTCCGTATGACTCTTCAACAGAACTAAGGAAAAATAGAAAAGAGGTGAAATATAAGCTGGTTTAAGGGGGTGTGGGACCAGGTAGAGCTGGATAGAGGGCCAGTGATAGGTGGAGATAACCAAAAGATGTCATAGACAAAATGGCAAAGAGGTGTTGAGGGTGGTGATATTATCTGAGGAATGTGATAATAGGTGACATTAAGGGTAGAAAGCAGGACGAGCAAGGTACAGATAGCCCTCGTGGGGGTGGGGTGGGGGGAAGGGATTGAAATAGGCTAAAAGGTAGAGATAAAACAACATGGAAATACATTTAAAAATAATGGAAATAGGTGGGAAAAGAAAATCTATATAAATTATTGGAAAAAAGGGGGATCGGAAAGGGGGTGGGGATGGAGGAGAGAGTTCATGATCTAAAATTGTTGAACTCAATATTCAGTCCGGAAGGCTGTAAAGTGCCTAGTCGGAAGATGAGGTGCTGTTCCTCCAGTTTGCATTGAGCTTCACTGGAACAATACAGCAGGCCAAGGACAGACATGTGGGCATGAGAGCAGGGTGGAGTGTTGAAATGGCAAGCGACAGGGAGGTCTGGGTCATGCTTGCGGACAGACTGAAGGTGTTCCGCAAAGCGGTCACCCAGTCTGCGTTTGGTCTCTCCAATGTAGAGGAAACCACATTGGGAGCAGCGAATGCAGTAGACTAAATTGAGGGAAGTGCGAGTGAAATGCTGCTTCACTTGAAAGGAGTGTTTGGGCCCTTGGACGATGAGGAGAGGGGAAATAAAAGAGCAGGTGTTGCACCTTCTGCGGTTGCATGGGAAGGTGCCGTGGGAGGGGGTTGAGGTGTAGGGGGTGATGGAGGAGTGGACCAGGGTGTTCCGGAGGGAACGATTCCTGCGAAATGCCGCCGGGGGGATGAAAGGAAGATGTGTTTGGTGGTGGCATCATGCTGGAGTTGGCGGAAATGGCGGAGGATGATCCTTTGAATGTGGAGGCTGGTGGGGTGATAAGTGAGGACAAGGGGGACCCTATCATGTTTCTGGGAGGGAGAGGAAGGTGTGAGGGCGGATGTGTGGGAGATGGGCTGGACACGATTGAGGGCCCACGTGGGTGGAAAACCGTGGTTAAGGAAGAAGGAGGACATGTCAGAGGAACTGTTTTTGAAAGTGGCATCATCAGAAGAGATGCGACGGAGGCGAAGGAACTGAGAGAATGGAATGGAGTCCTTACAGGAAGCGGGGTGTGAGGAGCTGTAGTCGAGGTAGCTGTGGGAGTTGGTAGGCTTGTAATGGATATTGGTGGACAGTCTATCACCAGAAATTGAGACACTCACCGATCGGGAAATCCTAGCCTTTGTGTGCCCATTAGTATTCTGTAGCCAGCCCATTGAAGTTCTCATCTGAATTCTCTGCAGTAGGATTTGTATGTGACCTTACCCACAAGGGAGCTGGCAACTATGCCGCTCTGCCCTTCCCAGGCTTTGGATGCCTCATGCCCCATGTCTCACCTATGCTGATCCTACCTTTAAGCCACCCTCTAGAATTATGTGCAATGCCAGTATCTGAGCTGGTGGGTGAGTGTGAGAGTGAGTGACATGTTTCTTCTTAATGACCATCTTTCTGCTCTTCCACCACTGCCTGGCCAGTTTGCAGTTCTTGGGTATCTGAAAGGAGGAAGGCAAGGTTATGGTGAGGGAAGGGGTGGAAAGCACGATGTGCATGGTTATACTTCTGCAGCTTGTTATTCAGAAGAGACTGTGGGTTGTGGGGGTGGGGGGTGGGTGGGGGCGGTGGGATGTGAGGAAGATGATTAATTACGAGGATACCCTCATCTTCAATCATTTCATCCCCACTCCTGGCCACAACCTAAATAGCGGCCACCCCAATAGCAGCCAGTAGTGGACTCTGCCATGGGTGTCTGGATATACAGGTGCAGCTGACCTCTCTGATTGGCTCCTGCTGCCTCAGGTCATGCGCTATTTTGTCCTACAAGAGAGACAAAAGTGTGTCAGAGAGTGTTGTGTAATCTCTGGCTGATGTGGCTGCCGTGGTGATTGTGGTTGGAAGTGTGTGTGCAAGCTATGGGGTATGAGTTTGAGGCCTGCAGCATGATGGCAGCTGAGGCTACAGTGAAACTCGTAAATGTTGGCTATGAGTCTTAATTGAAAAAGATTGTTGGTAGGTGAGTGATGGGGGTACAGTGAATCAAACAGTGTCTGAGGCTACCGATGCAGTTGGGAGGATAAGGCATTTAAAGATGCATTTTTGACCACTCGTGTGAGGTCATCACATTTCATGCAGCACTGCATCCTGATCTTGGACCTTGACTCCTGACATAGACCTCCATGGCTGTTTACGCCCACTGTCTCTGGAGTGTGCGTCTGGAGGACTTCCTGCAGAACTAGGACCTCCGTTCTCCTGTCCCCTCCTCCTCCAAGGCCTCCAGTGCAGCATCCAGAAACCTTGGAGTCCCACTCTCTCTCATGTTGTGCCACCTTTCTGTATTTCCCAGGTCAGGCTCAGCTCGCACAGAATTCCCAGCATCTGTTTCAGACACAATGCACCTCTCCTTTAAGAGGCGAAAACTAGCTTTAAGCAGTACAGGCTAGCTTTGAGTGGTGCAAGCCAATCACATAATTAGTTCCCTACTCAGGTGCCCAGCTAATCAATAGTGCAGTTAGAACAAAAATAAAAATAAAAATACCTGGAAAAACTCAGCAGGTCTGGCAGCATCTGTGGAGAGGAGCACAGTTAACGATTCGAGTCCGTACGACCCTTCAACAGAACTGCAGTTAGCGTTGATTAGACATTGAAATCATTAGAACAGGAGGCAGCATGAAGTTGGCAGTCAATGGACATGGCTTAATCATGCATTAAGATCCCCATTTTCACGGGCTATTAGAGTTACCCCGCCCTGGATTTTTGGTTTCCTAGGTCTATTATTCTTAGAAGTAAACATTACAGTTTCAGTAAAATTGAAGCCAAATGTTCTCTTAAATTCATCCAGGTTACAGAAAAGCTGCACATTCTGATTATACACTGAAAGGTTTGCATGCTTTATGTGAAATATTACATAGGAAACTATTAATCTAATGGTTATTTTCTCTGTCTGATTTATCTCACCTAGATACAGTGACTGTGTATGTCACAGTCACGCCTGTGAATGAATTTCGTCCATCTTTCACCCAGACGTCTTACACTTTCAACATATCCGAATTCAGTGAAAGTAAGTAAACATTCTAGGTCAAAACATCTCATTTCCTGGTTAAGGTGCATGAGATATTGTTTCAACAGCTTGGTGATAATATTTAGTATATAACAAGTGGAAAATAGGCATAAACTGATGAGGGCCTGTGAAGGGAGCAGAATATAAGCCATCTTCCTGCTTTAGATCCCTATTTATCTTATTGATGTTGAGAAAATTAAAAACAAAAAGCTAAAAGCTACTGCGGATGCTGGAAATCCAAAACAAAAACAGAATTACCTGGAAAAACTCAGCAGGTCTGGCAGCATCGGTGGAGAAGAAAACAATTGATGTTTCGAGTCCTCCTGACCCTTCGGCAGAACTGAAGTATAGTTAGGAGAGAGGTGAAATATAAGCTGGTTTAAGGTGGGGGGCGGGGGGGGAGAAGTTGAGGGTGGGGTGGTTGTAGGGATAAGCAAGCAGTGATAGGAGCAGATAATCAAAAGATGTCACAGACAAAAGGATCAAAGAGGTGTTGAAGGTGGTGATATTATCTAAGAAAAGTGCTAATTAAGAATAGATGGCAGGATACTCAAGGTACAGCTCTAGTGGGGGTGGGGTGGAAAGACTAACAAAGTATTAGTTGTTAGATTTAAAAATAATGGAAATAGGTGGGAAAAGAAGAATCTATATAAATTATTGAAAAAAAAGGGAGGGGGAAGAAACGGGGTTGGGAAGGGGGGAGGGGGAGTTTAAGATCTAAAGTTGTTGAATTCAATATTCAGCCCGGAAGGCTGTAAAGTGCCTAGTCAGAAGATGAGGTGCTGTTCCTCCAGTTTGCGTTGGGCTTCACTGGAACAATGCAGCAAGCCAAGGACAGACATGTGGGCAAGAGAACAGGGTGGAGTGTTAAAATGGCAAGCGACAGGGAGGTTTGGGTCTTTCTTGCGGACAGACCGCAGGTGTTCTGCAAAGCGGTCGCCCAGTTTGCGTTTGGTCTCTCCAATGTAGAGGAGACCTCATTGGGAGCAACGAATGCAGTAGACTAAGTTTGGGGAAATGCAAGTGAAATGCTGCTTCACTTGAAAGGAGTGTTTGGGCCCTTGGACGGTGAGGAGAGAGGAAGTGAAGGGGCAGGTGTTGCATCTTCTGCGTGGGCATGGGGAGGTGCCATAGGTGGGGGTTGAGGAGTAGGGGGTGATGGAGGAATGGACCAGGGTGACCCGGAAGGAACAATCCCTACGGAATGCCGCCAGTGGGGGTGAAGGGAAGATGTGTTTGGTGGTGGCATCATGCTGGAGTTGGCGGAAATGGCGGAGGATGATCCTTTGAATGCGGATGCTGGTGGGTGATAAGTGAGGACAAGGCACTAAAGTTTGGCACTACCAAACCATCATTATCCATTGAAGTTTAGAAGAATGAGAGGTGATCTTATTGAAACATATAAGATCCTGAAGGAACTTGACAGACTGAATGCTTAAAGGATGTTTCCCCTTATGGGATAGACTGGAACTAGGGAACACAATTTAAAAATAAGGGATCTCCCATTTAAGATGGAGATGAGAAGAAATGATTTCTCTCAGAGGCTCGTGAGTCTGTGAACTCTCTTGCCCAGAGAGCAGTGGAGACAGGGTCAATGAATATTTTTAAGGCAGAGGTAGATAGATTCTTGACTAACAAGGGAGTCAAAAGTTATTAGGGATAGGTGGGATGTGGTATTGAGGCCACAATCAGATCAGCCATGATCTTATTGAATGATGGGGCAGGTTCGAGGGGTTGAATAGCCTACTCCTGCTCCTAATTCTTATACTTGTACGTTAATTCACGTTTATTAAGCACAAACAAAAACAGAAAATGCTGGAAAAACTCAGCAGGTCTAACAGCATTTGTGGAGAGAAAGACAGTTAACGTTTTGAGTCCATATGACTCTCCTTCAGAGTTAAAGACAAGTAAAAATGTGATGAAATTTATATTGTGTAAGGGGGATGAAACAGATGAAGCTGAATAGAAGGCAAGCAATAGGTGGAGGCAAAGGAGACAAAGGTGTCATGAACAAAAGGACAAAGAGGTGTTAGTGGTAGTGGTACTGGCTAAAGGAGGTGCTGATAGTGGCATTAAGATCAGAAAACAGAATGTGGTAATATCAGGACAAGGGTAAGCACTCTGGAAGGAACAACATGAACCAGTGACAGATGGTTCTAGTGGGGGTGGGGTGGGGGGAGGGGACGGTGGTGGGAAAAAAGATCGAAAATAGGATAAAAGGTGGGGATAAAACAATGAACAAAAATGAAAATAAATAAAAATAAAAATAGGTGGGTGAAAAATAAAAATTAAAAATTAAAAAATAAAAATAAATATTGAAAAAAGGGGATAAAAAAGGAATGAGAGTTCATGGTCTGAAGTTGTTGAACTCAATGTTAAGTCCGGAAGGCTGTAAAGTGCCTAATCGGAAGATGAGGGTGCTGTTCCTCCAGCTTCACTGGAACTCCCATTATGGTTTTTTTACCTTTGTGGTTCCTCAACTCTACCCACACAGACTCTACATCATCTGACCCTACGTCATCTCTTGCTATCGATTTAATTTCATTTCTTACTAACAAAGCAACCCTACCCCCTCTGCCAACCTGCCTATCTTTTCGATAGGATGTATATCCTTGGATATTTAGCTCCAAGTCCTGATCCCCTTGCAGCCATGTCTCCGTGATGCCCACCACATCATACCTGCCAATTTCAATCTGCGCCACAAGCTCATTTACCTTATTTCGTATACTGCGTGCATTCAGATACAACACCTTCAGTCCTGTATTTCCCGTCCCCTTTCTCATTGTCGTCCCTTTATCTGATGTGCTTGAAGTTAGATTCCTAGCCCTTTCCATACACTCTATCCTATTTTGTGTTCTAGGGACTTAAATAGCCTCTCCTGGGCTCTCCTTTCTTTTCAGTTTTTTCATAATTTTCCATGAAGTTGAATTCACCCCCCACATGCTAACCTGCTGCTTTGTTTCCCATTAGTCATACTTCTTGGAGCTCTACCCCACCCCCCCACTGACCTTTCTAGTTTAAAGTCCTGTTGACCACCCTATTTACCCTTTTCACTAGAACATTGGTCCCAGATCGGTTCAGGTGGAGACCGTCCCAACGGTACAGATCCCTCCTGTTCCAACACTGATACCAGTGCCCCACGAAATGGAACCCCTCTTTCCTGCACCACTCCTTTAGCCATGTGTTTACTTCCCTTATTCTCGCACCCCTATGCCAATTTGCACGTGGCTCGGGTAGTAATCCGGAAATTATAACCCTTAAGGACATGTTCTTTAATTTAGTTCCTAGTTCCTGATAATCCCCAAACAGGTCCTCTTTCCTAGTCTTACCTATGTTATTTGTCCCGACGTGGACCACAGCAACTGGATCCTCCCCCTCCCTCTCCAATATCCTTTCAAGCCGGTCAGAGATGAATCCCCTACAACTACCACTTGTTTTTTTGCTCCTCCCTCTTGAATGGCATCCTGTGCCACGGTGCCGTGGTCAGCTGGCTCATCCTCCCTACAGCCCTGTTCCTCATCCACACAGGGAGCAAGTACCTCGTACCTGTTGGACAAGGTCAAGAGCTGAGGCTCCTCTGTTCCTGAACACAGGATCCCTCTACCTGCCTCACTTGCAGTCACACCCTGCTGACCCTGACCACTGACCGAACTTGAGGTACTTAATCTACCGGGTGTGACCGCCTCCTGAAACAAAGCGTCCAGGTAACTCTCCCCCTCTCGGATGTGCTGCAGCGTCCGGAGCTCGGACTCCAGCTCATCAATTCTGAGCCGGAGTTCCTCCAGCAACCAACACTTGCTGCAGATGTGGTCACTGTGGCTCGCAATGGGATCTGCCACATCATACAGCTACAGCACATCACCTGCCCAGCCATCTCTACTTAGATAATTCATTTATTAATTAGCTTTGCAGTGTTTTTTTTTCCAAATTTGGGGCAGATTTCCTACCAGCCAATCACCGGCACCCTTTGCTAATGACCCCCTCCATGCGATTTCCATCCTTCCCATCTGTCTGGCATCCATCGCTGATCCTCTGGGTAGGCCCCACTGTAGTACCGGCAGTGGCCACTGCTCCCAGTTGTAGTTGCTGGCATTGGAGAGCTATCAGCCTCCATTTAGCTGGCAGCCCTCAGGTGGGAACTTCTACCCAGCTGGGGGCTTAATCAGACGGGTGGCCCAACACTGCCCAGGTAATTGGCTGATTGGAATTAATTAGCATTGGGCCTCCCGGAGAAAAGCAATGCAGGGCTCCCACCGGTTCTCCCTGATACCCACATTAAATCCCAGCCAACATTTCAATTTGGTGATAAAAGTCATTGCTCAATGTGGGATTGGCTTCTGTGTACAGTTCCGGTGAAAGATTATTGACCTGAAACACTAACTCTATTTCTCTCTCCATAGATGCTATCAGACCTGAGTATTTCCAGCATTTGTTTCAGTCCTCCACCATATACAGTATTTTGTTTTTGTGATGTTGCACTGTGCGTTCACATGTGAAAATGGAAAAATTGGGAGTGTAGAAATCTTCCAACAGAAAGTGATGTGAGAGGATAGAGCATACACAATGTATCACATTGGTATGATTAATAGTGACCACTCTTCAAATGTGAAAGAACACAGCATAAATGGTTGGGAAAATCTTCTACATAAGTGGAAAAAATGGGAATTGCATGTCTTTGCCATTACAATATTCCACATTTTCCAAGGGCATCATTAACTGTTACAAGCACTACTGATGCGCATTTCAAAGCAGGCAACTACTACTGACATTTATATAGCACCTTTAATATAGTAAAATGACTCAAGACACTTCACCGGATCAAACTTCTACAAACATTGACAGCAAGTCAAATAAGCAGACATTACAACAGGTGATCAAAAGCTTGGTCATAGAAATAGGTTTTAAAGAGTGTATTAAGGAGGGAGAGAGAGCTGGAGAGACAAGAGGTTGAGGGAGGGATTCCTAGAGATTGGCACCTAGACATACAAACATACCATTAAGGAGCAGGAGTAGGTCATTCAGGCCCTTGAGCTTGCTCTGCTATTTAATAAGATCATGGCTGATCAGATAACCTAAAATCTGCATTCCTCCACCCCCCCCGGATAATCTATCACCCCCTTGCTTACCAAGAATCTACCCTCCTCTGCGTTAAAAATATTCAAAGGCTCTGCTTCCACCACCTTTTCAGGAAAAGGAGCAGGCTTGAGAGGCCATATGATTTGGTCCTGCTCCTATTTCTTGTGTTCTGGTCGGGCTGGAAGAAGTTAGAGACAGGCAGATTGAATGAAGTGAAATTAGCAACAGTACCAACACAGCAAAGTTACTATACAATGTTATCTGGTAACAGTTTTTTCTGTTCTTTGTTCTCCAGTAGGGACAAAGGTTGGACGAGTGCTTGCAGAAGACAAAGATTTTCCAGGCCTTGAACTCATTTACTCACTTATAGGAGGGGGAAGCACATTGGGCTACAGTCAGTTATTTTGGATAAACCCAATCTCAGGGGAAATACACATTGTGGCCCAACCAGATTATGAGGCAACTGTCCAATATCTCCTGACAGTGCAGGCTGTTGATAAAGACTCTAATGATCCGAAGGCTACTACTACTGTAAGTGGTTTCTAATACTGAAGGTTAGTCCACTTGCAAATCTCATTGCAATAAGTATGAAATAGATATTGAAAGGGGTGAGCAGGGGGTCATTGTTTTGATTGAACAAGAAAATTAATCCAACTCTCAAATATTCAGCAAAATATATAAGTATTTTCTTCTAAAAATGAGCCTCACTGTTCGATTTTCAATTTTCTCTCAGTACCAGAACAAATTGGCACTCAAGAGTTTTAAAATTGCATGGCTCAGCAATCACTTGTTGACATTGGCTGACATTGTGGAGGCATTAATCGAGGAAGTTAAGTTTAGTAGAACTGAGGAATTTGCTTGGCGTAATTGCCGTAATTGCAATACACAATCTTGAATTTTGGCCAGATTGCGAGATGACGGAGTTAGAATGCTGCACTACTACCGGAGGATAGATAACTAAATCACTCCCCACAAACACAACTCTTACAGGCTTGTAAAAGAATGACATGGATGAGTTATTTACCACCTCTCCCTCATCCTGCAGCCTTGCATCCTTGTAAGATTTTCTATTCTTTCACTCCCCATCATGGGCTACTCATTGCTGTTAATGAGAGCTTGCTGTACACAAATTGGCTGCTGTGTTTACAACAGTGACTGCATTGGCTATGAAGCACTTTGGATCCTGAGGTTGTGAAAAGTGTTATAATAAATGCAAGTTCTTTCTTTAGGAACTCACTGGAATAATTTTACAGTTTATAATCAAGTGACTGCTGATAAATTCCATGCAGTCACTGTTTGGTTGAAGCAGCAGGCAGAAAACCTATTGTTGTAAGTCTCAACAGTTGCATGAACAACCTTCCTACCAGTCCAAAAGTGATTGAATATACCAGAAAAATAAATCCCCCATAAATTAAATTTGCATTTTCATTGGATCCTCTTACTGTAACTATTGGAGAGAAGCTGTAGAAACTTTGGAGAAACAGTGCAAACAGAAAAAAACCCACAACTGCACACCTGCTTTTGCTGAACTTCTTGGACTGATCTTTTGACTGCAGTCTTTTGTACAGGTGGTACCCATCCATCAGAGTAAACATTCATTCCCTCCACCACTGACTCACAGTGGTAGCAGTGTGTACCATCTACAAGATGCACTGCAGCAACTCACCAAAGTTCCTTTGATAGCACCTTCCAAACCCATGATCTCTACCACCAAAGAGGACAAGGGGAGCAGATAGATGAGAACACTACCATCTGGAAGTCCCCCTCCAAGTCACTCACCATCCTGACTTGGAAATATATCGCCATTCCTTCGCTGTCACTGGGTCAAAATCATGGAACTCCCCCCCTAACAGCACAGTGGGTGTACCTACAACATAGAGAATGTAGCGGTTCAAGAAGGCAGCTCACCACTGCCTTCTCAAGGGCAATTAAGTATGGGCAATAAATGCTGGCCTGGCCAGCAACGCCCACATCCATGGACAATTAAAGTTCCATCTGATATTTCAATTAATGGAGGAAATAAGAGCTTCTGTAATGGCTTACCAGGTAATTCAGGAATGGCCCAGGTTTGATCCCTGCCCTCTGTTAAATTTGCTGACCTTGGGCTGGAGTATAGCATGGGTGCTGCATTGACCTAATTTCCTTGTAGATGGTGCACACTGCTGCCACTATGTATCAGAGGTGGAGGGAGTGAATGTTTATTGTGGTGGATGGGGTGCCACCTCTATAAAGGACTGCAGGAAAGGTGCTTAAAAAAGATTTCAGTGAGACCCATTCCTAATTACTTTCTTTACATGACAAACAATGGAAGAGGACAAAAGATCAGTATTTGCTTTGATGACCTCTCAAAGCAATATTAATGGTGTAAATTCAAAGTTAAACAGCCATGTTGGTGGGTTACTGGATGGAATGACAGTTTGGCACTATAGCAAAGCAGGAGACAGCTGATAGGCTTTGGATTGGTTATGGTGGATTGAGGGTTGAGGTAATTCAGGAAACCATGAACTTACCTGTTAATTAGATGCTGCTGTGTTCTAGGTCACAGTTAATATTCTTCCAACCAATGACGAACCACCTGCCTGTCAGCCAAAGTTTTATTCACTGTTTATTCTCGATGGCACAGCTGTGGGTACAAACATTCAGGGGTTTCAGTTGTCCTGTACAGACCTGGATTCCTCCCCTCAGTCTTTTCGTTACTTCATAACTTCAGGTACGTCAATGAATTACCTGATGGAAACATTCTGGCTTTCCTAGGTTGATTTGGACACATCTCTTCAAGGTGTGCATGCCTACTGTTCTGTTTTTTCCATCTATGTGTCTCTCTGTTTCAGTTGTTTCCTTGCCTCTCCAATCTAAGCAGGTCTCATTTACTGTATTATATTGCAGAAAGAAAGAAAGAAAATGTTTGTGGAAATTCACAGAAATGGTTGAGTTTTGTGAAATGTCGACTCATGGTATAGAAGGATTAAATGGTTGGCATTTAGCAGAGCTTGATCCCATTTATAATTGGCAGCCTTTTCAAAAAAAACCTGGTCTTCTCAGTGCTGGGACTGTGTCAGTGGTCCGCGAAGCCAGTGCCAGAATCGCTAAGTTTGTATCTGATCCTTTGTGATCTATTGACGGGGAGAGAGATAGCCTTGATTATATTTAGTCCCAGGTTATTGGGATTGATATCATATTTTCGATAACCTGCAAAATTTTAGGACCAACTAGGCTGGAGGCTGAAACCCAAAAATAATGAGCTTTGGCTATCTAACACACAGATTCTGGTTCCAGTTTTAGCCAGATTAATAAAATCAAAAAGGAGCCTAAAAGGAGTCAAACAGCAAGTCAGCTCTTTCTGCAGTCTCTGTACAGAAGAATTGCACCGTACATTGCTGGTACACTCCATTTCATGGGGTTACTGTAGACTTGCTCATGACAGCAGCATCAACAATAACTGACATTAAGACAGCATTTGTCAAAAAATATGTATTTAATAAGCTAATCAAGCACAAGTAGAATTATTAAGGCAACAAGAACAAAAATAGCTGGAAAAACTCAGCAGGCCTGACAGCATCTGTGGAGAGGAACTGTATTATTAAGGTATTGTTTTCAGGTAGCACAATCTCTACATTCTAACTCTGTTCTGGGCCTATACTTGCTATTTGGTTTTCAAAAATGTTAAAATCAAACACTCATGTCTGTACTTCAAAAGTAAAGTTAAGAGCACTGTTCCTATTCTAAACCACAGTTGCATTGTGTGGACTATTTCTGAATTTTCTTCCTCAAAAGCTTTGAGCTTTTAATTTATTTTGCAATGGGCAAAGCTACCTCTTGGCTTTTCTGTTTTAATCTTTAACTGCTGTCAGAAATACTGATTATTTTCTATAGGTTTTTTTTCAATCATTTTGATTATGAGTACCATATCACAAATATGCAACTTTTAAAGAAGTGTAGGATGTTACCTTTAAAGCCATAGGAGATTTTGTAAGTTATTTGTCATTTAAATGACTTTAACCAGGTGACTTTCTGTACCAGGTAATATCAACAACCACTTTAGACTATCTCCTAGTGCTGGATCTAACATTACGAAGCTGATACTTGGACTTCCTTTTGACTATACGCACGGTGTTGACAAAGTCACAAATTATAACCTCCTTGTTCAAATAACTGATGATAACCTACTGGCTGGAAGTGGACAGAGGAAAGTCGTACAAACAGGGAGAGTAAAGATCAACGTCAGAATTATTATCCCTACACCCAGTACCCAAGAAACAACCACAACTGTAAGTACATCAGAATGGAGAGCTGAACCAGCAGTCAAAATTAAAACTTCTAAAAACAAATACTCTGACTCAAAATTCACAATTCCTTGCAGTTGACTAAGCAAGAACTAACTGAGTTCAAGATAAATAAGTTCACAATGTAGTAAACAAGTAGACAATGGGTAGGATTTTCCCTCCGGGTTTCCCTTAGGGTCAAACAGGGTTAGAAGCAGGTAAGCAAGGGGGAGATGGATCCAAAATAGAGGCCCTCTCTCTCCAACTTATTTTGAATTTAAATAAAAAAGGCTTTTTCGGCCAGGCCGCCACTGTTGTGGGGTGATTGGGGGAGGGGGTGAGCCCACCACCGGATGGTCTGTGATTGCTGCTACAGCAGCCAGGCAGGATGGGAGGGCCTCCGTGCTTACCCAGTACATTGTCACCCCTTCTCCCCACCCTCCTTCCAAATCATGCACACCAGTCTGCCCAGCCGGCAGCTGAATATACCTCTGCCATCTCCAGGAACCTGGAAACTGACTGGAAAATCCCAGTCTGCCTTCTCTAATTGACCATGTGCAGCTGGACTTCAAGACGGCTGCTCTATTTTTGTGCCCATTCCTGCTTCTGGCCCCACTGGGGCTAAAAATCAGACCCAGAGCCTCAATCTAAAATGCAACATTCCCTTAGTACTGCACTTTGAGTGTTAGCCTAGGGCAGGATTTTCCGTGGTCACTGGTAACGGGCGTGTTTGGTGGGGTGAGTGGACAATATGGCAAGAGGGCCAATAATTTGTTTCACGATGTCATGAAAGCAGTTTGCAATTGTCCACTCAGCCCGTCAATGCTGGGCCGTGTTTCCTGCCGTCGGACGTCAGGAACCTCATTGTGATACGTCTACAAATCACTATAAGGCCAGCTCACTGGAATCATCCCCCCCACCGACACTGGATCGTCCGTCTATGTCGGCAGGAAAACATGCCAATGCAGAACACGTCTTGACAAGTGTGACGTGCAGAAGTTGGCACTTACCGCCAGGGCCTTGCTCATATTGTGGACATCCAACGAGCAGAAGATGCTGGAGTCCGACAGCATCGGGACCCTGGAGGAACATCCATGGCATGCTGGGTAGATTCTCATGGACATGGTTCCACCATGAAGCAGCTCACGGAAGGTGGAAAGTCATCGTTGAGGGTCTGCTCACAACAGATGATGGTCGAGGGGGTGGAGTGGAAGGTTGAATTGTGTTTGGGAGAGGAAGATGTACCGGGGGTGGGAGAGGAAGATCTAGGATTGACTGTCGTGGGGAAGGGGGGTGAGGTTGGGAGGGGGGAAATGAAGGTGTCGGGAGGGTGAGGTGGAGGGGAGGGAGTACAGGGGAAGGAGGGGGAGAAGACAGCAACTGAAGAGGTAGGCGTAAGGAGGAGGAAGATGTCAGAGGGGAGTCCAGTGCCGAGGGGCTGGGGAGAGGGTGGTGGTGGTGGATGTCCAGGTGAACGTGCAAGAGAGGGCTCTGTTGAGTCCATGACTGCCTCCTGGAGAGTGAACTAAGAGTGGGAGTGGTAAGAGGGAATGGTGAGAATGACGGAGGGCAGAGTGAGGCTGTAGGGAGGGTGGGTTAGGGTACGGAGGTATTGGTAGAAGGAACAGCGAGGGTGGTTGGTGGGGACTCAGAGGCAGACTGAGGGTGGGAAGGAGGAGGAGGAGCAGGTCAGGGAGGTTCATATGGATGGAGGAGGGTTTTTTGGGAAGGAAGGGAATGTGTATGTTCACTAGGACATCCCCAAAAGAAAGGGGTTGACGTTTCTTCTCCGCCGATGCTGCCAGACCTGCTGAGTTTTTCCAGGTAATTCTGTTTTTGTTTTGGATTTCCAGCATCCGCAGTTTTTTGTTTTTATCCAAAATAAAGGGGTTGTGGCTGGTAGGTCACGGAGGGAAGGTGGAAGGTGATGTCAGGGGAGGTCGACAGTGAAGGGGAAAAGGAAATGGGCAACTGGGGGAGGGGAATGGATGGAGGAACGCAAGACAAACTGTAACACTACCATGTTTACTAAATTGAAAGTGAAACGACAGTCGTGGCGGGAGAGAACAGGTGCTGCATGGGACTGCATGGGGTGGGCGGAGATGCAGGGTAGCTCAGATTGTCAAGCAGGCAGCATTGAAAATGCTCAGGACATTGAGGTGAGTGTGATGCGGGAAGGATTTGCATGCTTGTACAGTGCTTATAAAAGTCTGCATAAGACCCTGGCACAAACACACACTTCTCCCTCCAGAATCACTTATGGGCCGGCTGCATGCAGCTGAACTGCTATTGGCAAGTGAAGGGGAAGGATGCAGTGAGATGACTAACAAAGCCTGTAAATGAAGCTGAAAGACACCGTTACACATTATTCAGTGAAAGTGAATATATTTCCAGATTGTAAAGTGACAAAATGTGTTCACCCATAGAACCAACTGTGATCAGAATTTCTTAACTTTTGAACACCTTAGTCTTTAGTTGCTGCCCTGACATCCGCAGCAGGGGTGGAGACAGCCTGTGCAATTGTTGGCCCAGTTGCCTCTGATAACTTCAGCATGGGTCCTCTGGAGAGCTGAGGCCATGAGGGCCCCGGCTTGCTTTGCTGTCCTCCTGTGGGCCAACTGCTCCCTCTGCGGTGCCAGAGGACAAGGTTGAGTGGGTCATAGGCAAAGAGGACTCAGAAGGAGAGGACAGCCTCTGAGACTGCTGAGTGGATTACCCAAGGGTGTCCAGCTGCTACTCCTCCTCCCTTCTAGAGCTCGAGGGCCCCTGCCTGACTTCTTGAAACATAGAAACATAGAAAACAGGAGCAGAAGTAGGCCATTCGGCCCTTCGAGCCTGCTCCACCATTCATTATGATCATGGCTGATCATCCAACTCAATAGTCTGCTCCTGCTTTCTCCCCATATCCTTTGATCCCTTTTGCCCCAAGAGCTATATCTAACTCTCCTTGAAAACATACAATATTTTGGCCTCAACTACTTTCTGTGGTAGCGAATTCCACAGGCTCACCACTCTCTGGGTGAAGAAATTTCTCCTCATCTCAGTCCTAAATGGTCTACCCCGTATCCTCAGACTGTGATGATCCCTGGTTCTGCACCCCCCCACCATTGGGAACATCCTTCCTGCATCTACCCTGTCTAGTCCTGTTAGAACTTTAAAGGAGGGGAAGGACCACCTGGGGGAACATCAAGGTACCCTGTTTCCCTCTTGCGTTGCCACTGCAGGAACTCACCCATGGCTACCATGATGGAGTGCAGGTCTGTGCACATCTCCGTGTTCTGCTGGGCCAGGGTCTCCGTGGCGTCCGCCATCCTCCTCAGGGAAACCTCCATATTCGCACATGTGGGCATCACTTCATCAGAGGGCAGGCGGACGCTCTCCTCCAACTTGCATGCCACTCTGTTAAGGGCTTCCAACAGCTCTGTGTGATGCTCCCCTGCCTTCTGCTGACTCTCCAGAATGAGTTGGAAGACCAAATCCAGAGTTTTGTCATCTGACTCAGACCTCACAGATGCCTCTTCCCCACCAACCCTCAGAGTGCTGGGGAGCTCGGCTGAACCTGTCTCCTCTTGGTGACCACCAAATTGTGAGGATGAGCCTGCTCCAGATCTAGGCCCCACCAAGGGGTGCCTCTGCACTGTTGGAGGGTGTGGGTAAGCACTGTGACTGGTCTTCCAGGCTGCTTATTTCCAGCTCTTCAATGGAGGAAGTGTCCTCTTGGCTGGAGGTGAGGACGTGGATGGAGCTGAGGGACTGGCTGGCTGAGGGTGTCGGTCGCTTGGCAGAGCTCCCTGTGAACCAAAGTAGAGATAACTAGTGCATGGCAGCAGAGTCAAAAGCAGGAGAGAGAGCACTCACATTCGAGTTGAGGGAGAGATGATGTGATGCAAGATCCCCACAAGGGTGTTCGCCACAGGCATGGTCCACATCCTCAGTGCAATGGCACACCTCTCAAAGTGAGTGAGGGTCTTAATGTGGGCCACTCCACCCCCGTTCTGTGACCTCTTCCTGCTGCTGTGAGCCAGCTTTTCCTGCATGAAAACAAATGGAGAGTGTGTGGGTAGGACACATGGCACTGCATGGAATGTTTATGTGGTGAGTGGAGACATGGACAGGATGAGGATGTGAGCTGGAGAGGATATGAGCCTGATGGAGATGTGAAGGTGTGTGTGAGAGTTAGTGGTGTTGTCCCTTGATGTCTGAGATCCCTATGGATGTGTGATGGGTTTGTGAGTGTGTAAGTTGAGAGTGATGAGAAGGGCGAGTTACCCTGGCGGAACGGATGAGACCATTCATCCTGTAGCAGCACTGGGTGGCTGTCCTCTTTTGCAGGGCAATGGCACTGACCACCACTGCCACCGCCTCCCATGCTGGATTAGTGATGCTGCTGCCCATCCTGCAGCCAGAACTGGGGTAGAGGACATCACAAGGTGGAGGGGGGCCTCCGCTGCATCCAAAAGGCGCTCGAGGGACACGTCATTGAACTGGGGGCTGGGGTCTTTTTGCCTTTGTATTCTGTGCAGCAGCAGTCATGGCTGGAAGCACTGAGAGGCGTGCGCGCGGCTGCACTTTAAATATGGTGCCCATGATGAAGTGGCAAGGTGATGGCATAGTGAGTGAATGAGAGCACACCCGCCATGGAAATGGCATGTTTTCCAGGAATGCATAATTAATGTGGCAGGATTGGGATGATATGGCATGAAAAGCTGCCATTCCGGCCGGTGTGTAAAATGTCCTTTTACCCACCCGATACCGCACTTAGTGTAAATCTGGAATGATTCCACCCTTAGTTTGAAGCTGGGGAGGGGGCTTAAACATATAACTTTTTGCTAATAATGTAGTTATTACAAACTGAATTAAACTTGTACATAGTTTAGAAATGTGGTATTTTCACAAACAATTTTAGAATGTATACCCACAATTCACAAACCAGGAATTAAAATGCACAGCTTCCTTATTGATTTGCGTGACTATGGTTATCATCTCCTGCTGCATATAAATGGTGCAAAAACAATGAGAGAATAAATAAACCATTTATTCCAAGTCATTGGTGGTTCCTGACTAACAGTTTCTTTGTTTTTTGCCCACAGCCCAATATAACCTACATCAGGCTAGCACAGAACACCTATCAAACAGATGCTTGGTACATACCATTCATCATCACCTTGGGTTGTTTATTGCTGCTCGGAATGCTGGGATACTTAGCATATCTTTTGGCTGAATACATCCAATCCATACCAAAGTCAAAAGTTGAGAAAAGGCCAACGTAAGTAATAATCATCACTCTGTTCATCAACCCACTTCATTCCAGTCAAACCAAGTATCCATTACACAGTATTTTGGTAATTTGTTTATGATTTATTCTTGGACAGCTGCTTATTTGCTCCTATGGGTTTAATTTCTCTGGTAGCTTATGCAAAATTATTTTGCATGTTGCTGTACTGCCATTGGTAGCCATTGAACAGAACTCTTTATTATAACATTCCACACTCCATCAAATTAAATAATTTACACTATTATCCAGGCTTTTATCAATTTATAAAAGAAAGGTCACCACAGCCCTAGATGGACATGTTGAAGTCAACTCTATGCAATGTCAATAATGAAAGCCTAACTCAAAATTCAGCTCTAGAGAAGAGTCATATGGACTTGAAATGTTAACTCTGTTTCTCTCTCCACAGGTGCTGCCAGACCTGCTGAGTTTTTCCAGCATTTTCTGTTTTTATTTCAGATTTCCGGCATCCGCAGCATTTTGCTTTTAACAAAATTCCATTCACTGCCAAATGTTTTATTAAAATAAAATAGAAAACAAAATTTCAGACAAACGTGTTAACAAATTGTTTACTGATATCAGGCTGCCTTCTGACTTCTCTAATCAGATTGCACCACATTAGAACCCAACTGAGATGATTGTTTAAAAAAAAATCTTTTCTCTTCTCTGCTGGTGTCGGTAGTAGTCAACGTGCTCGGCTAAAGCTGGGGTTAAGCCTTGCTGGGACAAAGTAGATGGTATATGATACGGTGCTCAGTTCCAGTTATACTTGACCCAGAAGTGCATAATGCAACTGCTCGATGTTCAAAGTGAAAATTTTGCTACTTTTAAATTATTAACAATGCATTAATTTACAAAAGAAACACTTGCACTCACAAAGCACCTTTCGCAACTTCAGGACACCTGAAGCGTTTTAGAGCTAAAAGCTGCTATTCTAATAGAGAGAACACAAGTAGCTAATTTATGCAAAGTAAGGTACCACAACAAGAAGGTAATAAAAGACCATATCTTCTGTTTTACTGATGTGGGTTGAGTGATGGGTCAAGGTATAATAAGTGTACACAGAGGTAATTGGACTAGATCTCATTCCAAAATTAAACAATGGGCTGTAAAGTTCTATTGATCAAATTTTTTAAAGTGATAGAAGTTAATTCAAACAAATATCTCTTTTTGTTTCAGGATGGACAAACAAGGTTGGTGCTTCAACTTTCCTGGTAACTTTCAATGTGAATTCAGCTACATTTCCTTTCATTGCAATGGAATAAGTGAACTTTTCCTTTGTTAAATATAGCACCCAAGCCAAAGAAGCAACACAATGTGATTTTGGTAAGTTTCAAACAACCAGCAGAGGATCTACTCCTGTTTAAAAACAAAATTTTTTGCACATGGTGTTTAAAAATGGCTGTTTTACCGGTGTATTAGTCGGTACTCATGGAAACATCTCCCCTAGGAATCTGAGAGCTCCAAATGATAATTTGATTTGATGGTGGGAGCCAGCCCACTCTAGAGGATTAGCATTTTCTGTATCTTGTTTGCAAAGTCCTTTAGAAATGGAAGCATCATGATGTCCAACAGCACCATGAATTTGCCTGTGCCTGTCTGAAACTTGGACAAATTCAAAGCCTTGTGTGCTAAGCTCCAATTCCAGACCTGTGCCCAAGATGTCCATTTCTCTCCCTATACTTGCAGTTTGCAGTTGTGCAGATAAGTGTCAATGAAACCAGACAGGATACCACATTGCATTATTTTCCTTTGTGAGAGTTTTATCCAGTATCACAATCAAACCTTGGAACATTTATGCCTTGATTTCATAATTGGTTTCCAAAGATTTAAAGCTCGCATTCTGTCCCCTTTCAATACAGCATTGCAGTCGTAACTGATTGTTAATGTATGGAATAGTGTTTGTTGTGCAGAACATTTTCCTTCTGCTAAAATAAAGGACTTGCTTTTATAGTATTTTAATTCATTCATGGGATGTAGCCATCACTGGCAAGACCATCATTTATTGCCACCCTAATCACCCCCATGAAGGTGGTAGTGAGCTGTTGATGTTATGTAGGAAACACAGTAGCCAATTTGCACACAGCAAGTTCCCACAAAAAAATAATGACCAGATAATCTCTTTTAAAGTCATTGGTTGAAGGAGAAATATTTGCCATGACACGAACATACAAATTAGGAGCAGTAGACCATACAGTGCCCCAGGCCTGTCCCGGTGGCCTGAACTCCACAGTCTGCCTACCCCCAATAACCTTTGAGTCCGTTGTTAGTCAAGACTTATCTACCTCTGCCTTAAAAATATTCATTAACCCTGCCTCCACCACTGTCTTGGGGAGAGAGTTCCAAAGATTTAAGACCTTCTGAGAGAAAAAAAAATCTTCTCATCTCTGTCTTAAATGGGAGACCCAAACTGTGCTCCCTCGTTCTAGTCTCTCCTACAAGGGGAAAACATCATTTCAGTATCCACCCTTTCAAGTCGCCTCAGGATCATATATGTTTCAATAAGATCACCTCTCAATCTTCTAAACTCCAATGGATACAAGCCCAACCTTTCCAACCTTTCCTTATAAGATAATCCCCCCACCCCATCCCAGCAACTAGTTATCCCTGCTCTTCTTCAAATCATGTCATGTGATCTTTTACATCCACCTGAGAGGGCAGTCAGGGGCTTGGTTTAACGTCACATTCTCAAGATGGCACTACTGGCAGTGCAGCACACCCTCAAACCTAGATTTTGCACTCAAGTCACTGGAATGGAATTTCAGCCCACAGCTTCTGACTCAGAGTTGAGAATGCCACCATCCGGGTCTTTAAACAAATTACAACACTGAAAGACGTTGTTGTTGTGAAACTTGTATTTTTTTTGAGAGAATGCACTCTTAGACAAGCGCTCCAACCTACAGTTCCAAAGTGATCTCTAACCCCTGAACCCTGGTGGGACTATGGAAGTCCAAGAAAAAAATCACTCCCACTCGTGCGCATATTTGGTATTTCATTGTTTGCCCTGTCTGCATTTTAGAGAACTTCAAAGCACTGTTGTTGACAAATAAATGAGAACGCTATGATTTGTTACACCTATGTAAACTTGAGATGTGTTACCAGAAATATGTAAACTAATAGGAACATAGGTGTCAATTTTATATCTGGCCCTGACATTCCATGGTATAAAGCTGTGTAGAAACTCTTGTCCTAGACCATCCTATCGAAGGTATAACTGCCCATATTTTAAATACAAATAGTTGCAAATAGAGATGTGCATTTTCATAGCCTCCCTACTTCTGGCCCGATCAACATGGTCTATCGGCCACAAGATAAAGATTAAGAGAATAACACACAAAATGGGAGCCTGCTGAATGTTCTATGCATTTCAGGAAATGGTCACACGCAATACAATCTTTGATGGAGAAGCTGTTGATCCAGGTAAATTAACATTTTTTATATATATGTAGGCATGGCAGTTTTCACATGAAGCATGTCAGCTGGTTTCTTCCTTACCCTTCCTTCCCTTTTTATGCTGGGGCCCATCTTGGTTTCTCCTACTGCCCCTCTAGCTTCACATTGCTAATTACTTCTCTTATTATTGTTTCTCCCTTCAGTTCAAGCACTCTTGCCCTTGGCGTACTTCTCAGAGAACCTGTCCCTCTAATCAGGTCTTCTCTATCCTTTCCTGTTATAAGTCTATCCCCCACAAACATGAAAACAAGCCTAGCATGAAATTAAATCAACATTTGATTTCCTCCAAACTGCACTCCTTCCAGGTACACAGCCTTAATTCTTCTCAATGCAATGGCTGAATCATGCCATTTTGATCTAATCCATGACCTTCAATAGTGTAGTGAAAATCTTGTTCCCTCAATGGACGAAAGGTTCTGGAAAAACTCAGCCAGTCTGGCAGCATCTGTGGTAAGAGAAACAGAGTTAATGGGGCTGGACTTTCATCTTTGAGGCAGGTAGTGGAAGTTTGGAAATTTCCTAGCATTTTACTTTTAGTTGCAGGACTATTTATTTGACACTAAAAAGATGACGTTAACGTCCTTCCACCATCATACTTTTCAGGTAACTAAACAAACCTGAAATATGGTGCTTGTCTTCTGAAAAATTTGACTTGAAAAGATGCATAGTAAAAAAAAAAAATTGAACATTCATCCATCACAGAATTAGATTCCCTTATATTTTTGGCCCTTGGAGGAGAATTTTCAGACTTCATAAACTTAACGTCATCCAAACATAGCTGCCCATGTCTTAACTCACAGCAAACCCCATTTCCCTATCACCCGTGTTCACTGACTTACACTGACTCCTGGTCAAACAATGTCTTGACCTTAAAATTCTCATCCTGGTTTTCCAATTCTTCCATGGCTTTGTTCCTCCCTATCTTTGTAATCCCTTTCAACCCCACAACCCTCCGTTAATTCTGGTTTTTGGTGCATTTGCAATTGTAATAGCTCCGCCACATGACTTCAATTGCCTATAGGCCCCAAGCTCTTGAATTCCCCCACCCCGCACCCCCCTCCCCATTCACTTCTCTATCTCTTCACCTCAGTTTCCTCCTTTAAAGACACTCCTTAAAACCTACTTCTTTGACCAAGGTTTCACCCATCTGACGTGATATCTTATGATAAAAGCAAAAAACTGTGGATGCTGGAAATCCAAAACAAAAATAAAAATACCTGGAAAGACTCAGCAGGTCTGGCAGCATCTGCGGAGAGGAACACAGTTAACATTTCGAGTCCGTATAACTCTTCAACAGAACTAAGGAAAAATAGAAAAGAGGTGAAATATAAGCTGGTTTAAGGGAGTGGAGGGGGGAGGGTGGGGGGGGTGGGGGGGGTGGGGGGGGCGGGGGGCGGTTAGAGCTGGATAGAGGGCCAGTGATAGGTGGAGATAACCAAAAGATGTCATAGACAAAAGAACAAAGAGGTGTTGAAGGTGGTGATATTATCTAAGGAATGTGCTAATTAAGGGTAGAAAGCAGGACAAGTAAGGTACAGATAGCCCTAGTGGGGGTGGGGTGGGGTGAAGGAATCGAAATAGGCTAAAAGGTAGAGATAAAACAAAGGATGGAAATACATTTAAAAATAATGGAAATAGGTGGGAAAAGAAAAATATATATAAATTATTGGGAAAAAAAAGGGGGGGATCTGAAAGGGGGTGGGGATGGAGGAGAGAGTTCATGATCTAAAATTGTTGAACTCAATATTCAGTCCGGAAGGCTGTAAAGTGCCTAGTCGGAAGGTGAGGTGCTGTTCCTCCAGTTTGCGTTGAGCTTCACTGGAACAATGCAGCAGGCCAAGGACAGACATGTGGGCATGAGAGCAGGGTGGAGTGTTGAGATGGCAAGCGACAGGGAGGTCTGGGTCATGCTTGCGGACAGACCGAAGGTGTTCTGCAAAGCGGTCACCCAGTCTGCGTTTGGTCTCTCCAATGTAGAGGAAACCACATTGGGAGCAATGAATGCAGTAGACTAAATTGAGGGAAGTGCAAGTGAAATGCTGCTTCACTTGAAAGGAACGTTTGGGCCCTTGGACGGTGAGGAGAGGGGAAATAAAGGGGCAGGTGTTGCACCTTCTGGGGTTGCATGGGAAGGTGCCGTGGGAGGGGGTTGAGGTGTAGGGGGTGATGGAGGAGTGGACCAGGGTGTCCCGGAGGGAACGATCCCTGCAGAATGCCGCCGGGGGGGGTGAAGGGAAGATGTGTTTGGTGGTGGCATCATGCTGGAGTTGGCGGAAATGGCGGAGGATGATCCTTTGAATGCGGAGGCTGCTGAGGTGATAAGTGAGGACAAGGGGGACCCTATCATGGTTCTGGGAGGGAGAGGAAAGTGTGAGGCCGTATATCTTATGATGTGGCTCAGTGTGAGACTTTGTTTTATAACTTTCCAGTGAATTACCTTGGGATGTTTTAATAGGTTAAAGACATTATATTTTAATAAGTTGTTGTTGTTACTTACGGCTTGAAGTTTGACTGGGTACTCTGTGAAATTTTCCGGTGATATGCCCAGAGGCGGGCAGTTGCTTACAGCTCTAGTTGTTGGTTCAGGTTGATGGGGGAGTGTGGGTGGCTGGAGTTCAGAATTAGAAAGTGAGTTGGTGAGTCCTGCAACTTTAACTAACTTGATGCCCAATAAAAGGGAGCAAGAATCTCCCTCCAGTTGAATTTCACACATTTGGAGGCAGATGCTGATTCAAGACTGAGATTGATAGACTTTTACATATTAAAAGCATCAAGGGATATGGGGATAGTGCAGGAAAATGGCTTTGAAGTCGAAGATCAGCATGATCTCATTGAAAGGTGGGGCAGGCTTGAAGGGCTGAATGGCCTACTCCTGCTCCTATTTCTTCTGTTATGGTCTTATGCTCGCTATACTTAATCTTTCTGCCAGCCATGCTCCTTATTTCAGGTTTAAATATGTTGAAATTACATTATAATTTGAAAATATAACATTAAAAATTTATACTCTTATTGTCCAGGCTGGATCAATACCCAGAATAAAAACAGAAATTCCTGGCTTATTTCATTTCTTGTCTTTGATATTACTATGTAAAATCTGGAGACCTATTTTAGCACATTTCATAAAAACGATTTAACCCCGATTTGTGTGTCTGAATCAAAAATCAGTTTCAAGGGAGAATTTCTTAGTTGTGGAACGAGTCCCACATCAGCTTGGTTGACTGTTTACTGCTACTCTGACTGGGTCTTGCAACCACTTTGCAATATCAAGCCTGAAGGTGGCGGGTCACAAAAACCTTCGCAGCACAACTGGGGAGGGGGAATGAATTCCAACGACGGCCACACCGAGAATAGATAAAATAAAATTGGCATATTTACTTTCTAAACAGGTGAATTAGAATCAGATGAAAGTTTAAGGAGTTGTTTGGTTTTAATGCACAGCCCACATGAACCAATTTATTCTCACAGTAACATTTGTGCACAAAAGTTGACATGCTCATATTGAATGACTACTTAATGTTTTAGTCACAGGCAATGTGTATCAATATAACACAAACTCTGGAGCCAGACGTTGGAAGGATATTAAGTTGCCTGTGAATGCTCAAGATGCAGCTCCTAATTTTACATCCAATATCAACAAAACCAATGAGACAAATGTTACACAAAGCAGCAACATTAAGAATGCACAGACAGACCAGGATGCAATGCAGAAGGCAGACAATGACCAACCTTCTCCAAAACCTCCCCCAAAGCTCGGAAAGCAGAACAAGGTTGCACCAGAGCCACCAGAAGCACCTCAAACTCTAAGTTTGTTGGCTAATGCATAAGTTATGCTGAGGTGAGAGTAAAGTGAACGCGGTATTTTTGCATAATAAATTAGAATTGTGTTACAGAGCATTTCTTGATGCAACTTTAAATGAGATTGGAATGTCTTACAGCTTTGAAAAGGACAGAGAGAAAAATAATAAAATGACCTGGAAGCCTGCTTAGTTTCGTCAGATGTTACCAATGGTTTTAGCAAGCTTGGTTTTATTTTTATACAGAGAGTTAGAAATAAGTCAGAAGTTAGAAATTGAGGGATATTCAAACCAGGAGAAAATGCCTGATCAGGCAAACTGTAACAGGTATTAGCAAACAATGACAACTTGCATTTATATAGCATGTTTATCATTACAAAAGTATGCTCATTAATTATCTACATCTTTTAGCAGTATTTCTAAGGCTTAAATTATCTTTGCATTCAATAGCAGAAGAAAATCTCAATGTCACATCAATAACTCAATATCCTCCATATGCATCAACCTGTGTAATCTGCACTACGTAGCGACTATCAGTTTTGTGTTAATTGCTTATTTGCACAGTACTAATAGGTTGACATACTACTCACTTATTTTGTGTTTGTTAAAGTTAGTCACATACCCTTGGACAAATTTTAACTTCCTCACCCATTAGAAAATAAGCAGTGAGTGCGGTCAGTAAACAGATAAGAGCTAATACAAATTTTATCTTCATCAATCTACACCACATATACTGAAGTTGCAGTTGCTTTTAAAAAAAATCCTGAGCAATTTATAATTTCAGAATTAACTTTCAAAAGATTGCTGCAGTATTATTTTCCCTGGTAACTTAATTATAAAATATTATTGGACTATCATGTAATATGTCTACCATAGTGTGACCTGTACACAATTACTTATCCTTAGGTTTTGAGGCAGATCCTATATTTTATAAATGAAGGAAAGGGATAATAAAATTGACCTGTCTCATGACTGGATCAGGGACAATACAAAACAGCACAAGGGTTAATTATTGGCTGGCAAGTGAACAATGTTAGCATCTGTTTTGCATCAACAACAGACCAACAATAAGGACATTTGATTCTGTATGAAGTGCAATTTGTTGGAAGTGAAACTCAATTCCATATTGTCTCCTGGCTAATGGTTAGAGTTTACAACAATTCAACAATACTTTGCTGATTACTGTAAGTGCCTTTGATTTGTCCAGATATGCTCTTCAGAAATTGAACAGAATGTTATATGCGACAATTTAGCATTGATAAAATTGAGGAACTATTAGGTTTCATGATTTCCAAATAGTATTCACTAGACATGTTAAGACAATGTGACTTTGCAGGAACTCTTGGTTTATTTGTTTCATTTCCTGATATTATTTATAACTGCTGGTTTATCACTCTCCATTGGAGTTCTTCACAAAAAGTCACTCATTTGCTTTTCAAGACACGCTAAAGTCAATCAAGCATTTGCAAAGTTTCATATGCAATCCAAAACTGGTTTTCTAAATCTGACACAGTTGTTATGGCATTCCAGATCACTCTTTGTGGGTCACTCTTTGTTGAAACAGAGGTGGACATGAACTTTGCATATAATGTCATCAGTTTTCTTGGAAAATAGAGACATGTTTTCTAGTGAGACAAATTTTGCTAAAAATAGCTCTGTTGCCACAATGGATTTCGACATGGGGGTCAAGGCAACATGTTTCCTTTCCCAGAGAGTGTGTGCCAAGCAGAAGCCAGTTCCTCTCATGGATAAGCAGTCAAGGAAATTCAAAGTCTGCTCTTGCTTGTAGTTGACTCCATCATGGCATTAGCAAGGTCCTCAAACTAGGTTATTCACTTGTTGTCTTACACAAACAATAGACATGGCAAACCAATGAAAGGGAATTTAAATATAAATAATCAAAAAATATTGAAGCCCATTTTTGTCACTCTCCACGGAGTTCTTCACAAAAACTTGTTTGCTTTTCAAGACACGCTAAAGTCAATCAAGCATTTGCAAAGTTTCATACGCAATCCAAAACTGGTTTTCTAAATCTGACACAGTTGTTACAGCATTCTAGATCACTCTTTGTGGGTCATCGAAACAGAGATAGACATGAAATTTGCATATAAGTGTCATCAGGTTTCTTGGAAAATAGAGACAATAAGAGAGTGCGAGAGGAGGACCCTGAGACAGGCAGTCAGCAGCACCTAGAGAAGAGGAGGAGAGTGCGAGCAGTCAGCAGCACCTAGAGAAGAGGAGGAGAGTGCGAGAGGAGGACCCTGAGACAGGCAGTCAGCAGCACCTAGAGAAGAGGAGGAGAGTGCGAGCAGTCAGCAGCACCTAGAGAAGAGGAGGAGAGTGCGAGAGGAGGACCCTGAGATGGGCAGTCAGCAGCACCTAGAGGAGAGTGTGGGAGGAGGACCTGTTTCTACCTGTCAGAGTCAAAGTGTGACATCAATGGAAAACAGGTAGATGATTGGGTGTCTCTTTTGATTGGCCTAGTAGTTTAAATCAGGTGATGTTATTACAACTGAAGAGTACAGTTAAGAAATTCACATTTAAAATATATAATATCCTAATTAATTAAATAGAATAGAGATAGCTGGGCAGGTGATATGTTGCAGTTATGGTATGTGGGAGCTGGTGGATGCCGGTGCAATCTACAGTGACCACATCTGCAGCAAGTGTTGGCTGCTCGAGAAACTTCGGCTCAGAGTTGCTGAGCTGGAGTCTGAGCTGCGGACACTGAGACACATCAGGGATGGGGAGAGTTACCTGGACACTGTGTTTCAGGAGACAGTCACACCCCTTGGGTTAATTACATCAAATTTTGACCGTGGTCAGGGACAGGAGGGTGTGACTGCGAGTGAGGCAGGTATATGGATACGGAATTTAGCTTTGGAGGAGCCTCAGCCAGTGCCCTTGTCCGATAGGCATGATGTTCTTGCTCCCAGTGTGGATGAGGACACAGACTGCAGAAACGACTTAGCACCGTGGTACTGGGCGCCATTCAAGTGTGGGGAGAAAAGAGGAATGTAGTAGTAATAGGGGATAGCATAGCTAGGGGAATAGATACTGTTCTCTGCAGCAAAGACAGAGTCCCGAAGGCTGTGTTGCCTACCTGGTGCCAAGGTAAGGACATCTCTTCTGGGCTGGAGAGGAACTTGGAGTGGGAAGGGAAGGATCTCGTTGTCGTGGTCCACATAGGTACCAACGACATAGGTAGGACTAGGAAAGAGGTTCTGCTGAGGGACCACTAGTAGCTCGGGGCTAAATTAAAAGGCAGAACCACAAAGGTAATAATCTCCAGATTACTACCCGAGCCACATGCAAATTGGAGTAGGGTAAATAAGATTAGAAAGGTAAATGTGTGGCTCAAAGTTTGGTGTGGGAGAAATAGGTTCCGATTCATGGGGCACTGGCACCAGTACTGGGGAAGGAGGGAGCTGTACTGCTGGGACAGGCTTCATTTGAACCATGCTGGGACCAGTGACCTGGCGAATCATACAACTAGGGTTGTAGATAGGACTTTAAACTAATTAGCGAGGGTGGGGGAGGGTTCAATTGAAGGGAAGTTTCAAAAATCAAAACTAATCGAGAGAACAGAGGTGCAGGGTAGTGAAGAGGCAAACGATAATCAAAGTGTGACAGGAAGGGGCAGAAACTATAAGTAGAAGAGTGCAGCAGAAATCTGAACCAGAATGAGTAATAATAGTAAAAAGTCAAAGCTTAAGGCTCTTTATCTGAATGCACGCATTTGTAACAAGATAGATGAGTTGACGGCACAAATAGAATAAATGAATATGACTTGATAACTATTACAGAGACGTGGCTGCAGAGTGACCAAGACTGGGAACTCAATATTCAAGAGTATTTGACATTCTGGAAAAATAGGTGAAAAGGAGGTGGGGTAGCTTTGTTAATAAAGGAAGGTATCAGTGTGTTGGTGAGTAGTGATACAGGTGCAATTAATCATGATGTGGAATCAGTTTGGGCGGAAATAAGGAATAGCAAGGGGAAGAATTCACGGGTGGGATTTGTCTATAGGCCCCTGAAGAGTTGCCTCTCTGTAGGACAAAGTATAAATCAGAAAATAATGGAAGCATGTAAGAAGGGCGCTACAATTGTCATGGGTGATTTTAACCTGCATTTTGACTGGACAAATCAGATTGGCAGGGGTAACATTGAAGGCGAATTTGTAGAGTGCATCGGGGATTGTTTCTTAGAGAAATACATTGCAGAACCTACCCGGGAACAGGCTATTTTAGATCTAGTAATGTGTAATGAGAGAGATTAATAAGAGATATTGTAGTTCAGGATCCCCGAGTGGCAGGGGGGGGGGGGGGGTGGGGATAGTGATCACAGCATGGTAGAATTTCAAATTCAGTTTGAGAGCGAGCAACTAGGGTCTCAAACCAGTGTCCTCAACTTAAATAAGGGCAATTACAGAGTTGTCTAAAGCAGAAAATAGGCTAAGGGGAAGGTCAGTGGATGAGCAGTGGCAGACATTTAAGCAAATACTTCATAACGCTCAGCAAAAATTCATCCCGGCCAAAAAGAAGGACTTGAAGAGAAGGATGATCCACCCGTGGTTAACAAAGGTGGCCAAGGAGAGTATCCAATCAAAAACTAAGGCATACAAAGTGGCAGAAACTAGTGGTAGGCCAGAGAATTGGGAATTTTTTAGGAACCAGCAGAAGACGACTAAAAAGCTAATAAAGGGGGAGAAAATTGATTATGAAAGTAAATTGGAAAGAAATATAAAAACAACCAGCAAGAACGTCTATGGGTTTATGAAAAGAAAGAGAGTGGCTGAAGTGACCCTTGGAGGATGTGACTGGAGAATTGATAATGGAGAACAGGGAAATGGCAGATAATTTAAACCAATATTTTGCATTGGTCTTCATGGTAGAGGACACTATAAACATCCCAAAGATATCAGATAAGCAAGAAGCTAATGGGAGGAAAGATCTTGTAACAGTCTCTATCACGAGGGACAAAGTATTTGATAAACTAATGGGACTAAAGGCAGACAAGTCGCCAGGACCTGATAGCCTGCATCCAAGGGTTTTAAAGGAAGTGGCTGCAGAAATAGTGGAGGTATTGGTTGAAATATTGCAGAACTCACTGGATTCTGGGAGGGTCCCAGCGGATTGAAAAACCGCTAATGTTCGAGAAGGGAGGGAGACAAAAAGCAGGAAACTATAGGCCAGTCAGTCTTAACAACTATCATTGGGAAAATGCTAGAGTCCATTATTAAGGAAGAAATAGCAGGACATTTAGAAAAGCTTAATGCAATCAAACAGAGTCAATATGGTTTTGTGAAAGGGAAACCACGTTTGACAAATTTGCTAGAGTCCTTTTGAGGATATAACAAGCAGAGTTGATGAAGGGGAACAGGTGGATGTAGTAAAATTGGATTTCCAGAAGACATTTGATAAGGTGCCACATAAAAGGTACAAGATAGGAGCTCCTGGTATTGGAAGTAATGTATTAGAATGGATTGAGGATTGGTTAACACACAGAAGACAGAGTTGGGGTTAATGGTTCTTTTTCAGGTTGGAAAGGTGTAACCAGTGGAGTGCCACAAGGATCAGTCCTAGGCCCTCAGTTATTTACTATCTTTATTAATGACTTGGAGGAGGGTCAGAGTGTTGCTGATGATACAAAAATAGGTGGGAGGGCATGCTGTGATGAGGACATAAGGAATCTGCAAGGGGATATAGATAGGTTAGTGACTGGGCAAAAACTTGGCAGATGGAGTTTAATGTAGGAAAGTGTGAGGTCATGCACTTAGGTAGGAAGAATCAAAAGGCAGACTATTATTTAAATAGAGAGAGACTCCAAAAAAGCACAGCACAGAGAGATATGGGTGTTCTTGTGTATAAAACACCAAAAAGTTAGCATGCAGGTGCTAGGGAGTTTAAAAATAAGGATGTCTTGTTACAACTGTACAGGGTGTTGGTGAGGCCGCACCTGGAGTACTGTGTACAGTTTGGTCCCTGTATTTAAGAAATGATATACTGGCATTGCAGGCAGTTCAAAAGAGATTCACTAGGCTGATTCCTAGGATGAAGGGGTTGACTTATCAAGAATGGCTAAACAGATTAGGCCTTTATTCATCAGAGTTTAGAAGAATGAGGGGTGATCTTATTGAAACATATAAGATTCTGAGAGGACTTGACAGGGTAGATGTTGAGAAGATGTTTCCACTAGTGGAGGAATCTCAAACTAGGGGCCATAGTTACAGAATAAGGGGACACTCATTTAAAACTGAGATGCAAAGGAATTTCTTCTCTGAGGGTAGTGAATGTCTGGAATTCTCTTCCCCACTGAAAGCATTTAAAGAGGAGGTAGATAGACTTTTGAAATATCGGGGAGTTGAGGGTTATAAGGAGCTGGCAGGAAAGAGGATTTGAGGCCTGGGGCAGATAAGCCATGATCTTATTGATTGGTGGGGCAGGCTTGAGGGGCCAAATGGCCTACTCCTGCTCCTACTTCTTATATTCTTATGTTCATCATTATTGAAAATATAGGCCCAGGTTGCAGTTGAAATGATGGTGAAATGGTTAGCATTCATGGTGATTACAACTGTGAAACTGACAGCAACTTTATCTGCACAGATAAACCCAGAACTTGCTGTCAGTGCTACCCCACTCTCCACAAGGTACGCTATTGAAGTCCTTACAGATTGATTTGACATAAACTGCCACTTTTTATGCTATTATTCTCACTGTAAAAATCTTTGAAAAACTCACACCTTGTTGAATGAGGTACAAGGGGGTTTTTAATGGCATACTACATTCATAATTATTGCTGAACAACTTCTCAGGCTCTGAAAAAATTTTATTTGTGGAATATCAAATTTCTCCATTTTAATGAAAATAATTAAATTTTTAAAATAAAAACTACCTTAAAAATTTATGACAGTTCAGCTTCTGCTTTAAACCCATGTGTTATGTTCCAATCTTTATTTCACTGTCTGTAAAAATGATTAAAAAGTGAAGGAGAATCAGCAATTTTATTTTTTAACTTCCAGGTTTGAAGTCCGTGAGAATTCTTCAATCTGATTGGCTGTTTAAGCCACTTGATGATATCTCTGTTTCTGGATGTTCGAGATCACTATGAGCTGGCACTGGAATGAAGTTAATGTTAAGAAAGGTGAATCCACACCAGAGAAATCACTAGATCTTTATGGGTGGCTTTCTTTGAGGTCAGCAATGAATGCCACCCCTTCACTACTGACCCCAAAATCCAAGCTATTGTTGATTATGCTTGTATACCAAAACCTGATCTCCTCTTTGGTGCTTCCTACTGTTTAACCTCATACAGGTTGCTATATCTGGTGTATTGTACTATTTGTAAAATTAAACAAGTCATTGCAGAGTTTACACAATACTGTAGCTTGATTTGTGCACTTTTTAAATATCCAGATTAATTGTTTCCTCCGAGTAGTTATCCATACTATCAGCCATGTCAGAAGTATGGTATTCAATCCTAGCTTGGACAGTTACCATCATTAAGGATTTTGCAAAGAAGATCAAGTTATTGAAACATTGGAGACCATAGACAAATCACAGCATGCACTGATTTAAAGAGGCAACTAGTTAGCATCTTTCACAGGTACTGATTAAAGATATGAGAAACTCAATAAACTCGGATTTGATTTTGAAGTAATTACACTTAAGGGGGAGAAGTTTCCCCATGTTGGGCGGGCTGGTGGGGACCGGGTGCGGGCGGGCACGGAGCTGATCACTGCCCGCAATCGGGTCCACGCCGCCATTTTACACGGGCGGGCCAGTTAAGGCCAGCCCTGCATAATACGCAACTCCTGAGGATAGCGGGAGCGGGTGGGCGGCGGCGGGAGTGCAATGACTGCCATGTCCAATGGCAACCTGGCGGCCTGTTTAAATGAAGCGCTGGCAGCGTTGGAAAGCCTGATCAGAATGGCAAGTAGAAGGGCTCACCTGGAGAGCAGGCCAGGCTGGAGGGTAGGCCAGCAGGGTAGGCCAGGCTGGAGGGTAGGCCAGTGGGGTAGGCCAGGCTGGAGGGTAGGCCAGCAGGGTAGGCCAGGCTGGAGGGTAGGCCAGCGGGGTAGGCCAGGCTGGAGGGTAGGCCAGCGGGGTAGGCCAGGCTGGAGGTAGGCCAGCGGAGTAGGCCAGGCTGGAGGGTAGGCCAGTGGGGTAGGCCAGGCTGGAGGGTAGGCCAGCGGGGTAGGCCAGGCTGGAGGGTAGGCCAGCAGGGTAGGCCAGGCTGGAGGGTAGGCCAGCGGGGTAGGCCAGGCTGGAGGGTAGGCCAGCGGGGTAGGTCAGGCTGAAGGGTAGACCAGCAGGGTAGGCCAGGCTGGAGAGTAGGCCAGGCTGGAGGGTAGGCCAACGGGGCAGGCCAGGCTGGAGGGTAGGCCAGCAGGGTAGGCCAGGCTGGAGGGCAGGGCAGTGGGGCAGTGTGCCCCTCAGTTTTCCGATTAGTGCCTAGCTGCCCTCCTGGAGGAGGTGGCAGGACGGGCGGGAGGTTTTTGTTCTGAGGGATGGGAGGTGGAGGTCCCCCCACCTGACCAAACATGCCTGGGAGGAGGTGGCCGAGATAGTCAGCTCCCATATCGGGGTGCGACGCACTTGGGTCCAGTGCCGCAAGTGATTCAAAGACCACCTGTGCTTGGGAAGGGTGAGCACCATGTTGGCACAGGTCATTTAATACAGCCTTTCCCCCCAAGGTCCCCCCACCCCTGCCCCCACCCAACAACTCTGAGTGTAGTAACAGCATTGAATCCTTCACAGCATGTTTCCCTTGCTGGGTGGGCCAGCAGATATTGCCCATGTCTAGTTCACCCTGAGAGGGTTGCGCTGGGATGGGTTCTGCACCCGCAGCATGTGTGACACTGACACCCAGAGTATAGAATGCGGGTGAAACACAAGGATCTGCACCTGGGCAGAGTGCTGGAACTGGGAAGCATGTCAAAGTCAGGGTGCGAACATGCTGGGAGGGGAGCTTCCAGGTGGCGGGGCACCAATCCATCTGCTGGCCTTTGCCCTCCCCGTGCTTGTGTCTCCTTAGCAAGGTTAGACCATGTGGTGCCACATGTGAAGGAGGCAGCATGTGGGCAAGGGTGGGTCAGCCCTGGCTTCTTTGTGTGAGTGTGTGGCAGCTGCGGGGTGATGAAGCACTGGGGTCCTGCAATGTCCCACTCTGGCTGGAGTGGCAGGGATGCGATGGGAATCCAGGTACAGGGTGGGATAATCAATGCTCTTCTCTCCTTTTCAGGAGAAGACTGCACACAATGCCACCTAGCGGATGCGGACTGGCGGAGGCCAGGCCCAGTTGGCGATCCTGACACCTTTTGAGCAGGAGGCGATGGATCTAGAGAGGCACCATGCACCCAGGTCCACCGGTGGCAGTGAGGCTGGGGTGCCACAGGGAGGTATGTTTGCTGAGCACTGAGGTCACCATGTCCCAGCAGCCATGGCACTGCTGACTGCTCAATGATTGAAGTTTGCAACATGGGTTTCCCATTGATAAGGGAAGGATGAGCGCATACTGATCCGGGGGCCAGGCATGCACATTGACATCGTCTCCACTTTAACTAATCAAATGTCCTTGTTCTTCCTTTCAGCATCACCGGAGCAGGGCTGGGAGGAGGAGGCAGAGGGGCCACCTCCCATACCTGAGGGCCCTGAACAATTGGACTCACCAGCGTCACACCATCTCTGCCAGGCAAACACAGCACAGATACTAGCACCTCGGTGGGAATTAGATCATTGGCTAGTGTCTCAGGGCACAGCGGTGAGGGCACTTCACACTCGCTTGAGGTGCGGACAGAGACAGAATGCCAATGGAGCCAGCAGTCAGAGGACTGCAGGGGACCAGGCACGTGCTCGGTCAGTGGCTGATGATGTGCCTCTGGAGCCGTCCGTGAGGCAACGAACGCTGGAAGTGCAGCAGGGTATGCAGGACGATCTGGTGGAGATACATGATGCTATGTGTAACATGGTCTCCGTGCTGGAGGAGTCCACACGGAGCATCACTGATGCAATGAGCCTCATGGCCGAGCACCATGCTTCCTCTGTGGAGAGTGTGGCAACTCTCGTGGAGAGGCTTCTCCAGGAGAACAATCAGGGCCTCCTGGGGATACGCTCGGACCTGCAAGCCCTCACAGTGGCATTGGCCACAGCTGGTCAGTGCCAGTGTGGGCGATGGTTTGGGCATCAAGTATCCCAACTTGGTGCCCATCCATCCATGGTGAGCAGGGAGGTCCAAAGCGACCTCACGTCAGCGCAGCAGCTGCCTGTTGTCTCTGCGGGCTCCTCTCAGGGCACTCCGGATGAGGGCAGCAGCTCCTCCACCCCTCTGCCAGTGACTGTGGGATCCGATGAGGCTGCGACTGGGGAGATGCCAGCTGTGGCACTGGCTGCTCCCTCCCAGGCGGGGCCATCAAAGGCTCCACGGGCCAGAGGACGGCCGCCAAGGTCATCGAGGCCGACAGGGCAGCAGAGTGAGCAGGCTGTCTCAGATGCCAGTGCCAGCGAGGGGACAGCACCGAGACGTAGCACCCGAAAACGTAAACTTAAGGCACCTTCGGCACACCACAGGTTTATCACTGCTGCTTTTATATTGCCTTGCTATTAATTCATGACCACTTGGAGTGATGCGTAACACCTTTGTAATTTTTCTGAACTTCATTTTGTTAAATTTTGACATGTGAGCATGGCTCAGGGTGACTCTTTACTTCTGCTGGTGGACGGGAACCCATGATGTTATGAGTGAGTTGTTTGACATTGAGCTTTATAGACAAGGCCCTTAGTTAATGTTCCTACCGAGGCAGATGTTGCTCTCAGGTATCGAGTATGGAGCCTGCAACCCTGGCTTGTGTTGAAGGTCCATCTGTGTTGTGTTAGCTGAAGGTTCATTGGATTAAAGCCCCCTGGGTGTCCCTGCCTCCCTGGAGTATGCCCGGGTCAGCGTCTACCCCCTCAGCATTTCCCTGTGGGTACTCATCCTCGGACTCACTGCTGGACTCATCGTGTGCAGCCGGAGCAACTGCGTCCACATCTTCCTCATCCACTGTGTCACTGAGCGCAGCATGCAACTGCTATCAGCAACACACGACCTGGGGATCTGGGGGCTACTGGAGTGCGCCCCCTGTGCGGTCCAGGCATTGGAAGTGCATCTTGAGAAGACCGATGGCTCTCTCCACCACAGCCCTTGTGGTGCCGTGGCTCCTATTGTACCGCTGCTCAACTTCTGTTCTTGGATGGTGGAGAGGCGTCATGAGCCTCCTTCTGAGGGGACAGCCCTTGTCACCCAGCAGCCATCCATTCAGCCGGGCTGGAGCATTGAAGAGCCCCGGCACCTGGGAGTGTCTGAGGATGTAGGCGTCGTGGGAGTTGCCTGGGTACCTTGTACAGACTTGCAGAATCAGCATCCTGTGGTCACACACTATCTGCACGTTCATGGAGTGGAAGCCCTTCCTGTTGACGAAGGCACCGGGCTCACCTGCTGGCGCCTTGATGGCCACATGTGTACAGTCTATAGCACCCTGGACACGGGGGAACCCAGCAATGGCCGCGAAGCCTCTGGCTCACTCTGTCTACCTGGCCTCATCCCAGCGGTATTGGATGAAAGTCAATGCACGCCTGAACAGAGCGTCTGTCACCTGCTTGACACAAGTGTGGACAGCTGACTGGGAAACTCAGCAGAGATCACCCACTGAGCCCTGGAAAGAGCCAGAGGCATAGATGTTGAGGGCAGCCGTGACTTTCAGAGCCGCTGGCATGGGGTGCCCACCTACACAGTCGGAGCTGATCTCAGGACCTATCATCTGACTGATGGAGGTGACTGTCTCCCTTGAGAGACGGAGCCTCCTTTGCCATTGCACCTCGGAAATACTGAGCTGCTTCGCCGCCTGTATACCCTGGCAGGAGGATAGTGGCGTCTTCTGTGGCCCCCTCTGCCGTGGACTACCTCTTGGCCCTGCACCCCCTCTTGGCCCTGCACCCCTTGTGCCTGTGCCTGTCCTCCCAAAGATGGCTCCACTGGAGGCTGAATGTACACTCCTGGCCTCCTCCCCCTTCTGGCCCTCCCTTCCTCCTCAGAGGAGGTGCCTCCAGTTGAGAGCACAACTCCCATTCCCAGGGTAAGGGAAGGCTGTCTGAAACCAGCAAGGCCCCAGAAATGATGTTTACTCCAGAGTCTGACCTGAAGGCTGTTACTTCTGTCCAAGCAGCTGTGAAGAGTTTGGAAGTATTCCTGCTCACACAGGCAAGTAGCAATAACTTTCACAATTAAAGATAACATTCGCGAGCCCACTCACCCCTCTTAGCCCGCCCGTGGATGAGGTTTATACAAATGTGGCCTACCTGCCTGCCCGTTGCGCCCGTGCGACATCCTGAAGATCATACAGGGCCTGAAAAATACCAGACAATTGCTGCCTCAAGGGCCTTAAGTGGACGATTGATTAATGGCGGGTGCGCATCCGAGAACAAAGCGCGCCCGCCCACCGAAATATCACAATGGTGCGCGGTGATGTCAGGACGCTTGCCTGACGTCACTGCACGTCATTTTACATGTCGGTGTGCGGGGCCCGCCCCCACTTGCCAACGGGAAACCTCTGGCCAAGAATTTTCGGTGCTTCACTTTAAACAAAGACGTAACCCAGAAACTGGTAACTGGATTCCTACAGTGCAGCTACACTCAGAGATTCACTCTTTGAAAGGATACCCCTTTTTGCAATTGCTGAATGAAGAGGTAAGCTCAGTTTTAGTTTCACATTTATATATATGATAAATTATCTGTTCCATAAAAGCTGTAAATTTGTTGAAATCTTCACTTCATTACAGATTGTATTTGAAGCTGCTTTTTGAATAAGTTGCAATCATTGGATTGTCTGAACTAAGATGTCACAAGGATACTTGCCCTTATTACTTTTGAAAATAAAATCCATTTTCAATAACCCCTCGTGGTTTGGTTTCCAGTCAGAATAATATTTGGAAATCTCTTCAGGTAACTTGTGGCCTTTTGTGCTTTGGAAAGTTTTCCCACTACTTGCCCTGAGTGACTTGTGTTTGACTCCAGTAGGTTTAATCAAAAACTCCTTTATTTACGCCATAGTACATTCTAGGCTTCCAGGTAAGTACATCTTTCTCTTGTACATACTATTTCCTCTTCTCTGTCATCTACAAATGGCTTTTCAAATTGCTGGGGCTTCAGCTTGGGAGCTGAATTGCTAGGTAATGAGAATTAATTTGTTCAAACCTGCAAAATCCATCTAGATGTTCAACAATTTGAGTTCCAAAAAGTATGTTAATTGAAATGTCTCTAGTAAAGATTACAGCTAATTATGTAATTGAAGCAATAGAAAAATGAGAGTGAATATTTTAAGCTGTGATTTTAGACATTGATGAAGTATTTTGTGATTATTACTGAAGTTCTCTCTTCCTTTAAAAGAGGCTCTTTAAAACCTGGACCAGGATTTTTCCCTCATTGGGCAGGCTTGGTGGGAGCAGTTGGAAAGCTGATCGCCTCCTGTGATTGGGGCCGGACCGCAATTTCATGCTGGCAGACCAATGAAGGCCTGTCCAGCGTGAAACGCGTGCTGCATCACTCAGCGCTGCCTGTGTGGGGTGGGGGGAGGGTGAACGCGCAGGAAAAGCTCCCTGAGGCACAGAGAGGCTGTGGTAGATTAAGAATTTTGAAAATTTAAAAATAAAGATTTTTAAAATGTTAAAAAAAACATGTCCCCTCATGTGACTCTGTCACTCACATGAGCAGGGACATGTTAGAAATTAGGATGATATTTTAAAAAAAATTTTTATGACGGATCGAAACTACTTGTGGAAGAGGTTTCGCTTGGCCTTTTCGCCTGTCTGCCAACCGCAACGTTGAACAGGCAGAAAAAATTTAATTCCATTACATTGTTAATGGGCTTAATAGGCCTTTTTAATTGTTGGGGGGTGTGCTGCTGACTCCTGCGCATGCCCGCCGACCGAAATATCGCACGAGTGTGCAATGACGTCAGGAGGCTCGCCCGATATCATCGCACTTCATTTTATGTTCAAGCAGGTTGGGCATGCGCCTGCCCACTCAGTGAAAAATCATGCCCCTACTTCCATGACTCTTTTAATCACCTGTCCTGTTTACGAATCTGTTTACAAATGGAAATGGAAGCTGATTGGGAAAAACACACAAAGTTGTCAGATATCAGGGCCAGAATTTTATGGCCTTGTTGTAGTGGGGACCGGGCTGTAAAATTTAGCGAGCCATTCTAAACTCCATTGACTTTGGCGGGATCGTAAAATCCCGCTGGTGTAAAATTCCACCCCAGATTTCAGCAGGAGGTTATTGGGATGGTGCTGGTTGCAGAACGTGTCTGTTAAAGAAATCTTCATAGCCTTCTGTATGTTAACAGCAAGTCTTTATGAACTACTTGTAACTATATACAACTATAGAGTAAAGGCTACAGGTATGGAGCTATCTCCATCTTAGGTCTTATCACGTTTCTAGTCAACACCACACTGACCCTAGGTTTAGTTCATGTGCCTTCTTACATCACTGTGGGCAGTACTGTACTCAGTCCCACATTAACCCTGAATGTACCAGACCTTTACATACACCTCCCCCTGCCCCCAACAATTCTTTATTCTACGGATATTTACCTTATTGTTACAACTTTAATGCTATTCCAACATTATTGCTATTACAGTATTAACATTGACAACATTGTCACCACCCCATTTCTCCTTTTTGAGTCCTTGAAGTTAGAGGTTCTGGCGGTCTGGAGATTTTATAACCCTTCCACATCTCCTTCGCCATCCCCCTTTCGGGAGAGTGGTAGGTTCTGTTGATTCTGCTTCTTGTTGTTGGCCTGGAGGTTGGACTGGCATTCGGGTATGCTTCCATTCTTTGCTTCAATTGCTTTATGTTGAACCTGGTCGGCCTGGCTGTTATGCCAATGCGTGGTTACTGTTGCTCTTGATCATTTCTTGCACTGTCGACGAAGATGGTTTTTGTCTCCTTGGCGCTGCTTTTTCTTCTTTTTCCGTGTAGGCTACCTGAAAGCCCTCTGAGGCTGAGGAAGAGCATTCCCGTTGTGAGAAAAAGGTTGAATGGTATGCTCACCTCTGCATTTTGTTGTTGACGGTGGTAAACTGCTACCAGGTCCCAGCATCCCTTGTGGTTGTGGCATGCTGGCTGGAAGCTGCGGTGTGTGCACAGTGGTTGCTGTGTTGACTGGCTGCTCCATCGAAGCTGGAGATAGAGGACTCTCAGACTGCTGATCATTCTCTGGTACTACTTCCACCAGAGGTCCCATGGTAACCTCATGGGGTGCTGGGTTGGACTGACCATTGGGGACTTTCCAGGACTAGGAATGATAATGGACAAATCTGCTCTGCAAAGAGAAGAGAGTTTGAAGGTGAAACCAGAGTCTGAATGCTATTTAGTGTTCGAGTACTCGGGACCATGCTGTTCTGGCTGGCTAACGACAGTGGGAGTCCTTATACCCTCTGCCATTTGGAGGAGATCCAGGGCTACACAGGCATCCTCGCTCAGAAGAGAGAGAGGCTGGTTATGGATGACATACATCAAAGATATGTTTGCTGCCCCATGTTGTATTATCTCCACTGATCAGTTTTTCCTTGGCAGAGTCTAATTCCTTGATGCTACCTTTCAAGGTCACATACTATAATTGTGCTGCCAATTGTTTTTGAAAGACCCCAGGCTCTTTAGTGAGAACTTCTACCTTCACTTACTATTCTATTTTCTTGATTTTCATCTCTTCATATGCCTGTTTGGGAATGTAATGTTTTTCCAAGGTTCCTTCCAAATCTGCAACTGTTTCCTGCAGTGCTGCAGGCTCATTCTTGTACCGCTTGGCTTCCTCCCGGAACATTCCCAACTCTTCCCTGAAAACTGGTTCATCAGTTCTTTCAGAATAGCATTAAATTCATTCTGTTTTGCTTCGTAATGTTCCCAACAGACAAACTTGGACCTGAGGGATCCTTGTAGCATGTGAAGGTCCTTCAATAGGTTTTCCTTTCCATTGCAAAGTTCATGTACTTTGTCTTGTGGTTTCTTGTGATTTAACAGAGTCTCATTGCGTTTGTTCTGCTGTTCTGCCATTCTGCTGCTCAAGGCAATCTTTATTCTATAATGTTGCTGAAGGGTAATGGACAGTTTTTGAATCTGATCCTGAAGGACAATTAGCTGCACTTGGAATAGTTTATTTTCTTGATTAGCTCTTGTCATCTCAATCTGAGTATCAGTGTATAGTTTTGTCATTGCTGATAGCTCCAGTGCAACTTTTTTTGAAATAACATTCAACGTCTTTTCTAACTCCGTGTTTTTCCAGGGGCAATGTATGGGTTCGCCAAAGAGTCTTTCAAGGCAATAATTGCCTTTTTTTGTTATGCTTGGCTGTACTTCAGGTTGAGTTCTTCCAAATCAGCTTTGAGATAAACATTCTCTGATTACACTTCTGCTTTCTCTTGATCTGCCTGTCTCAGGGCTTTCTCCTTTTCATTCACTACCAACTGCAGGTAGAGTTCTGGAACATGTCCACATCTTTGGAAAGGAAATCATTATGGGAAGCCTGAGCCAGAAGTCCCAAAATATATACACTGAGGCTTCTGGAGAGTTCTTTACCTCTCTGGCACCCTGGTTTAGTTTGTTTGGGTGTTATCTTCTGTCTTTTCAATGTTTTGCTGAGGATTTTCTAGACCTCTTTTTAAGCTATGCATGCTCCTCCACTTGAAGATTAAAACATTCATCAAAGGCTCTTAATATTTCATCAAAGCTCATTGAGGACTCAATGCACTGCATTAGGATTACTTCGTCAGAAATTTCACCAAAAGAGTGTAAAAAAGTATTAATCTGGACTTCTGATTTCTTACTGAGACCTGATGTTCTCCAGTAATCAAAACATTTTCTTTTCCAAGACTCCTAATATTGGGTTTGGTTTAGCCCTTGCCTTAGCCAAAATGGGTCTGGTGGTTTAAATTTTCTATTCATGATCACTTAATATTTGTTTTTTTGCAGTTACTGCTTTAACTATCATTTCCCTTTTAAGAAAGTCTATGCAGGAGCCATTTTTTTCCCTCTCTTCAAATTGGCTTCCCAGTTGCCATTTTTTCTCCCTGTGCTTCCTGCACTTTGCTGGGATACAGCAGGCTCCCACTGTGATTCTGGGCCATTTTAAAAAAAATCTACTGTCTCTGCAGGTCAAAGGAGTACTATGGGCCAACTATTGGATTTTTGAGCCTGGGAATCACCTGGAAGGTAACCTTTAAACTCTGGCTGCCTTTTTTTCCTTTTTCTTTCGACCTTTATTTTCTCCCAATGGAGCTTGTTTCAACTCTCCAAATCCAAGATGGCATTGCCAGTCTCCTCAGAGAGGAAGGGAGTTCCCGCGCTTGCTGGCTTTGCCTTCTTCCGAAAATGGCAGTGGTGCGCTTCTGGCTGAAGAATTTTCAACAATGGCTGTGTGGATCAGCTGACTGCTGACTTGATTTAATCAGCGATGTAGTCTTGTGAGTAATGAAGCACTTAGATGAACTGCAGGTTTGCTGTTTAGGAATTTGAACAGTCACACGGTTTCTGAGAGGCTAAGTAATTCAATTATTAATTTTTTTTTTCTTTTTAACTTGGAGGCCACGTGCCAAGGCTCAGAGTTGGGAATTTTTGATTAGCAATGGGTTTCATTCAAATGACGCTTTAGGCTGAATTAACAAAAGGGGCTCCTCGGGACTGGCTGCAGCCTGGAAATTAAAAGAATGTAGCTCACCCTTGCAGACTATGAACTCTACTTGCCGAAGCTGAACTTCCATGACAGATTCAATGGAGTCTTCTGCTGCAGTAAAACTTCTGCCTTTTAGCTTCCAGGCTCTTCTCTCTGGGGCTTTTCCTGATGAATTTTCTCAGTGCCTGCAGCTTCAGTTAGGAGCTTCATTGGTCCAGAACCTGTTGAAAGTGTCCTTTTTCTTAGTCTTTCAGCATTTCAATGAGGATGGGGGTTTTTGAATCCGCAGTTGCCACCATGTTGGGATGATGTTGGTTTCAGAACCTGTCTGTTAAAGAAGTCTTCATAGTCTTCTGTATGTTAACAACAATTCCTTATGAACTACTTGTAACTATATACAAATATACAATAAAGGGTACAGATATGGAGCTATGTCCAGCTTGGGTCTTATCATGTTTCTGGCCAACACCACATTGACCCTAGGTTTAGGTCATGTGCCTTCTTACATCACTGTGTGGGTGGTACTGTATTCAGTCCCACATTAACTCTGTATGTACCAGAGCCTTCTACTATGGAGGTCAAAGCAAGCACACTGTGGAGAGCTGTGTATGTGAGACAGCTGAGAAGAATGAAACCTGAAGACCAGGTTTATGGTGTTATAGGTTCATTTGATGTCTTAATGATGAGATCTTGAGCCTTGTATGTTGAAACATGAACAATTTATTGTTAATCTTTTACTATGTACAGGTCCTAGGTTACTGTCATCCATGCAAATAGGCTACTTCTAGAGTGTACTACCTGTCAATTACTATGTGACTCTATACATCATACCACATTAACTCTTGCTCTTCCAAGCACCTTTACATTATAATGGCATGCAGGCATATACATCATCATACAACAGGGTTTAGCAGTCAGGATAGTGAAATAATGTCACTGCTGCTGCTTCATTATTCAGGGGCACTGATTAAATAATCCACACTGTCAAGACTGTCTTGAACTGAGCTAAAGAGGTTCTGTAGAAGCACGCCCTTTTGATGATGACCATATCTGTGGAATTTGGATGGAGTAAAGGTGCGGCTTAATGACCAAATCTTGCAGGAAGAAAAGGAGTTGCACTCTACCTGAGGAAGACAAGAATTTTGAAGGTCTTTGTGGCTTCACATGGTGTCATATGTGCTAAGTGGCCTGCCAGTTAATCCATGAGATCAACCTTTGTTAAATTACACTTTAAAGAGTAAAATCATCATTTCTATTGAATACAATTTGCCTATTAATTCATGTCTGACTTGTGTAAATTTTGGTTTAATTGTTAAAGTAAAAGTTTTAAAAAGTGAAATCTTGTCCATTGGTTTCTTCCGTTGGGGCTGTTTTGCAAGTTTGTCTCCACAAGGATCATAACAGCTTTAAATATAAGCAAAATATTGTGGATGCTGGAAATCCAAAACAAAAACAAAAGTACCTGGAAAAACTCAGCAGGTCTGACAACATCTGCGGAGAGGAACACAGTTAACGTTTCGAGTCCGTATGACCCTTCAACAGGACAGCTTTAAAATTGGCTTTGTGTTTCTCAGTGTAAATTACTAGCTTTAATATATGCCAGATAATCACTTTTGACTCTTCAGTTTTGACTCTGTTAGTTCGAGAGCCAATTAAAATAAAAAATTACTATTAACTACTGATCAACAGGTAAATATTCCATAGCTGTTTATTAACATGTCTCAATTGCTAATGGCCAGTAATGCTGAATATTACATGAACCTGATCTACTTATCCCATGTGCTTCTATAGATTTTAACAAGCTTTCTTTGTGAGCTGCAAATTCAAGAGAATGTTCTCTTTATTGGAAAAATGCTATCCTTTATACATAGATCCCTTTATATCTTGGAAGGGAAAGCTTGAAAACATACAACTTGAACTAGTGAATGTCTGAAAAGAGATCATTTAAGCCAGGAATTGGTATAGGTACAGCAATTATCTTTCAAATTCTGGAGGAAGTGGGGAATTGTTAATAATAATTATAGAAAACAGTTTTACAACATGGGATCATGTTTAGATATTAAGACTTGTGGAAAACTGAATGTTTATAACACAATCTGTCATTGCAATGAGCATAAAGTTACTGAATTTTAACAATTCATTTACATCAGACAAATAACTTGCACATGGCAACACGTTGCTATTGCCACTCAGCCTTTTCTTCACTCTCTATAGAAAGATCAGCGATCTCAGAGATGTACGCAGTCACAACTTGGGCTGGAGCCAAATTATGGCCAAGTGGCATTGCCACAACGAGACACACAAACCACCAAATCACAGTGGGGGCCAGGAATTTGCAGAAATATCCGTAGGGTACCTAGTAGAGACCATCCATCAACCTGTATATTATTGCTGCCACATATGGCTGATCAACATGCTGAGAAGTTTGTTGGAAATTAATTTTTAAAAAACACACACCACACATACAACTTCACAATGCTTGTCTAGTTGAAGGTCCAAAATTGCAGGGATAAAATGAATTTCAATGATAGCCACAGGGCCAAAAGAAAGACAGAGATAAATTGAAAAATATATGTCCTACTTACTGTTTTGTGTGGACATCCTGCCAAGTGTTCAGTGGCAGCAATTATAAAATAATTGATATCCATAGCATACAATGTCTACTGGGTAAAGATTTTCTCCATGTACATTTCCATGTGAACATTTATCTTTACTTAACAGCCCAGTGGTGCGTGAACATTTATCTCATAGCAATCACAACATGATTGAGTTCAACGTAATATTTCAAAGACAGGAACGTGGGACAGCAACTAAAATTAGAAATTTGGGTAAAGTTTTCTTCAAAAGGATGAGACAGAGACTGTCCACAGTAAACTGGGCAAATCTGTTAATAGGTAAAACAATAGAGAAAAATCAGCATGAGGTGTCCAAAAAAAACCAAAATAATTTAATGTGATTCAGAACCAGTTTAAACCCCCAACAGATGAGCTGTTTTTGCCAAAAAAAGACAGCCAGAATCACAGAATTGTTAGGGTGCAGAAGAAAGCCACTCAGCCTATTGTGTCTGCACTGGCTGTCTGAGCATTTTACCTTGGTACCAATCTCCTGCCTTTTCCCTGTAACCCTGCACATGAATAGAGGAAGAAAGGTACAGCATAAAACTAAAATAAAAAGTAAACAAAAATTCCAGAGAAAGCACAGATCCTGGCAAATGGGAACAATACTAAGAACAGCAAAAGGTGATAAAACAAATAGGACTACAAAAAGAGAGTATGAAAGGAAACTTTCAAGGACATCTAAACAAAAGCTTTTCAGAATTACATTAGGAAAAAGTGGGTGGTCAGGTACAACGCGGACCCCTTGAAAATTGATAATGGTGATATTATCAAGGGAAGTAAGGAAATTCTGAATAATTAATTTGCATCAGTATTTACCCGGAAGGGAAGAGGTCAACATGCAAAAAATTCCAATAAACCTAATATTTAAGCGGGGGCATGAATGCACCTAAATTAACAGAAGCAAAATAATGGTAATGAAGAATATAATGGTATTCAAGACTGGTAAAACCCTAGGACCAGATGGTTTCTATTGCAGGGTTTTAAAGGAAGTAGGCATGAACATTGCAGATGTTCTAAATATGACATTTCAAAGGTCTCTGGTTTCTTTACATTGCAAAATTTCTCATGTCACTCCACTATTTAAGAAAGGTGGGACTGAAACCAGGGAATTTTAGACCAGTTAGCTAAACATTTGTTGCCAGCAAATTGTAGAGTCTATAATTAAGGATAACATGAATGAATGCTTTGAAAATTCTCAGCTAATCAGAGAGAACCAACACGGAATTGTAAAGGGCAGGACCTGAATTTTGTGATTCTGTGAATGTGACTGACTTTTTTGAAGAGGTCGTTAAAGTAGTGGAGAATAGTAGTTTCTGTGGATTTTATTCATATGGACTTCCAGAAGGCATATGATAAATTTGTTCATATGAGACTGTCAGCTAAAATTAAGCTCATAGGATTGAAAACAAATTATTGACCTGGTTAGGAAATTGGCTGAGGAGCCAAAGAAGATTAGAGCTAGTGGGCAGGTATTCTAATTGGCAGGATGTGACTGGCAGTTTCCCACAAGGATCTGTATTGGGGCTTCAAATATTCACTATTTATTAGTAACTTAGATGATGGGATAGAAAGACATATTTCAAATTTGTAAATGACACAAAGAAAGGCAACATAAAGTAAAATACGTAGAGCATAAAGAAAAATATAGAGAGATATTGACATATTAAGTGAATGGGCAAAACTGTGGTGAATGTGAGGTCTTCCAGTTGTACGTAAAGAGACAAAAGGGTACTTTGCAAATGGTGAATAGCTAGGATCAATGAAGGTCCGAGAACTACTTTGGGGGTGGGGGTGTGGCAGTGCATTCCGTAGATCATTAAAATGTCACAAAAAGGTACAGAAAATAATCAAAAAGGGTAAAGGAATGCTGGCCTTTATATCTGGAGGACGATAATACAAGCGGGTAGAAGTCATGTTTAAACCACACATGCCCTGGTTGGACCACACTCTGCAGCTCTGGGCACCAAACCTTAGGAAGGATATATTGGACTTGGAGGGAGTGCAGCACGGTTTTACCAGAATGACACCTGGGCTCGAAAGTGTTAAATTACAAGCAGAGATTACACAGGTTAAGATTGTATTCCATGGAATTTAGAAGATTAAGGGATGAGGTTTTCAAGATATTAAGGGAAATAGATAGGCTTGATTAAGAGAAATGATTTCTGCTGGTTGGAGAGTCTAGGACTAGGGGCATAGTCTAAAAATCAGATCTTCATTTACAGAAGCGATATTAGGTACCATTTCTACACATAAAAGGGTGGTTCAAGTTTAGAGCGCTCTTCCACTAATGCCAATTGATGCTAGATTGTAAAGCTGCCAATTGTAAATTTTAAATCCAAGACTGAGAGATTTCTGTTATCCAAGGTATGAAGGTATATGAGAAAAAGGTGGGTGTATGGAGTTAGGTTGCAGATCAGCCACAATCTAGCAGAAAAGGCTCAAGGGGCTGAATGGCCTACTTCTGTCCCAGTGTTCCAAATATAGCAGCTGGCATAAAAAGGAATCACCATGCGTCTTTCAATTCATTAAAGACTAGAGAATCCAGATCATTGTGCTATTTCTGGACTTGTAATGTACCTAAAAACATTGTGGAGAATTTTGTCCCCGTCGGCGGGGGGCTGAGCGGAAGCAGGCGCGGGCGGGGGCACAACCAATCACTGCCCACGATTGGCTGTGCACCACCATTTTATGTGGGCGGGCTTTTGTGGCGCACACCCAGAAGCGCTGAGCGCTCCCTGTGCGGGCGGGGGGAGGAAAGAGAGTCAGGGTCTGCACTCCTTTGCACATATGGGCGAAAGAGCACAGAAATCTCCCTGAGGCACAGAGCTGCCCCTGGGAGATTAGTTTGATTATTATGAATTGAAATAAAGAAAAAAAAACTTATTCAGACATGTCTCCTCATGTGTCAGTGTCAATGAATTTTAATAAAAATTTTTATTCCATTTTTAGAGCCTTCATGAAACCACATCCCGCCCGTGGATGAGGTTTCATGAAAAATGTGAAGGCCGCCTGGGCTTTTCACCTGGCGCCAACCTTAAGGTTGGATGGTCAGCCCAGACAACCAGCTTAATTAGATTATTAACGGCCTTAATAGGCCTTTGACAGTTCAGCGGACGGGCAGCCGACTCTGGTGCGCGCCCGCTGAACTGAAGATCGGAATGGCATCAGAACACACGCCCGACGTCACCGTGCGTCATTTTACGCGTCGGCCAACAGGGCCCGCCCCTGCATGCCGACCAGAAGGTTCAGGCCACAATGTTAGGAAACAAAGATAGTTTAAGTTATGAGTGTATTTGGGTGTGTTAAGAATAAGGTATATCTTGAAGTTTAAGCTTAATTTAAATTTTTTTCTATTTGTGGATTTAAAGGTGAAACCTGGGACCTTGTTTCATTTTTGTGTGGAGACAGCAGGTCTAAGGCTCTGTTTGTATACCTGCATTGTTAATGAGATTTTTATGACCCTTGAAGGAGAGTTAAAGCAAACAAGAGTAGAAAAAAACTGTTGTTGCCTAGCAACAGAGGTCCAGAGAGGGAGACCCACCTCCAACCATATAGATAGAGAAACCGAAAGCACTTCGAGTTCAACTGGTCATTATGCTGTAAGTTGAAGGGAACACTTTTAAGTCTTTCTCTAGCTCACATACTAGCAGACTACTGAGGGAAATAAGTCTAAGAATCTTAGATGAATTGCTCCAAAGTTAAAGTAACAGTGAATGTCAAGTGAGTTCTGGATCTCAAGGGAGATACCAAGTTGTCAGCAGTCTCCTGGGAGAAGAAACTGCAGAGAGAGTAGATTTCCCAAAAGAACCAAAAGGTCCCAAGGCCAAGGAGTGAGACAGAAAGGAAGGGTCCCAAGAAGACCTTCTAGTCTGGCCAAAGGGCAGGACAGGAATCTGGAAGAGGTTCTGTCCTGTGGAAGTGCAAGTAAGGAGCAGAGAGGAAGGCTCCAAGCGTCAAGCTTAAAAAGGAGAAAAGCTGCAGGAAGCAGATTTAAAGCAAAAATGGCTTGTGAGAAGTCAAAATATCCAAGGAGACAGCTGAAGGTCTGTAATTCTTTACTATGGGCTTGTGAGGAAGTGGTGTTCAGTTGGCACAGCTGAGTCGGTGAGACAGAGTGCATGGAAGGAAGCTTGAATGCATGTGGTGACCCAGGGGAGAGGAACATCGAACGGAGAGTTTGAAACCCTGGAGGTGGACCCTTGTAGAAGTTGTCTGAGAGAAAGCATTGTTTGGGAGAAGATTCCAGAGCCAGTTTTTAGAGAGTGGAGATTGGAAACCCTCATGTGAAAGATGGAGTTCAGTGAGACTGGTTGGTTCATGGTGTGACAAGCGTCTAGGGGGAGTTGAAGAGAGACCCATAGCATCTGTTTGGGGTGGCATCTGTCGCTTAGTTTCAGAGTGTGGTGTGTCTGTCCACAGGTCACCTATTGATTTACATGGACTGTGTACTTACTGTGAACATTAGAGTATAAGATAGCTTTTGTAACTTGTGCTATCCTTACGAATATGTATATATCTGTAAAGGTATAGTTGTGGGTGAAAGAGTATTGTAATATAGTTCATTTTCTCTTGTTTAATAAATGTTTTATTCTTTTGTTAAAAGTTCATCAGCTGACTCCTGTGACTCTGTTCAGTAGCCACTCTCCATGTACCTAAACAAAAAATAAAAGTTAGGATCTATCAAGCCAGGTTCCACTCTGGGATCAGGCTTGTCCAGCAGTAACATCAGCTGGGATCATAACAATAGGATTACACATTCCCTAGCTATCAACTCTATCACTCTCCCTGAGAATTGTGAGGCTGAAAGCAGACTGTTTGCAACCATGGTGCCATATCTGACATGGAGATGAGCTTCTGACCACACATCCACGCTGTCACTGACACCATCTATTTCCACCTCCGTAACCACTTCCCTGCTTTAGCTCATCTGCTGCTGAAACCCTGACTATTCCAATGCACTGCTGGCTGGTCTCTCAAATCCCACCCTCCATAAACCTAAGCTCTGCTGTTTGAGTCCTTACTTACACCAGGTCCTGTTCACTCACCTATATGCTCATTGATCTACATTAGCTCCTGATTAAACAATGCTTAGATTTTAATATTTTTCTCCTTGTTTTCAAATTGCTCTATGGCCTTGCTCTCCCCTATCTATAATCTCCTCCAGTCCCACAACCTTCTGAGATCTCTGCCCTCCACTAATTCCGGCCACTTTTAGCATCTCCAATTTTAACCACTCCACCTGTCAATAGTTTATTTTACCATCACACCTGGGACTACAATACTCAGCTTGTAGTTAAGTGCAAAAACCAAAAAGAATCAACATTTTTCTTGAAGGAAACTCGACACTAAAAAAATAATAGGTGGGGGGGGATGACTTCCTCCCCTTGATTATTTCTTATCTGTCAGTGAAAAACAATTTGTGTAATTGTAGATTTACAGCAACCTAAATCTATAGTACAAAGCACTTGAAGTGAAAGAATGGCAGAGGTGCTTAATTAGTTCAGTTTTACCGAGGAGGTTGAACCGGAGGATTACCCAATGAACACTTTTACACTTGTGAAATAAGAAATAGACTCCTCCTTTTCCTCTATGTTGTCAAACTGCTTGCCCGGCATCCAGTCTTGGATGATCTGAAATTTCTTCCAATTAAACATTGGGAAAAGGTAAGCCATTGTCTTCAGCCCCACCACGAACTCTGTTCCATCAGTGCCATTTCACCAACCCTCCCTGGCCGCTGTCTTAGGCTGAACCAGATTTTTCACAATTTTTCCATCCAATTTGACCCTGTTCTAAATTTCTGACCCAACATTTCTCCGACATAAAGATTGCCTATTTCACCTATGTAATATCCCTCGACCCTGCCCATGCATCAGCCCATCTGCTGCAGAAATCCTCATCTGTGCCTTTGTTATCGCCAAACGTGACTATTCCATTTCTCTCCTGGCTGGCCTCCTATTTCCACCTGCATAAATGTAAATTCATCCAAACTTCTGCTGCCTGCATCATAACTCACACTAAATCCTGTTCGCCCATCACCCTGGTGCTCACTGACCTACAATGGCTCCTGGTCCAGCAATGCTCAATCTGGGGATGAAACAGTTCACATGTAATTTTATGATGTAAGAAGTGCAGGGGTATTTCTGACAACTTCAAACAAAAACAGCCTAAAGCACATTCCGTTACAAGATGAAGAGTATGACAGCCAACCAAAGTTGTTGAGCACTTCAACAGACCAACCAGGCCTTGCCAGTGATTCTGTTTAAACCCTCACAAAGGCTAATTTTCCCAGCACTGAATAGTAGATAAAAAAGTGAGTAATAGATACCATTGTTGGACCTGTGATTAGTATTCATCTTCATATTATTTATGCATGAGAATTTCAACATTTTCATGCATTTACTGATAAAATAGTAAAATGTAAAGCAGATTGTGCAATTGTTTTTGAGCGTTGTGTGCGCTTTATCACCTTGGTTACTGCTCATTGGTTATCGACTAAAATAGTGTGGAACAAGTGAAAGTGTCGGGCTTCCACACCACCATTGCCCTTGATAAGGGTGCTTGGCGGAGTCAGTCGGGAAGCCAGCCGCCGCCCACGATCGGCACAGGACCGCAGTTTCACGCTGGGGAGCCAATTAAGGCCCACCCAGCGTGAAACGCGAGTGGCAGCGCTGAGCACTGCCTATGCAGGGGCGGGGGTGGGGGGTGGAGGAGTGCAAGCGGGCTGAGCACGAACTTTGCACATGCGCGCGAGTGAGCACTTCATAATCTGCCTGAGGCACAGAGCTGCCTCAGGGAGACGGAGAGATATTTAAAAAAATTAAAATGTAATGAAACATGTCCTGTCATGTGACTCTGTCACATGAGCATGTTATTAGTGAAAAATTAAAGTTTTTATTTTATTTTTATTTGCTTTTGGAAACCTCATCCTGCGCATGGAAAATTTAATTTAATTGTCTACTTAATGGCCTTAACAGACTTTTTAATTGTCGGCAGGCATGCTGGACCGAACTATTGCGCAACTGTGCGTTGACATTGCCACGCTCTGCTGACGTCAACGCGCATCATTTCACGCTCGTGTGGGTTGGGCGCGCCCCCGCCCACCAAGCGAAAATTTCTGCCCATGGAAACATCAGCAATATGGAATGAAGAGGGAAAGTTGTCATCGTGGTCAGCTCAATCAATAACCAGTGAAGAGGGAAAGTTATCATCGTGGTCAGCTCAATCAATAACCAGTGAAGAGGGAAAGTTATCATCGTGGTCAGCTCAATCAATAACCAGTGAAGAGGGAAAGTTATCATCGTGGTCAGCTCAATCAATAACCAGTGAAGAGGGACAGTTATCATCGTGGTCAGCTCAATCAATAACCAGTGAAGAGGGAAAGTTATCATCGTGGTCAGCTCAATCAATAACCAGTGAAGAGGGACAGTTATCATCGTGGTCAGCTCAATCAATAACCAGTGAAGAGGGACAGTTGTCATCGTGGTCAGCTCAATCAATAACCAGTGAAGAGGGACAGTTATCATCGTGGTCAGCTCAATCAATAACCAGTGAAGAGGGACAGTTATCATCGTGGTCAGCTCAATCAATAACCAGTGAAGAGGGACAGTTGTCATCGTGGTCAGCTCAATCAATAACCAGTGAAGAGGGACAGTTATCACCGTGGTCAGCTCAATCAATAACCAGTGAAGAGGGAAAGTTATCACCGTGGTCAGCTCAATCAATAACCAGTGAAGAGGGAAAGTTATCACCGTGGTCAGCTCAATCAATAACCAGTGAAGAGGGAAAGTTATCATCGTGGTCAGCTCAATCAATAACCAGTGAAGAGGGAAAGTTATCATCGTGGTCAGCTCAATCAATAACCAGTGAAGAGGGAAAGTTATCATCGTGGTCAGCTCAATCAATAACCAGTGAAGAGGGAAAGTTATCACCGTGGTCAGCTCAATCAATAACCAGTGAAGAGGGAAAGTTATCACCGTGGTCAGCTCAATCAATAACCAGTGAAGAGGGAAAGTTATCATCGTGGTCAGCTCAATCAATAACCAGTGAAGAGGGACAGTTATCATCGTGGTCAGCTCAATCAATAACCAGTGAAGAGGGAAAGTTATCATCGTGGTCAGCTCAATCAATAACCAGTGAAGAGGGAAAGTTATCACCGTGGTCAGCTCAATCAATAACCAGTGAAGAGGGAAAGTTATCATCGTGGTCAGCTCAATCAATAACCAGTGAATTCAGAAGTAATAAACCAAGACTTTGAGATTTTTAAAAAAACTAAGTTAAAATATTTATTAACCAAAGAAAAGATTTCAAGCACATACATAGGACTACAAATTACTACTATAATAACTCCTAAAATCCCTCATTAACCTGGCTCCCAGTTTCACTCCCTTTAAGACAATGGTCCAAACATAGATTTTAAATTTGAAACAGGTCCAGCAAATTAACACAATACCATGGACAGTGGAATTCCAAATGACTTTTCCCAGCGTCAGTTTCGGTAGTCAGCAGACTTCATCTCAAATGCTGGAGGCCTCACACACTTGTGATAGATCTCACAATGCCTTCGCCTGACACATAGCCTTATTCTCCTTTATATATGTTTCTCTCTTCTAATATTTAAATGTTATTGTTTTATATGTCTTCGAAACTGTGGGCGGAATTTTCCGTACCTGCTGCCAGCGATCATGATAGATGATGCTGTGCGGACAATATTGCGCGATTGGTTTCACGATGGCGGGAAGGCAGGTCACGATCTTCCACTCAGCCTGCCAGGGGCAGGCCGCATTTCCCGCCAACGGTCTTCAGGGACCTCATCGTAATACATCATAATACCATGAAAAGGCCACCCCTCCAGGCTCTTGGACCCCGCCGGATTGTCCGTCCACATCGGCAGGAAAGCACGTCGATGTCTTTCACAACAGCACACCGGTGATGTGCGCTTGGTGGCCTTCAGTTTGTGGTAACTGAAGTGAGTGAACAGCATCGTTTTCCACTGCTCGCCAGGGTCGCCTGTTGCTTTGCAGGCTTCAGGGGCGCCAGGGGGCTTGGGTGAAGAGCCGCCCTGCCACGGAGGCAACTGTTTTCGGGGGGTGGGGGTGGTGTCTGGAGGCAACTGCTGCCCTGTCACGGAGACGACTGTTTTTGGTGGGGTGGCGGGTGCTGTCCGGGCACAATTGCTGTCCAGCCTCGGAGGTGACTGTTTTCAGAGGGGGTTGGGGTGTCTGGAAGCCAGCCTCGGAGGTGACTGTTGCTGTTGTTGGGTGGGTGGGAGGGAGGGGGGGAGGTGGAAACTGCTGACCTGGTGTTGGATCCCGCGCACAACTAATTAGGTGGGGGGCATGGAAGGTGACGGAAGTGGCCATGCATTGGGGACACCTGTATAAACTGACCACTCCTCTGCAACTGAGACAGATCAGGCACAGCCACAGTGATATGATTGGGGTCAGGCTCCGAGCCTGCCCACCCACGCAAGCAACGCGGAGGCACCAAAGGGCCACCAAATGCTCCAGACCTTACCCCCCACCACCCCAGCAGAGACTAGGACTCCAGCCACCACTTTATTGGACCGCGGAGCAGTTGGACTGCACACATTATACAATCTCCTCACCAACGCTGACCATGTAACAGTCACTGCTAGAGGTGCTCACAGCCCCTTGCAATCTCAGCAACCCGGTTAGGAGCTATTGCCCCCCATGTCACAGGTTGACAGGGGAGCCATGCAGCGCACTCATCTGCAGCCATCTGAGGGGTGGCCAGCACTCTCCAGGAAGTGTTAAGGGGCCGTCACACAGAGACAGGAAAGGTGCTAAGTACAGCCATGCTAACCAGGTCTCTCTCTCTCTCTTTCAGGACCTCGTTAGGAGCATGGATCCTGGTGACCTAGCTGTATGCCTGATTGCTTATAGAGAGTGAAGAAGACAGAGGAGAGGGCGACTGAGGCTCCTGGCTGTGCAAAGGCAGAAGCAGCAACTTCAGGGAGAAGGGGCTGCTGGGGCTTCTGCACACGCTGCCCAGGAGCGAAGTGAGCCGTGGCTGGTCGGCACCTAGTGACACCCAGGGTCTATAGACGCTGCCTGCCATTCCTGCTGATGACTGAGAACCAGTGTTGCCAACGGTTGCACATGTCAAGGGCCCTGATGTCTCACATCTGCCACTTACTGCAGGACTTGGTGCCAAGGGGACATGGAGGGCATCCACTGCCAGTGGCTGTGAAAGTGACTGCGGCGCTCAATTTCTGTGCCACTGGCTCCTTTCAGGGCTCCACAGGTGACCTCTCTGGGATTTCACAATCCGCCACCCACAAATGCATCCACGAGGTCAAGGATGCCATCTTCTCGAGGGCACACAACTTTGTGCATTTCGCCCAGGACCGGGACAGCCAGGACGCAAGGGCCATTGGATTTGCCCTGATCTCGGGATTCCCACAGGTGCAGGGTGTGATTTACTGCACTCATGTGACGCTCAGGTCTCCATCACTACACTGGGGGGACTTCATCAACCACAAGGGCTTCCACTCACTGAACCTGCAGCTGGTGTGTGACCACCAGAAACGCATCCTGCAGGTGTGTGCACGGTTTCCAGGGAGTGTGCACGACGCCTACATCTTCAGTCAGTTACAGATCCCTACAGTCTTCCAGGGTCCACAGAGGCTGCAGGGTTGGCCCCTTGGGGACAAGGACTACCCGCAGAGGCCGTGGCTGAAGACACCCGTGCGGCGGCCTCAGACTGCAGCAGAGCGACGCCATAATGAGGCTCATGCCGCAGCTCGCAACTTGCTGGAGCAGACCATCGGGATGCTGAAGATGAGGTTCCGGTGCCTCGACCGGTCTGGTGAAGCCCTCAGTACAGTCCACAGACGATGTCACACATAATCGTCATCTGCTGCACCCTTTACAACCTGGTACTGCAACGGGGAGAGGAGCTGGCTGAGGAGGGGATGAAGGAACTGCATGTCTCCTCCAATGAGGACAATGCTATGGGGATGAGGGTGAGGAGGTTCTCAGAGGTAATAATGATAGGGGTGAGGCCCTCACACTGGCTAGACAAGGCGGACGTGCTTGGGAGGCCCTCATAGTTACCAGATTTGCGGAGGATGATGACGACATGCAGTGAGGTGACCCCATAGATCTGCACAGTGTATTTGTGAATGTTTGACTCCAATCTGGCTGATGGCAGCGTGAATACCCTCTGAGAGAATGCTCCTGTCATGGAGATGGAGTGGAGGCCCAAATAGTCGCTCAATTGCAGGAGGATGATGACAACATGCAGTGAGGACACTGCATAGATCTTCACATAACCTCTGAGAATGTCTGACTCCTGTCTGGCCGAGAGAAGCTCGCTTGTGCTCTGAGAAGCAGCTAAGAAACTTAGAAGCATCTGGCGCTTTGTTCGCCTTCTGCACCTGAGCCCTTCAGGAGCTGGAGCACAGCATCACTGGTCACAGATGTTGAAGAAATGGGGGCCAGTCCCTCCTTAAAGGTGCTGAGAGCACATCGAGAGAATGAGGGAACTCTGTGGTGCCTGCCCACTACATTCTGGCAGCAATGACAAGCACCACCAAGATGCAGGCATCAGTAATGTTTCCAGGGAGTGTGAGGCTGGACCATCACTTTGGTCTGAAGGCTGCACAGAGCCAGGGAAGAGGCCCTGGACTGAGACACCTGCCTTTATCTTGTGGAGAAAGGTTTCACATCTGAGTGACAAGAACACTGCTCATCAGAACAAGGAGCCATAGGCAGGGAGACATTCTTGAGAGTTTATTGACAATAGTGAACAGTATGTACAAGTGATTAACACCCATGCACAGACTGTGCAGCTAATTCTTCTTAACTTTCCTAACCCTGCCTCTACATCTTGGTGCTCCCCGGACACCCACAGTGGAGGTGGAGGCAGCCTGCTGACTGATGCCCTGTCTATGATGACTTTCGTGGGCATCCTCTGGAGGGCAGAAGCTTGGTGGGTCCCGGCCTGCTTTCAGGGTCCTGCTGTGTGGCAGTGGCAACTTCCTCGGCCTGTGGAGCTGGAGCTGCTCCCACAGGAAGAGGGGATTCGGATGGGCCGGACACTCCCGGAGTCATCTGGATGGGCCCGGGGTGTGCACCTGCTGCTCCTCCTCCCTATGGGTGCCTGAGGGCCTCTGGCTGACTCCTTGAGGGAAAAGGGTAGCTGGAGCGAAACCAAGCTGCCCCGCACCCCTCTTGTGTACACAGTGTTGGAGGCCAACTATGGCATCAGTGATGGAGTTGAGCCCACGCAGTAGGGCAGTAGTGACATCCTGGACCAAGGTCTCCATGGCAGCTGCCATCTTACCAGTGTTGACCTCAGTGCGTTGGCATGCCGGCACCATCACCTCAGTCTGAAGATGGAAGGACTCCTCCATCTTGCCTTGCAATCTGAGGAATGCAGCGGACATCCCTTCCTGATGTTCCCAAGCTTTCCTTTGCAGCTCCAGCAACTGTGACATGACTGAGTCCAGAGGCTCATCAAGTTCAGGTTCTTGGCCTCTAGCAGCCGTCCGAATGCTGGGGACCTGGGAAGTCCCCGCCTCCGCCTGCTGTGGATCAGAAAGTGTGATGTGCTCACCAGATTGTGATCCCGGGGCTACTCTAAAGCTAGGTCCCACCGAGACGTGTGTCTCTGCGCTGGTAGAGGGTGTGGGTGAGCCCTGTGACAGAACTTCAAGGAGGGTGCCTTTAGGTTCCCATTCGGAGGTTTCTTTGAGGCTTGGTTGGAGGCCCTGGGTCATGGACTCTGTCAGCTGTTTGGCAGATGTGCCTGCAAGAGCAAAGAGAGATAATTAGTGCATGGCAGTGGCCTGTGAAACAGGACACATCACTCACAGCATGGTTGCCTGGTAGATGTTGCATTGCTGGATCCTCACTTGGTAGAGCAGCACCAACCTCACAGTCAGCACAGTGAATAGTTGGACATTTTTGTACATTTTAAAACTTTTGTTAATAATTTCTGCATGTGAGCGTTAGCAATTAAACTAACTGTTTAACTTAAGGAACCTGGCTGGCTTATTTCTTGCACCGAGCTATACACAGTTAAATATATGTATATCTATTAAATTGTCAATATCACCCCCCTTTTAAATTCAAACTCTGTTATAGCCAACTCAGGGGTGAGCCAAAGAGGGGAGTCAGTTCATCCTGCTAATCTGGGGGTAACAATATAAAATAAGCTCATGATTTTAGTTTAGCAAAAATAAACAGTATATTTCAAACTGTTCTATAGATTTACTTCGTTGCTTCAGTTATACAGCTGAATATTAAGCGTTCTTAATTTAAGAGGAATTTACTCTACACTGAGTATCTGACAGAAAATATCTGGCTGTACTGTCAGTCCCAAAGGGCATTCAGAACACAAAACAGTATATAAAAATTAAACACCAACCATAAACACTGCAGCTCCCCCGTCACCCAAGATCGTAAAAAAGATGCTTAGGAGCTCCACGTACTTTGAGAAAATATTTTAAAAACTTACATTCACCTGATTTGTAGTTGTTCTAATAAGAGCCACTGGAGGGTGCAGGAGTATCAATTATTTAAATCAGTCACATGCAAAACTATTACCCGATTCCAATCAAAGTAGCAGTCGTTGCTATAGTTACAAATACAGAGGGAATCAGTGAACTAAGAGAAGGTTGCCAACCCTCCAGGATTGGCTTGGAGTCTCCAGAAATTGAAGATCTCCAGGGCACAGCCGTGTGCAACCCTGGGGAAAAATCATCAGGACATTAAAAAAGATTGTTTTTTTGTCACTTTCTTTGAAAATTCTCTTTACCAGATATAAAAATATTGAAAATGGGAATAAAAGACTGTTTGGTTGACAGTCAAGCATCATCCAATTGGGTAGTGAGTCTTTTTGCTTTCCAGTTAGTATAGGAAGGCAGTCCGTCACAAGAGTGGATGTGTTGGCCAACTAATGACTTGCTTCCATGCTCTTGCCATGTGATGAAACCTCCAGGAATACATTTAATTACAGGTGGCAACACTAAAAGTGACATTTGGAGGATGCATAAATCCCACCATCACTGCTGGTTCCATACAGAGGAGAATTCCATTAAGTAAATGGGAATCAAGCATTCTCATTATAACAGATTTCATTTATGGAATTGGTTTCTCTATATAACACAATCATGCAGATCTGGGGAGGAATTGATTTACTTCAACACAGATGGGTTCTGAGAATTGGCAGCCTGTTTTACATTGTGGCTGGTTAATGGAATTTGGGGGCAGTGTAACATGGGCAGCCGATTCACTACAAGCTTATTTCACACTGGTACAGTAGAACAATTTCATGTCCCAAGACCTAAAAAAATTAGTTCATTTTGAAACTACTTGCCCCTGAATTTCCTCAGTGTTTGTTGCACTTTTGTTGTTCAGGAAAATCATGCTGGTCACCAGCTAGGGGAGATGCGACCGAGTTTCCCTGAGAAGGGTTAATTGTACATGATGTCAGGGAGTGATTGTATTCTCCAAGGCCCAGATCTTCCAATCTCCGGATAGTCAACCCCCAAGATATACTCTGGGGGACTCCTCGGAAGTCTCAACGCAAGGACTTCACTGGAATTGAGATTGTGGCTTAGTGTCCCTGGACTAGTAACCCAAAGGCCCAGGCTAATGCCCCAGGGACAAGGGTTCAAATCCCACCACGGCAGCTGATGGAATTTAAATTCAATTAATAAAATCTGGAATTGAAAGCTAGTCTCAGTAATGGTGACCATAAAACTATCACCGATTGTTGTAAAATCCCATCTGGTTCAATAATGTCCTTTAGGGAAGGAAATCTACCATCCTCACTGGTCTGGCCTACATGTGACTCCAGACCCACACCAATATGGTTGACTATTAACTGCCTTCTGAAATGGCCTAGCAAGTCACTCAAATCAAGTGCAATTAGGCATGGGCAACAAATGCAGGCCTTGCCAGCGACACCCACATCCCATGGAAGAAGAAAAAAAATTTGCCTGGGAAATTTGAAATTCTGATGGGTAATTCCCCTGCTCCCTGGGACCCACTGAAACATCTCTAACTCTGAGTTAGAATCGGAGACTACAGACAGTTCCGACTTACAGTACTTATCTGAGTAATTACCCAGAGAATGTTAGACAGATTAAAACATAGTCTAAAACCTGGGTAGCTACAGAACTGACCTGCCAATCAATCACACTGACCTCTCCTCGCACCCCCCAGCACTCACACTGACATCCCCCTAAAATTAGCCCTTGAACCCCAATTTTTGGCAACAACTTGACTACCCCGACCCGATCTCAGCCCCCAGCTACCACTACCTACACCCATACCCACCTTATCCATCTGAGTCCCCATTACCCACCCTAACCTCCTCACATACCTATCTTCTCTCCATTGTTTTTCAATGAAGCTTTGGGATATTTAAACTCTTACGGATGCTATTGCTGTAAAAGGGGGGCGTGGTTTCTGCACTGATTCTCTGCCCTGCTCCCTCTGAGCTTTCGTGCATTGACTAAGCTCTGCAGTATCCTTCATCACAAGATTGCCCTGAAAGATCGGAGGAAGGCAAGTGTGTACTTTTTTTTTTGTCTGATCAGGGTTGGAAATAGGGGTTCCGACCCTGAACAGATTTGGGCCCAAGTGTAATGAGCAGCTGACGCCCAGGAACTTTCAGTGCAGAAAGGGCACAGCCTCTGTGAAGACTGTGGTCTTCATTAGGGCAAGCTGCAGAGGTTCATGCATTTGCTCATCCACTTGAGGCATCTCCGACCCTCATCTGCTGCCTCTTGCTCATCAGAGGCCAGCCTGTGCCCAGAAAGCACAAGACAAGACAACATCTCGCCAGGGACTGTGGGCTTTTCCCAGGAGGATCTACAAGCCCTCCTGGGAGATGGGAGTGCCTGACTCCTGGCAAACATTGCACAGATCCCATTGTGGCATCTTGAAAAGTTGGCAAAAAACTATGGAAGATACACTTGCCTTAGAGGGGCCACAACAAAGGGTCACTAGATTGATTCCTGGGATGAGAATGGGTCTATGTTCCCTGAAGTTTAGAAGAATGAGAAGTGATTTGGTCGAAACATACAAAATTCTGTTTAAGATTTCCAGACTGAATGATTAGAGCTATTTAATATTTCAGATTGTGGTCAGAGGCTGAGTTTTCTGGAGTGATCTATCTGTATTAAAAACTTATTCTGTGTAAGTGAAGACATTTAGTGCTTAATGTTTCTCTAAATTATGGAAATGAACCAGGCAGACCCTGCACAGTCTGGTGGATACATTCCGGGCATCTGCTCAATGTAACCCATGGTCCTCAGTGCTAAACAGATCAAAGAAACAGGCCAGTGTATTGTAGCAAAAGCACCGCTTTTAGCATCCTGGGAAGGGCAGTGGGGGAAGGAGGGTGGTGTGGAGAATGGACATCAATCTCACATGGTGGGTTGTAGGGGAGCGGGGGCAGGGGGAGGTGGTCTTTGTCAGAAGCCCAGCAATTTAAATGCTGGGCCTCATATGAATTTCGCCAAGCAGCAATTCAGCCCTTTCTAGCGGAAACTGGCAGCTGGCTGGAGTGAGGGGGATGCAGGGTGAGTGAAAGAGACTGGAGATTGGACAGAAGAGAGGCTACCCAATGTTTCTGGGGAACGGTTGCTGAAAAGTCTAGGATGGTGTTGCAAGGATCCCATGATTTGGTGGGGCGATGGATTTAGGGTAGATGGATTCAGGGAGGCCGTTTCTGAGAATAGGCCTGACTGATGGCTCAGCTAAAGGTTTTCCCCTCTAAAAATTCAGTGAAGGCAGTGAACAATATTAAACAGTGGAGGATGGAATGATGTGGCGGGGTGCGCGGTGTAAGTTTGAAGATGGTTGCAGCAATAGGGTCAGGGATTTGAAGACAAGAGTGAGGATTTAAATTCAATCCATGGGGGCAGAGAGCCAACGTAAGTCAGTGAGGTGATGGGTGCAGGACTTAGCATGAAACAAAGCCCTCTGTGTCAAGTTGGTGCTGGACTGCTCCATGCTCCTTGACATTGAATACAGGCTTTCTGGCAGGCTTCCCAAGCACAAAGCATTTTGATGTGTACACCCATCAGCCGCTTTTCAGTTTCCCGGTCTATCAAGGTCTGAAATGAAAAAGGAACAAGGGCTGCATTGTGATGAGGGGTGAGGAAAAGTTAAGAAGTACATGCTTACACCATCTGCAGCTTGTAGGTCAGAAGACAGTTAAGAATGAGGAAGAAATGGGATGTCGGAAGGAGGATTAGTTATGAGTGCACCGTCACTCCTTGTGACACTGCATCTGACTCTTTGGGACTGCAATCTGGCATTGGCACCCACTGCCTTCTCACATGTCTGGAGGTCTCCTAACGCCACCTCCCCCCTCCCTCCACCCCACACACTTGAAGATACAGGACAACTCTCGTCCTCCTGCAAGACCTCCAGTGCAGCATCCAAAAGACTCAAAGCCTGCTCTCTTTTAATAGTCAGCCATGCGCCTCTCTTCCTGTCTTCTTCAGTTGCTGAACGACTCATAGCACTCGCTGCGGACACAATGCGTCTCCCCTTTAAGAGGTGCAGTCTATCTTTATATAAGCTGGATTTAAGAAATGCAAGTTACTAATGATATTGGACCCCCTGCATGCAGCCAATGAACAGCATTTGAAACATTGGCTGTATGCAGAAATCATTATAATCACCAGGCAACATGAAGCTGGCATGCTGTCTGCATTCCACTCAACAGGTATAGGTTAATTGCTCATTGTGATGCCTGTTTTCAGGAGCTAATGCATTTATAGCCCGACCAATCCCATTTCCCTACCAATTCCACACATTCTCTCTTTTCAAAATAGTTACCAATTAGCTTTTAAATTGTAATAGTCCTTACGCCAACAGCCACATGTGGTCAAGAATTCCATTTTCCAATAACTCTCTAATTCCACTTTTCATTCTTTCAGTGATTATCCTGAATTTATGCTCCTTGTTACCAACTCTCCAATCAGCTGAAGCAGTTTCTCTCAAAATCTATCATAATTCTGAAAATCTCCATCAGATCCTCCATTAACCTTCTCTGTTCCAGTCAAAGAAGCTCCAATTTTTCTTCACAATTCTTTTTATTCTTTCCTGGGATGTGGGCATTGCTGGCAAGGCCAGCATTTGTTGCCCATCCTGAATTGTCCTTGAACTGAGTGGCTTGCTCGGCCATTTCAGAGGGCAGTTAAGAGTCAACTGCATTGGTGTGGGTCTGGAGTCACAGGCAAGGGTGGCAGATAGGACATTAGCGAACCAGGTGGGTTTTTATGACAAACGATGCCAAGCTTTATATTCCAGATTTTACTAACTGAATTTAAATCCCACCAGCTGCCATGGTGGGATTTGAATCCATATCCCCAGGAACAGGCCCTTCGGCCCTCCAAGCCTGCGCCGATCATATTGCCCGTCAACTAAAACATTTTGCACTTCCGGGGTCCGTATCCCTCTATTCCCATCCTATTCATGTATTTGTCAAGCTGCCTCTTGTCAAAGGCCTTACTGAAATCCATGTCTATAACATCCACTACTCTTCCATCGTCGATCATCTTTGTCACTTCCTCGAAAAACTCGATCAAGTTAGCGAGACATGACCTCCCCTTCACAAAACCATGCTGCCTCTCACTAATACGCCCATTTGCTTCCAAGTGATAGTAAATCCTGTCACGAAGAATCTTCTCCAATAATTTCCCTACCACTGACGTAAGGCTCACCGGCCTATAATTTCCTCGATTATCCCTGCTACCCTAAGAATATTAAGAATAAACAATGGAACAACATTGGCCATTCTTCAGTCCTCTGGGACCTCACCTGTAGCCAGTGAGGATACAAAGATTTCTGTCAAAGCCCCACCAATCTCCACTCTTGCCTCCCTCAGTACTCTGGGTAGATCCCACCTGGCCCTGGGGACTTATCCACCTGGCCCTGGGGACTTATCCACCTTAATATTCTTCAAGATGCCTAACACCTCTTTTTTGATCTCAACATGATCCAGGCTATCTACACACTCTTCCCTAGACAAATCGATTGCTAAGTCCTTCTCGTTGGTGAATACCGATGAGAAGTATTCATTTAGTATCTCTCCCATTTCTTCTGGCTCCACACACAGATTCCCACCTCTGTCCCTGAGTGGGCCTACCCTTTCCCTGGCTACCCTCTTGCTTTTTAACTTCCTCTCATTGTTCTTTTTTCCAAAACATACTATGTCACACTTCTGTGCTGAACTGCATCTGTCACCTATTTGTGCACACTGATTGATTGCCTATCTGACTTTCCTGGTCATTTGTCTTAATTCAGTATCAGCATATTTCAATATCAATCTCAGCATGCCTATGTTCAAATATTTCTAAAAGTGGAAAACATTAGTTCCCCGCTCCCACTTCCTCGCCCCCTCTCACTTTCTCCCCCTCCCCACTTCCGCCCCCCTCCTTCCCTCCCCCTACCCCCCCTTCCCTCCCTCCCCTTCCCCCAACCCCCCCTTCCCTCCCTCCCCTTCCCTCCCAGCCAGAGCCCTCAGCAACCCATCTTCTCCTGCATTTCCATGTATTGCGTCACCATCGCGAATAGTGTTCTCCCTGCTCAATGCTTGTACCTACCTTCAACTTAGTGCACCTTATCCACCGTTTGGACATTGATTTTAAAAAATGAGGTTGATATCAGAGAGATATTAGATAATCTTCAAGGCATTTTCTTTTGGAGTTTAATTCCCAAAGTACTGGTAAAAATTCTAGAATAGTCCATAATAAAAATGATTGACTTATTCATTATCTATAAAACAATAGTCCTGAGGAATATACATGATAATAACACTTCTCCTGCTGCAAGGTCCTGAAACGCTGTTGGAGTTGTTAGTGATTTGGATAACAATGGCATGACTGCACGCATTTCCTGTCCATCGTGTCACACTTCCTGTGTTCTACTTCCACAATAGTGTAGGTCACGCAATAACACATCAGCAACCCGACCTGTCTGATTCTTTTTCCACTCCGGTCAATGCTCATTTCCAAGTTGATTTTTGTTCTGGTACAGTGCTGTGTGCCTTTTCTAGAACTAGATTATTCCTGAGGAGGTGACACTGGGTTATGACGATCAGAGCTGAAGATCTTATGGTGAAGTTTTGTACTCAAATAATGTGGCCTCCACATTTCCTTAGCACGGATCAAGCAGTGGGTCTTCCTTAACTGAAGTTCCCCACCCACTGTGGTTGACAGTGCCCTCAACCGTGTCTGACCCATCTCCCACACCTCTGCCCTCAGAACCATGATAGGATCCACCTTGTCCTCACTTTTCACCCCACCAATCTCCGCATTCAAAGGATCATCCTCCACCATTTCCACCAACTCCAGCATAATGCCACCACCAAACACATCTTCCTCTCACCACCCTCAACCCCCGCCCCGTCAGCATTCCGTAGGGACTGTTCCCTCAGGGACACCCTGGTCCACTCCTCCATCACCTCATCCCCTTCCCATGGCACCTTCCCATGCAGTTGGAGAAGGTGCAACACCTGCCCCTTTACCTCGTCCCTCCTCACCATCCAAAGGCCCCAACACTCCTTTCAGATGAATCAGCTCTTCACTTGCACCTCCTTCAATTTGGTCTACTGCATCCACTGCTCCCAATGCGGTCTCCATTACATTGGGTCTGTCTGCAAGCATGACCCAGACCTTCCTGTCCTTGCCATTTCAACACCCCATCCTGCTCTCATGTCCACATGTCCGTCCTTGGCCTGCTGCAATGTTCCAGTGAAGCCCAAACGCAGGCTGGACGAACAGCACCTCATCTTCCGATTAGGCACTTTACAGCCTTCCGGACTTAACATTGAGTTTCAAAACTTCAGACCATGAACTCTCTTCATTATCTACACCCCTTTTTTCAAAATTCAATTTTATTTTTTATCCACTTATTTTTATTTTTATTCATCTTTATTTTCATTCATTTATTCATTGTTTATCCCCCTTTTTTATGCCCCCTTTTCATCCCATTTTCAATCCCTTTTTCCCCCACCACCACTGTCCCCTCCCCCCACTCCACCCCCACAAGGGCCATATGTTACTTGTTCATGTTGCTCTTTTCAGAGTGCTTACCCCTGTTCTGCTATTATCACATTCTGCTTTCTTACCTTTACACCACTATCAGCACCTTTTTTAGCCCTTATCACTATCATTAACACTCCCTTTGTCCTTGTATCCATGACATCTTCGTCAATCTCTCCATTGCCTCCACATATTGCTAGCCTTCTATCCAACTTCACCTGCTCCATCCCCCTTAGACAGTACAAATTTCATCACAGATCTACTTCTATTTCTCTACAGCTCTGAAGAGGATTCATATGGACTTGAAACATCAACTCTGTTTCTCTCTCCACAGATGCTGTCAGACCTGCTAAGTTTTTCCAGCATTTCAGTTTTCAAAAACAGTTTTTGTTTCCGATTTCCAGCATCCGCAGTATTTTGCTTTTATTCGAACGGTGGGTTACTGGGCCCAATTTCTATCACTGATTCAGAAGACCTGTTCAGAATAATAATTTTACTGCCATTATTCTAAATGTCATTATAAATCCTTCTGCTTCGCTGAGTTTTCTTTCTATGTAAATAGCCAAATAGTGCGGCACCCTCTCCCTGCCCATAGCATCCTCCCCCCACCCATCACTAACCCATCAAATGGTTGAATACAAAATTCATGTCCTGCTACAAAAGGTTGTTAAAATAATGCAACAATTGTGAAGATCATTTGTTTCTGCACTCGATAAACAGGGCAAAAACTTGGCACTGAAAGAAAATCAGAACCTAGAGTTTCAGAGTTTGAAATCCTACTGGCATTCCCTAGCAAGACTGAGTTACTTTATCGTGTGTGGAAATTATTCTCTGAGGAGGCGTCTGGTAACTGAATAACTGTTTGTTTTCTGCAGAATGGTCAAAATTCTGTGCCATTCCTTCAGCCTCTCAAAGTTTTTCTTTATCTTCAAAATCATATTAATTACAACACCACATTTGGAAATTATAATTTTTTTAAAAATCAGATCACTGATGTTCTATCTTGGTGCTGTGGATGTATTTATAATGGCTACACTGCTGCACCCCTTACTGCACAATATGGTGTTGGCACCAGTTAGCACACACCCAAAAACATTCATCCTTTCCTATATAGATCATCAATTAATGGGTGTTTAAACATTACACTTTTACTAGTGTAAGGTGATTATGAAAGTGCTTGAAGAAATTAAAGATTTTTCATTTACTGGCCCAACTTACTCATTGAAATGAAGGGGGCAGCACATGTAAATACAATCTCTACTCCAGGAATGTATAATGAGACTATGAAAGAACTACACACTATATCCCAACAGTGCAGGTTCTTGATGGAGGCCCCAGTCATGTAAAAATTGCTACAGCTGCTGATACACAAAAGGCATAATTTTCTTCAGTGTTGGCATTCATATATTTCTACTAGTAAAATATTGCACAACCCAAACTGAACATACTTTCCTGCTCTAACGTTGGAGCCAGTAGCTATTAAAGGGCGGCTGTTTTCAATTAAAGCAGAGCTGTGTACTTCAGAAATTTAAAGAACTTTTGATACCTCACTGCAAGTTACACTGGTAAAAATATCAGGAGGTGAATGTTCATCCATACGGTAATTCATAACCCAGAGAGTTGCTAATTCATAGGTTCACTACTTGACTTCTAAGCCTGTTCCTGTTGTTCTTTGTCTTTTGATCTGATTAAATGAATAACTGGAGATGTTTCATACCATTAACACCTTCCACTTTTTAAAATCTTAGTTTTACTTTTAACTAAACAGCGAATGCTGATTGCCAATTGCAGGGCTAATTGTCTACACCCATCGCAATGCTTCTGGGGCCACCGCCCATCACATAAATGCATGATTTGACTGACCGTGAGCTTTCTCTGTGGACCTTATGTAATTTGTTTGCACAATGGGAATTTCACATAAAGTTGTCTTACCATTATAACTAAATTAGCAGTAATTGCATAGATATTATAGGCATTGAGTCTCTCCAGTGCTGGAGGATGCTATTTGACCCATTACGCCAATGTCCACTCACTGTAGAGCAAACCATTCAGTCCCATTCCCACTCTATCACCATAGCCCTGTACATTTATTTCCCTTAAGTGCCTCTCCAATTTCTTTTTTTAAATCATTGATCATCTTCATTTTCACAACCTATGTAGGCAACAGGCTATTATTACTTGCTGCATAAAAAAAGTTCTTCCTCACATTCCCCACTGAATCTCTTGCTCAAAATCCAAATGGGTGTCCTCTATTCCTTGTGGCATCAGCTAACGGGAACAGCATTTCTTGGTCTACCTTATTTAAATCTGGCATAACCACGTGCACCTCTATCAAATCCCCCTCACTTTCCTTTGCTCTAAGGAAATTAACCCCAGTTTCTCCAACCCAATAGTATCACTAAAATCCCTCATGCCAGGAACCATTCTGGTAAATCTCCTCTGCACCCTCTTAATGGCATATCTCCACCTGACTTCTCTTCACAACCTGGGATGCAGACCATCTGGACCAGGTGACTTATCCACTCCAAGGATAGCCAGCCTTCTCAGTACATCTTGCCTATCAATTTTCACCCCATCCATTACCTCTACTCCAGCTCCTTCCCATCCTCTTAATGAGTGTCAGCAGCCTCTCAATGAATGCTTTGTATTTGTGTTTACTAAGCAAGTATTCTAGCTTTGCTCTGTGTCTCTTAGGTATATAATCACTGTCTTTGTCCCTAATGGACCCCAAACCATCATCTATTACCCACTTACTATTTACATGCTGGTAGAAGATTTTTGGGTTCCCCTTTATGTTTACAGCTATTCTATTCTCATATTCTCTCTTTGCCAGTATTATTTTTCTCTTCACTTCCCCCTCAACTTACTATATTTGACCTGGTTCGTGCTTGAAGAATTTACCTGACAAGCATCATGCAACCCTCTTTTTTCATTTCATCATTTTCTCTATCTCTCTCATCACTCAAGGATCTCTGGTTTTGGTTCCCCTACCTTTCATTCTTGTTAGAATGTACTTAGCCTGTACCTGAAACATCTATTCTTTAAAAGATCACCTATTGCTCTGTTATAGGTTTTCCCTGTCAAACTTTAGTTCCATTTTATCCTGGCTAGATCCCCTCTCATACCATTGAAGATAACCCTCTTCCAACTTAGAAATTCTATTTTATATTGCTCCTTCCTCTTCTCCATTACTAACCTAATTATGATACCATGATCAGTTTTACCCACATGTTTTCCCACATACACTTTGTCCACTTGGCTTAACTCATTCCCCAGCATCAGACTGAGCAATGCCTCCTTTCTAGTTAGACTGAGAACATTCTGGTTAAGGAAGTTCTCCTGAACACATTTCAGAAATTCCTCCCCTTCAGCCTTTATTCTAACATTAATTACCCGAACATCAATTGGGATAAAGTCCCCAGTATCACCGCTGTATAGTTCTTACACATCTTCTATTTCCCTGCAGATTTGGTCCTCTATTGCTCTCACTATTGCTCTCACTATTGAGGCTTAGGATCATGATCATAACTTTCTTGCTTCTCAACTCTAACCAAATTGATTTTGCCTTTGCCCCCTCAGGTACACGACAGTTTCTTCCCCGACCAGTACTGCCACCCCACCCCAGTTTTTCTTCCTTTCTGAACACTAAGTGCCCAGTCCTCGCCATTTTTAAGCCATATTTCCATGATTGATATCAATGAAGAACGTCGCACAGGTAATGGCCCGTGACAGTATCTGCCCCCAGGGCACTGATACAAGTCTGCATAGCAATGCAGAACCGGTGCTACATGGACAAGTTGCTCCCACTAAAGCATTCCACTAATGCTAAAACTAGCATTGCTATCAACAGGAGTAAAGGAAAACATCTTTTCTCAGAAAATTTGAATAGTTGGCCAAGCTAGATTTTGCTCTTTTGATGTGAGCAGTGTTTTGCAAAGTTAGAGGTGCAATACAGCCTTTCACTCATTGAAGGCTCCTCTGTTCTAGGTCACACTGGGTACACTTCCAGTCAGCAACAAACCATCTGACAAGGTCTTACTTTTTGACAGCTTCAGATGTCACATCAGTGGTTTTATTTATCCTGTATAGGCTGGGATTCTTCCCTGCATTCACACCATAACTTCAGTTACAATAACAAACAAGTGACAGATTGATGGAGCTTTTATTTTATTATTCTCTGGCTATTCCATTCTCATTTCTCCTTTTCTCTGCACTGATTCCCTTCAGTGCCATTTCCTCTTCAGCTAATAGGAATCGTTCTTATTCACTCTACTTCTCGATGACTCGGCTGGTCAAACCTGTACCTCGAGTTGCAGGCGCAAGTGTCCAAGGCCCAGAAACATAGCCCACTCCTTGATATGGGAAACCCACTGTTGTTGGAAAGTGATACCCCTCTTGATGCCAACACTAAGATTGTCAATCTCCATTGGTTCTCAGATCAGAGCTAAAACATACATCCATGTATTGGCAGCAGCAAAAACAAAAATGAAAGTTTAACAAAGATGCTAAGCACAAAAGGCATGTGCAGTTATAATAAACCAAAATCGTGTTGAAATTATGTAGAGTATTTTCAGTTTCTATGCTGTTTGTGTACATTTGTCCTTTCATCATTTTCTTAAATGCAAGATAAAACAATTTATTTGCAATCTAAATCTTACAAACGGTACAGGGTGCAATTTACATCAATGTCCATGCTGCAGTAGAATAGTTTGTCTGTACAGTTCCCACCATTTACACAGACCCCTATAATCAGACAAAGGCTGCTAACAAGTTGTCATCACCATTACAAAGGTGCTGTTGAAACTGTATTGATTTCATCAACTATTGCAGGCGGTTTGAGCACTGTTCACACAATCACGCTTTTACAATAAATAAAAATAGAAAATGCTGGAAAAACTCACAGGTTTGATAGCATCTGCAGAGACAGATAAACAGAGTTAACGTTTCAAGTCCATATGACTCTTCTTCAGAGCTAAAGAGAAGTAGAAAGTGATTAAATTTATACTGTGTAAGGGGGCTGGATAGGAGTTCAGCAATAGGCAGTGGCTAAGGAAAGATTAACAAAAATGTCATGGACACAAGACAAAGGAGTGTTATTGGTAGTGGTAAGGGCTGAAGAAGGTTCTGATTGTGGCATAAAGATAAGAAAGCACAATTTTTGAATAGCAGAACAAGGGTCAGCGCCCTTTTATCATCCCGGTTATTCCATTTTCCCCAACACAAATTCCAGACTCCATTTTACGATCAGGTTTAAAAGGAACACGGCAATTTTTTCCATTCCCAGTACCAAAGAAGAGAACAGACTCAGGCTCTTCTAAATTATCCTCTGACTGCAATCTGAACTGCTTGTACCAATTAAAAATGTGCAGCAGTACCCCTGCTGCCTCCAGCTTTCCACCCAGCCCCAGGACCCCTTGAACTCCTGCCAATAACCAAGTCGCCAAATCATTGGGCTCCTTGCTGTTGGGGAGGATGGTGGATGGACTCTCCATGTTCTGTGCCACATTACCAGCAACTCCAGAAATCTGTCCCTGGCACTTAGGTTTCTTGAATGGAGCAACCATCACATCAGTGAGAAAATCACATTGATGCCATAAGCAATGGAGACTGTATCATAGAATTGCAGCACGGAAACAGGCTGTTTGGCTCAACCCATACTATAGGCTGCATGAGCCTCCTCCCACCTCTCTTCATCTAACCTCATCAGCATAACTTTTCTCCCTCATCTACTTATCTAGCTTTCCCTTAAATATAACTATGTTATTTGTCTCTAACACTCGTTGTGGTAGCAAGTTGCACATTTTTGTTTGCGGGTAGGGGGTAGAGCGGGAAGGTATGTTTGGCAGGATTTCCACTGGCTTCTGGGTATATTACTTCAACTTCAGCAGAGGATTGGCTAAACGCTGGAAGAAGCAGTGAGAGTGGTTGTTGTTAGTCACTCATTCTGTTTTTTCTGGGGTGGGTCAATTAATCTTCCAAAATTCTGACAAGAGATTGGGAAACACCCTGCAGAAGTTCCAAGACCTGTCATTAGGGCATCTTTACACCCAGCCTGGAGAGAGATCATTAGCTTTCCTTCCAGATTTCAACAGTTTCTCTGAATGATACTGTGGAATACAAATAGGGGGCTATACTCCAGTTATAAAATCCTCCAGTAAAGATAGCAGAGAAAAATTTCAGATGAACTCACTGAGCATTCATACTACAAGTCCTCAATTAAAGTTATGATTGCATTCCTAAATGATTACATTTTAAGGGTCTGGAGTCACATGTATGCCTGACCAAGTAAGCACGGCAGATTTCCTTCCCTTAAGGACATTAGATGGGTTTTTACAACATTTGACAATGATTTCATAGTCATCATCAAACTTTAATTCCAGATTTTTATTGAATTCAGATTTCACCACCTGCCATCGTGGGATTTGAACCCTGGTCCCCAGGACATTACACCAGGTCTCTAGAATACCTGTTCAGTGACAATACCGCTATGTCACCACCTCCCCCCCAGTCTGGTGCAGCAAGGGTTAATGTGGGACTGGGAAACAGTAAAGTGACACATGACCTGAGACTAGATTCAGTTGTGGACTGGACAGAGACCTGTGTAGAAACAAACATGGAGTTAGCTTATAGCTTGGGCAATACCTTGTGTCTATTGACATAGCTATGTATAATCAATAAACGCTTAATGTTCAACCATATACGACTCAGAACCACTTTGTGAGACACCTACTGAACATACAATATAAAATCACAACTAAATGAAAGGACTAAGTGGCACATAGGTTCTGTTAGACCTTCTTTATCAGCAAAAAAAATTCAAACATTGTACTCTCTAGGTTGAAATATTTTACATTGCTAAATCTCTACTTTAAAAATTTAAAGAAAAATGTAACTTTCCATTTATAGTACCTCCTGCGTGCAACTGATCCTGCCTTTCTCTCTCCCCACTCTCTCACAGCTTCGTCCACGACGCACCCTGTTGCTGAACATCCCGCTTCCTGACACCCTTTCACCGCTTACCTCTCCTGAACCTGTGTTCCCATTCAAGATTCAGATCCAATCCAAAGTTGAAGCTCCAGGGCTGTGAAAAAGCGGGCTCCGACAGTGCAGAAGTGCTGAGCTGGGGCTGTCATAATCCATAGCTAAAAGCAAAATACTGCAGATGCTGGAAATATGAAATGAAAACAGAAAATGCTGCTAAAACCCAGCAGGTCTGGCAGCATCTGTGGAGAGAGAAACAGAATTAATGTTTCGAGTCCGTATGACTCTTCTTCAGAACTAAAAGAGAAGTAGAAATGTGATGTGATGGATTTTATACTGTTTAAGAGGGGGTGGGGCAAGATAGAAGGTCAGTGATAGGTGACAGCTAAGGAGAGATTGAAAAAGATGTCATGGACACAAGACAAAGGAGTGTTAATGGCAGTGGTAAAGAGTAAAGAAGGCGCTGATAGTGGCATAAAGGTAAGATAGCAGAAGGTGTTAATAGTAGAACAAGGGTCAATGCTCTGTGAAAGCACAATATAGAAACAAGTGACAGATGGCCCTGTGAGGGGAGGGGGGTTGGGGAAAAAGATTTTAAAAAATGAATAAATAAAAGAATAAAACAAAAAAAAACATAAATTAAAACTGGATTTTAAAAAAAGGTCAGGATAGAGGAGAGAGTTTATGGTCTGAAGTTGTTGAACTCAATGTTAAGACCAGAAGATGAGGTGCTGTTCTTCCAGTTTGCGTTGGGCTTCACTGGAACATTGCAACAGGCCAAGGATGGACATGTGGGCAAGAGAGCAGGGTGGAGTGTTGAAATGGCAAGCGACAGGAAGGTCTGGGTCATGCTTACGGACAGACCGAAGGTGTTCCACAAAGTGGTCACCAAGTCTACGTTTAGTCTCCCTAGTGTAGAGGAGGCCTCATTTGGAGCAACGAATGCAGTAGACTAAATTGAAGGAGGTGCAAGTGAAGCACTGCTTCACCTGAAAGGAGTGTTTGGGGCCTTGGGCAGTGAGGTGGGAGGAGGTAAAGGGCAGCTGTTGCACCTTCTGTGATTGCATGGGAAGATGTTGAGGTGTTGGGTGTGATGGAGGAGTGGACCAGGGTGTTATGGAGGGACGGGTGACGGTCCCTATGGAATGCTGACGGGGGGGGTGGGGGTGGCAAGGGGAAGACGTGTTTGGTGGTGACATCATGCTAGAGTTGGCAAACATGTCCCAATTCCACAAGAGATCGTATTAGCAATGAATTTCCTGGATTCCTCACCAGTCTGTGCCAAGCAGGTAAGAAACTGGACGAATCATAATCCAGTCCTGTATCGAGTGAGAGACCAAGTGTTAAATGGGATGGTTCCAGGAACCAGTCCCTGATGAATTGAAGCTATTTTTCAACCAAAGACACAAAATGAGCAGTGAAGATGGTATCCTATTATGGGGTGTGTGAGTAGTAGTTCCTTCACTAGGAACGGAACCGCTCTTAGTAGAGTTACACAATGCCCATCCAGGAATCTCAAGAATGAAGATGATCATGCAAAGTTATCTTTGGTGGCCAGGAATGATGGTGATATTGAGATGGTGGTTAAACACTGTATGCAATGCCAACAGCTACAAAAGTTGCCGGTGGCAGCCCCATCACATCCATGGGAATGGCCTGGTAGGCCCTGGGTAAGGTTGCACATAAATTATGTCGGTCCTTTCCTCAGAACCATGTTTCTACTGATTACAGATGCTCATTCCAAGTGGTTAGACATTTGAGGTCAAGTCGCCAACATCAGGTGTTACCATAGAAAAGTTACGCCAAAGCTTTTCTATCCATGGATTGCCAGAAGTCATCATCTCAGATAATGGTACTGCATTTACTAGCGCTGAATTTCAAAGAACTGTCAGCCTAAATGGCATCAACCATGTGAAGACTGCACCATACCATCCGTCATCTAGTGGACTGGCAGAGAGAGCAGTACAAACTTTTAAGGCAGGAATGAAAAAGTTAACAGGTGAATCATTGGAAACTAAACTTGCTGGTTTCTCATTTCACGACAGAACAACCCCCCATGCTACGACAGGTGCAACACCTGCAGGGTTACTGATGAGGCACCGTCTTCAAACAAGACTAAGCCTGATACTTTCCAATTTGGGGGGGGAAGGTGGAGAAAACTCAAAGGAACCAAAAAGCAACTCATGATTTGCATCGTCATGAGTGAGAACTTACTGTTGGTGAAGCAGTATATGTAAGGAATTTCGGTGGAGGACTGAAGTAGTTACCTGGTAAAGAAAGCTCTGTGACCGGACCCTTGTCATACACTTAGAAGTGGAGGGCCGGATCACCCATAAGCATGTGGATCATTTAAGAAAAAGTGAGATACCCCAACAAAATGATGTTCCATCTGTAACCATTACTGAACCAGTGGTCCCTGTTTAGCAACCAAGGGTAGACATGCCAGCTGTCTCTGTCAGAGTGGATGAAACTGAACTGCCTGTACTTAATGAGATACCTGATGTTAATATGGTTCCAGAGAATGTGGTTCCTGCAAAAGTTTTCGCAAAAGTGGAGCTATGACATTCCATACGGATCAGGAAACCACTTGAAAGATTTAATTTCTAATTTCATGACCTGTGTAGATATTGTAATGTCATGAGATAAATATCCTTGTAAATACAAAATGTACAGAAAAGTTAAAGGGGGAGGAATGTAATGATTATAGTTTTGATGAACGTAGGAGTATAGCTTTAAGAATAATTCTATGTTGTAAGATAACATGATTTGTGTAAACCAGTTTGTAGCATGGGGAACCTCTAGGAGAGAGTTCTTCTTTAGTTATAGAGTTTGATGCGCACATGTAGTTGTGCTGCTGTCCTGTAAATAAAGTTCAATGTTTCCACCAAGAAAAGTTGCCTGGAAAAATCAACTCTCACATTAACACTCCCATTATCTTGTGTCCATGACATCTTTGCCAATCTCTCCTTAGCTGTCACCTATCCCTTACCTTCTATCTTGCTCCACCTGCTCCTAAACAGTATAAAATCCATCACATCACATTTCTACTTCTCTTTAGCCCTGAAGAAGGGTCATACGGACTTGAAACATTAACTGTGTTTCTCTCTCCACAGATGCTGCCAGACCTGCTGGGTTTTACCAGCATTTTTTGTTTCTATTTCTGTTGTAATCCATGTTATTTTTTAAATGATTTCACTCACCACATCTCTCTCCTGAACCCTCATGGTGAGAGAGGGCTCTGGAAATGAGAGGCAAGAGGAAGGAGGAGCAGTTTTGACATTAATTTAAAAAAAAAACGTGGATTATAACAGCCCCGGCTCGGCACTTCTGCACCATCAGGACTCGCACTTCCACAGCCCTGGAGCTCCAGCACGGGTCAGATATGGACCTTGAATGGGAACGCAGGTTCAGGAGAGGGGAGCAGTGAGAGGGTGGGTTGTGCACAGGGATGAATCAAGTCGGGGAGTTAGAGAAGCCACTCCAAAATGGCACCAATCAGGTCACACAGGAAGCAATATTAGAATGAATCTCGCGACACCCAATGAGATTACTGGCCCCATTAATTTACTGACTTTAAAGCAAAGCATTATACAGGGCATTGTTAAGTGGAGACTTACTGCACACTGGAATTCGATGGAGTTATATCAGGGACTAGTTTTAACTAAATTATACTTTTAATTACATCTCACACATCCTTGTAATTTGCCTTTTTAAATTGACAACAATTGTCACCTGGTTATGCCAAGTTCGAGAAATAAAGTTTGTAATTTAAGTATTTTGTCACCATTTCTTCATCTTCTTGTGATGCATTTCAGACACAAGATCATCACTGTGTTGGAGTGCTGCTTGCAACTGTACTCTACAGAATTATAGATGTCAAATTGACCCATGTAGAGTTTATCTAACCCCAAATACACTGCAGTGTGCAGAGAAATTACGCCCCAAGCAATGAAAATCAAGGCAACAGCCTTGAATAATGGAGCTCTGAGTCCTTTTCCAGAATGTTTGGGCTTGCCCATTCATTTGTTGTCATTCCAATTCCCTCCCTCTAGCTCTGTTCTTCTTATTGCACAGCCCAGCTTAGGCACTCAGATATTCATTGCAGCAATCCAATGTTCCACTCATGAATAACCTATTCAAATTAACTTTTCTAAATGAAAAAAATAGTTTTTCAGGAGAGTTCAATTGTCTTACGAAACATCACTGAAATCACACTATGTTAATTAGATGCTGCTCCAAGAGCCCATTGCTGTAAATGATAGAACACTTTCTCTCAACCATAAAGAACCAGCCCATGCTTTCTTGGCATTTTCCAGTTACTTCAAAGCAAACAAGCTCAGCCAGTTCTCGGTTTATTTAAGGTACTTAAAGGTAAATGCTCCTATAGGCCAGGGTGGCTAATAATCACTAGCTGACTTGACTGTTGCTTGCCAATTGCAGGTAGTGATTACAGCAGTGATGAGAAATTCACATGCCAGATTATCCTACACCAACAGCGAGTGAGCAAAAGCTGCAAACAGTAGGAGTGTCTTATAAAAAAACTTCAAAGAAATCTCCAAGTTATCAAAATGAGAAGCATATTTTTAAAAATATATATTTGTTAATGGGAGTCGAGTTCCACTGGCAAAGGCAGCATTTATTGTGCATCCCTAATTTCCCTTGAGAAGGTGGCTCAGGACCACCTCCTTGAACCACTGCAGTCCATGTGGTGTAGATACACCCACAGTGCTCTTAGGGAGGGAGTTCCAGGATTTTGACCCAGCAACAGTGAAGGAACAGCAATATAGTTTCCAAATCAAGATGTGTGTGTCTTGTATATTCCTATGCATCTGCTGCCCTTGTTCTTTTGGGTGGTAGAGATTGTGGATTTGGAAGGTGCTGTTGAAGGAGCATTGGTGAGTTGCTGCAGTGCATTTTCTACATGGCACACATTGCTGACACTATGCATCGGTGGTGGAGATGGTTAAGTGCAAGTTGGTGGACGGGGTGCTGAGCAAGCAGACTGCTTTGCTCTGGGTGGTGGCAAGTTATGAATGCTGTTGACTCCTGCGCTCTTTTTTGAACCCAGGTTGACCCCTTGGCTGAGTGGGGTTAAGCCAGGCCATGAGATTACAGATTGTGGTTGAATACAATTCTGCTGCTGCTGCTGATGGCCCACAGTGCCTCATGGATGCCCAGTTTTGAGTTGCTGGCTCTGTTCTGAATCTATTCCATTTAGCACGGTGGCAGTGTCACACAACACATTGGAGGTTATGTTCTTCATAAGGACTGTGGGGTCGTCACTCTTACCAATAACGTCATGGACAAATGCAGCGTTGACAAGTAGATTGATGAGGACCAGGTCTAGTCAGCTTTTCCTGCTTGTTGGTTCCCTCACCACCTGCTACAGGCCCAGTCTAGCAGATATGTCTTACAGGACTTAGCTAGCTCAGTCACTTGTGATGCTACCAAGTCACTCTTGGTGATGGACATTGAAGTTATCCACCCTGGTGCCCTAGCCACCCTCAGTGCTTCCTCCAAGTGGTGTTCAATATGGAGGAGTGCTGATTCATCAGCTGAGGGAGAGCTGTAGGTGGTAATCAGCAGGACTTTCCTTGTCCGTGTTTAACGTAATGCCATGGGGCCCTGAGGCAATGTTGAAAGCTCCCAGGGCAACTCTTTCCTGACTGTATGCTATTGTGCCTGCTGGGTCTGTCCTGCTGGTGGGACAGGGCATACTCACCGTGGTGTCTGGGACAATGGCTATATGGCATGATTTTGTGACTATTTCAGGCTGTTGTTTGACTTGTCTGTGAGACAGCTCTCCCAATTGTGACACAAGCCCCCAGATGTCAGTAAGGAGGACTTTGCAGGGTCAACAGGACCGTGTTTGTTGTCATTTCCAGTGCCTACATTGATGCCGGGTGGTCCATCCGGTTTTATTCCTTTTTGACTCTTCTGTTAGAGGTTTGGTACTGGCTTTAAATGGCTTGTTAGGCCATTTCAGAGGGCAATTAAGAGTCAACCACATTGTAAGGATTGCAGATCCCTTCCTGAAAAAGGACATTAGTGAACCAGATGGGTTTTTATGACAATCATAGTTTCATAGCACTATTACTGAGACTAGCTTTCAATTCCAGATTTAATCAATCGAATTTATTAATTAATTGAATTTAAAGCCCACCAGCTGCTATGAGATTCCAATTTTACAGGAATTCTCATGAGCAGTTAATAAAGCAATTCTAACCTGACCCTTACAACTGAATGTGATTTAAAAAAAATCTTTTTATCACAATCACTAGTGCAGATAGTAAATGGTCTTGGAAAAATTTGCTTCATGCAAATTGCAATGGTCACAAGCAATGGAGAACAGAACCAAATACAAAATTATTAGCTTGTTAATCTACTAAAATAGCATTTTATATTTATCTATAAAAATGCTGTTTTGCTTTGAAAGTATTACGTTGTCATTTAAATAATTTGGAACTGATAGCTTGAATGTATCAGTGACCGGTGGCACAGAACAAGATCAAAAGGAACCTAAGGACACATTAATACTGAACTTATTGTTGTACAATAAAGATGAACATTAAATCAAACTACAACCAAAACAATGGAATACAAATTGAATGGTGATAGTGGGAAGAAAATAGTTATTTTTTGTTCTTATTGTTTAGCCTTGAAATATTGCAATAACCTCAGCCACTGCCTTCTATTGGTTTAAATGACGCTTGGAGACATTTGGAGACATTTCAATCATCATTCTAGGTCTGTCCCCAGCGAGATCCAAGGTGATAGCCCGGCTGCTTTTATATTCTTCAACCCCATTGACTCCCAGTTGTGTCTAACCTCAAAAAGCATGCAAGTAGATTTGCTAGACTTCCAAGCATCCTGCCTCAGCACATTCCAGAAGTTCTTCTCATGCTCTCAGAGCACTCAGTGGATTTGGCTCTGTTTATATGCCGATGCAGAAATATAACACAATGACACTCAGCTGGAGTGCTCAGCTTCAAATTCTGGATTTGCGACAGTGTGTAAGAGGCTTGGTACTTCTGTTTACATTTTGCTTTTGGAAATACTGAAGCATTTGGAAATCAGGCCAAATACTATCAGAGAACAAACAATTGTGGGATACTTGCCTTTATTAGCCAAGGCATAGAATATAAGAGCAGGGAGGTTATGCTGGAACTGTATAAAATGCTGGTTAGGCCACAGCTAGAGTATTGCCTGCAGTCCTGGAATCCACATCATAGGAAGGATGTGATTGCACTAGAGAGAGTGCAGAGGGGATTTGCCAGGATGTTGCCTAGGCTGGAGTTTTAGTTATTAGGAGAGATTGGGGTTATTTTCCCTGGAGCAGAGAAGATTGAGGGGGGACGTGATTGAGGTGTATAAAATTATGAGGGGCATAGATAGGAAGGAACTTTTCCCATTGGTGGAGGGATCAATAGTCAGGGGGCATAGATTTAAGGTAAGGGCAGGAGGTTTAGAGGGGATGTGAGGAAGAATTTTTTCACCCAGAGGGTGGTGGGAATCTGGAACTCACTGCCTGAAAGGGTAGTAGAGGCAGAAACCCTCATAACATTTAAGAAGTATTTGGATATGCACTTGCGATGCCATGGCATACAAGGCTATGAGCCTAGTGCTGGAAAGAAGGATGTTACAGCTATTGTGAGGATACAACAGAGGACAACCAGAATGACTGACGCTGTGGGGCGATTTATTTTGACGAGCAAGTATATAAATTTTAGTATGTTCTTACTAGAAAAATTAAGGTTGACAGGTTACATGACTGTAATTTTTTTGGATTCCAAAAGGGCAAAATAACATAGATCAGGACAGGCTGTTGCACCTTGTTCATAACAGTAGAACATACAAACGAGGAACAGGAGGCAGCCTTACGCCCCCTCGAGCCTGCTCCACCATTCAATAAGGTCATGACTGATCTGATAGTAACCTCCAGTCTGCATCCCACCTACCCCTGATAACCTATTGTGCCCTTGCTTACCAAGAATCTATCCACTCTGCCTTAAAAATATTTAAAGATACTGCTTCCACCACCTTTTCAGGAAGAGAGTTCCAAAAGTTCACGACCCTCTGAGTGAAAAAATTTCATCCATTTTAAATGGGCAACCCCTTATTTTTAAACAGTGACCCCCCCCTAGTTTTAGATTCTCCCACGAGAGGAAACATTCTCTCCACATCCACCCTGTCAAGACCTCTCAGGATCTTATATGTTTCAATCAAGTTGCCTCTTACTCTTCTAAACTCCAGCAGATACAAGCCCAGTCTGTCCAACCTTTCTTCATTAGACAACCCACCCATTCCACGTATTAGTCTGGTAAACCTTCTCTGAACTGCTTCCAATGCATTTACATCCTTCCTTAAATAAGGTGACTTATGCAGTACTCCAGATGTGGTCATAATAGTGTTCTGTATAACTGAAGTATAAACTCCCTGCTTTTGTATTCAACTCCTCTTACAATAAATTATAACATTCTATTAGCTTTCCTAATTATTTGCTGTACCTGCATACTAGCCTTTTGCGATTCATGCACTAAGACATCCAGATCTCTCTGCATCTCAGAGCTCTGAAATCTCTAACCATATACATAACATGCTTCTCTTTTATTCTTCCTGCCAAAATGGACAAGTTCACATTTTTCCACGTTATACTCCATTTGCCAGATCTTTGCCCACTCACTTAACCTATCTATATCTTTTTGTAACTTCCTCATGTCCTCTTCACAACTTACTTCCCTACCTATCTTTGTGTCATCAGAAAATTTGGCAACCATCCCATCCATCCCTTTATCCAAGTCATTTATATAAATTGTAAACAGTTGAGGTTCCAGCACTGATCCCTGTGGCACACCACTCGTTACATCTTACCAACCTGAAAAAGACCCATTTATGCCTAGTCTCTTCCTCCCAGTTAGCCAGCCAATCTTCTATCCATGCCAATATGTTACCTCTGTACCATGAGCTTTTATTTTATGCAATAACTTCTGATGTGGCACTTTATCAAATGCCTTCTGGAAATCTAAGTAATGTACATCTACTGGTTCCCCTTTATCCACAGCACATGTTACTTCCTCAAAGAACTCCAATAAGTTGGTTAAACATGATTTCCCTTTCACAAAAACCATGTTGACTCTGCCTGATTACCTTGAGCTTATCCAAGTGTCCTGCAATAACTTCTTTAATAATAGATTCTAACATTTTCCCTATGACAGGTGTTAAGATAACTTGCCTGCAATTTCCTGCTTTCTGTCTCATTTTTGAATACTGGAATTACATTTGCTATCTTCCAATCTAATGGGACCTTCCCTGAATCTAGGGAGTTTTGGGAAATTAGAACCAATGCATCAACTATCTCACTAGCCACTTCTTTTAAGACCCTAGGATGAAGTCCATCAGGAACCAGGCACTTGTCAGCCCGCAGCCCCAACAAATTACTCAGTACCACTTCCCCGGTGATTGCCATTTCCCTCCCTTCCGTTTCCTGATTTATAGCTGCTTCTGGGATGTTACTTGTATCCTCTATAGTGAAGACTAATGCAAAATACCTGTTAAATTCACCTGCCATTTCCTTGTTTTCCATTATCAATTCTCCAGACTCACTTTCTATAGGACCAACGCTCACTTTGTTAACTCATTTCTTTTTCAAATATTTGTACTACTTACTATCTGTTTTTATATTTCTGGCTAGCTTTCTCTCGCGTTCTAATTTTTCCCTCCTTATTAATCTTATAGTCATCCTTTGCTGTTCCTTATATTCTGTCCAATCTTCTGAGCACAATTAAATGTCTTTTCTTTAAGTTTGATACTATCTTTAACCTTTCTGGTTAACACGGATGCTGTGTCCATCCTTTGGAATTTTTCTTACTTGTTGGAATGTATCTATTCTGTGTATTCTGAAATATCCCCTTAAATGTTTGCCATGGCATCTCTATTGACCTACCCCCTAACCTAATTTACCAATTCACTTCAGCCAGCTCTGCTTTCATGCCCTCATAATTGCTCATTTTTAAGTTTAAAAACATGGTCTGGGACCCGTTCCTCCCTACCTCAGAATGAATGTAAAATTCAATCATATAATGGTCACTGCTACCTAGGGTCACCTTCACTGTGAGAGCATTAATTAATCCCATCTCATTGCACAATACCAGGTCTAGATAGCCTGCTCTCTGGCTGTCTCCAGAACATGCTGTTCTAAGAAACCATTCCAGAAACATTCTATGAATTCCTCATCTAGGCTACCTTTGCCAATCTGACTTTTCCAGTCTATATGTAGATTAAAATCGCCCATGATTATCATGTGCCTTTCTGCCAAACTCCCATTATTTCTTAGATAAAAGCAAAATACTGCGGATGCTGGAAATCTGAAACAAAAACAAAAATAGCTGGAAAAACTCAGCAGGTCTGTCAGAACTGAAGAAGAGTCATACGGACTCGAAATGTCAACTGTGTTCCTCTCTGCTGACGCTGTCAGACCTGCAGAGTTTTTCCAGCTATTTTTGTTTTTGTTCCCATTATTTCTTCCTTTATGCTCCACCCTACCATGTGGCTACTTTTAAGGTCCTGTACACGACTCTCACAAGTGACTTCTTGCCTTTACCATTTCTCATCTCTACCCAAACCGTTTCCACATCCTGTTTTCCTGAACTTAGGTCATGCCTCTCTATTGTGCTAATACCATCATTAACTAACAGAGCCACCCCTCCACCTTTTCCTTGCTTCCTCTCCTTCCTAAAGGACAATATTCAGGACCCAATCCATGTCCTCCTGCAGCCATGTCTTTGTAATGGCTATCAAATCGCACTTATTTATTTCTATGTGCACTCTCAGTTCATCTGTTTTGTTTTGAATGCATCATGCATTCAGATACAGAGCCTTTTGTTTTATCATTTTATACTTTTTTATAGCCTCGTTTCATCTGTTGATTTACTGTTAGATTTGTACTCTCTATCATTTCCTGTCCCGGTGTGCTTTTCATTTCCTGTAATAATAACTTCCTTTTTTGCTGTAAGCCAAATGAATGCAAGTGGAAGTGGGAAGGCGATGGGTGAAGGCGTGTGGGGTTTATGGTGATTAGAACTTGATGTGCAATAGGACATAGAGTTTGAAGGTGGATGAAGGGATGTTGTCCAGTCTGGAGAGCATTGGACTAATCAGGCCAGAGGTGACAAAGAGTTTCAGCAGCAGATAGACACAGAGATCTGCAATGTTATGGAGGTGAAAGCAGTCAGTATTTGTGATGAAATGTGGTTAGAAACTCAACTCCGGGTCAAACAGGATGCAAACAAACAGATCAGTTCAGGTTGAGAGTGGAGGGGTTAAGTTTGCGAAAAGAGTACAGAATTTATGGCAGGGATCCAAGGCAATGCTTTACATCTTCCCAATATTTAGTGTTACGGACCATGATGGGAGAAGTACACAGTTAATTCTGACCCCACTTCTCCACAGGTCGTAACAGTCATTTAAATGTTTAATTCACCCACAAAACTGGCCAATTGTTACCCTTTGATACTGTTATTCCCAGCATAAAAAGACCTAACCAGGCTTCTTTTCAGTAAACAAAAATATTGATTTATTATAAAACAAACTTTTTAAAAAGAAGTTATTAAACTGGTTAACATACAGGTTGCAGTTTAGAAGTGTTTAGATTTTCCCCTTTTATAAAAAACAGATATTCGAACCTCCATACACTCAAACACAAACACAAGACAAAACAAACACAGTCCCCTGCAGAGGCTGGGGTATGGGAACATATGGGAAGGATAAAATTCAAAGAGATCTCAACACTGCTTGATCCAAAAGAATTCTGGTCACAATAGGTCTGGAAGTTCCTTCAGATGGATTTTTTGTTGATGACTCTCATTTATCACAACTCTGAGAACTCTCAAAAAGAGATCAGTTATCCTGATGAGACGTTTCTGAGGAAAGTTGAACACAAAGGTGGAGCAGAGAGAGTGCGAAAGAGAAAGTATTTTTCTTACAGCTTGCTTCTAAGGCACCCACACACACTCTCAGAGTTTTAAAGACTAAGATGTTCAAAGAATACTTCTCTTAGGCCAGGTATGTTTAACCAATCAGCAAGAGTCTTAAGCCTGCAACTGCAGTTCTTTGTTAACTTAGATATACAAAGTATTTCTTCCCTCTCCAGGTGCTCCTGCTGGACATTTCTGTTGACCCATGGTTTCTTGAAGAATAGCACATCACAGCCCCAATTAATATTGCAAACTTTTAAAAATAACTCAGGAGGGAGAATGTCCAAAATTCAACGTCCTTCCAATTTTCCAAAAACAGGTTTCTCACATTAGTTGTAGGAAATAATAGCTCATCCAAGACTGAATGCTGGACAACCAGTCTGACACCATAAAGGCAACAGAGGAATAGGGAGTCAGTGGACAGGAGAGTTAGGCGTTATTAGTCTACATGTGGAAACTGATTTCATGGACCAGATTTTGGCTATCAAGTAGATAGCTCAAGTTCCAAACTCGACCTACCTCAGTAAAAAGTACCCCAAAATGTCGATTTTCACTCTGGGGAGCCGCCCACCCTGTAAGCAGATTATAGGCGACCACAGGAGCGTGTAAATGGCGAGGCGGGCTGGTTAGAAGGCCTGCTTTGGTTGTCTGGACATCATCGCCATTGTTAGGCCATCAAGCCCTTGCCTCTTACACTTTGCACTCACACTCCTTATACACAATGCCAACCAAATGGTCCCTCATTAACTCAAGCCCTCACCACCCCCATGGCCCCTCAATGCCAACTCAAAGCCCCCACACCTCCCCTGTGGTCCTTCACATCCTCCATGCCACCATCAAAGCTGCTTACCCAGTATCTACCATGGACAAACCTCAAGAGCCATGTGGAGATGGAAAAAAAATATATAACTCTCACTCCTACACACTTGATAGTGAAAAATATCTCCCATTAATAAAAGCTTTGAATGGGTTTCAAATTTCAATTGGGTAATTTCTTATAAAAACAAACTTCAATTCAGACCCCACAAAGACAAATAAATCTTTATAGTTTGACAGCTTAAAGAGTCTATTAAACTCAAAATTGCCTGCTGGGATAATTGTAGATTTTGAAACTCAGCCAAGCATTGACAATGACATAATGATAGCACTTGGGGAAATGTGAACAAAGAACTCTATTGAAATTGCATGATCAGATGTTTTTTTCTAACCTAATGATCTGCCAAAGCAGTCCAGCTGAGGGTTTTTTTTAAACTCGTGACAGTTTTTAAAAACTGTTTAAAGAACAGGATCTTTCAAACAAACTTCAGATCATGACAGTTATATGGACCTTATCCACCCTTTAAAAGTACTTACATCTACTCCATCAATTCGTGACTCCCAGAGTATGGGTTAAGGTCCTTGGAACAGCCAAAATAGGATCTGTTTGAACTCAGCACTAAGTTCAAACCTCCCTGCTGAGTTCGGGTTTCCTTCCCATGTGAATTATTCCCCAACCCCTTCTGGCAAAATATGGGATCTATTGAAAATGATGGTGGGACTTCTGCATCCAAGGTCCCATTTTCAAAAGTCTGTGGGGTCTTCCTGATTCTGAAAATTTGCCCACACATCTGTGGATGATATTGGCAAGAAGCAGCAAGTGAGGAAGAGCAGGGCGCCAATTCATTGAGACACTCTGGAAGTGGTGGCTGGAGTGGAAAGCAATTCATTGCTGGGGGTTTCTCTGGTTATGATCATAGGTAAAAGTAGAACCAATTGAGTGCTATCACACTGAGCTGGACAACAGGAGAGGGAGTGTAGGAGGTGAATGTGGCCAACTGTGTTGGAGGCTGTTAGGGGAGGATGAAGAGGAATGGCATACATGGGCACAATCACAAAGCATGTCATTTATGACTTAGGTCAGGACCATTTCCGTGCTGTGGAGCTTCAAATATAGAGTTAGAGAAACATGGACATGGAATTGGGAAGCAGTGTATTCAAAGACAATAGGAAAGGAAGTTGGAGTGAGGAAGGTTTGTGGAATAGATTGTAGACAAGAACACTAGGGGGAGTCAAGACAACATCTTCCCTTCCAAATAATTGAGGAATTATTTATTGCATTGCGTATGATAATGTGCATTTCAATCTTTATATAATGCCACTAATATCGGAAACTGGTCGGTTTCTTCACTGTTGCAATTTTCAATGCTGTAACTTTGGTGGGTAGGTGAAATCCATCACGCAAATTATATTTTTATCATGCTACTACCACCAACCTAGGTGCATTGTCCTAGTGCAGAGCTCAAGGGGATATATCCTGAATTCCCAAGTGCTGCAGGTCACTTGGCCTCCTGACTCAATTCACTTCCACAAGCATCATGAATTCTAGGCTGGGCTGTTGGATGGCATTGAAGTCATTCCATCCCGGAGCAGGAAGTATGATACCAATTCAGTGCGTTAGCCTTAATCTAATGGTATCACTCTTGCATGAGCAGAAGGTAGTGAGTTCAAGTTCTACTCCAGAAGACATAACATCTAGGTTGAAATGTCTGCGGTAGCTGAAAAAGCTATGCAGCCTAATCCCACTTTCCAGCTCTTAGTGCCACAGCACTGTAGGCTATGGCACTTCGAGTTCATATCCAAGCTCTCTTTTAAATACTATCCAAGTTTTTTTCCAAAAATAATTGCCACTACTGCCCTTTCAGGCAGCAAGTTTTAGACCCCCGCTACTCTCCAAGTGAAAGAATTTCTCAACTCCCCTCTAATCCTTCTACCAATTACTTCAGAATTGATATGCCCTGGTTATTGACTTCTCTGCCAAAAGGAATAAGTACTTCCTATCCCTTTTATCTAGTTTCAACTCATTGTTTCGTAGTGGGATCTTGTACACAAATTTGTTGTTGTGTTGTCTGTAAAGTGCTTTGAGGTGCCCTGGTGATTTGAAAAGTGCTATATAAATACAAGCTTTTCATACCTTCTGCTGTCCAATTACACAGTACCACTAATGACAGCTACAGAAGGAAACACAACACATTGTTCAGATACTCCGCCACCCTCGGATTAATGTTTATTTGAAGGGATTAAAGTGTATATATAAAAATGAAAGGATTGGGGATAAGTAGATCAATGCTCTTCCTAATTGTGAGCTAACCATATTACTATAATACTTAATGCAATGACCAAGCTGCTATTCTGGTATTTTGTTTAAAAAAGTGCCTTTAAAGGCAGGACATTGTGTCATCTGTAAACTGTGAGCATACAACAGTTGAAGATCCACTTTAGAGCACTTTGTGTAAGACATTTTGATTAACCCCCTCCTTTATAAATATATCAGATTCTGATGGGCAAGCATTGTTAATATAAATAAGTACACTGTCACCCAAATCAGATGAAGGTAACTTGGACACCATGACGACTCTATGAGGAGAATTTTCCCCATGTTGGGTGGGCTGAGCGGGAGCGGGAGCGGGTGCAGACCTGGTTGCTGCCCGCAATCGGGTCCGCACTGCCATTTTACACGGGTGGGCCAATTAAGGCCCGCCCAGCGTACTTCACGACTCCCGTACATACACTGATGACCCGGCTGCCTGTATAAAGGAAGGCCTGGCAGCCTTGGAAAGGCTGCTCACAATGGCTGGGTGAAGGTCTCTGCAGAGGGGCAATGGAGGTGACGCAATTCCGGAGGGTAGGGCAGCGGGACAGTGTGTCCCTTGCTTTTCAGACGAGTGCCTAACTGCCCTCCAGGAGGAGGTGGCAGCACGGAGGGAGGTCCTTTTTCCGAGGGATGGGAGGCGGAGGCCCCCTCACCTGACCAAACATGCATGGGAGGAGGTGGCCAAGAGTGTGAGCTCCCATGATGTGGTGCAGCGCACATGGCTCCAGTGCCACAAAAGGTTCAATGATCTCCTGTGCTCAGGAAGGGTGAGCACCATGTTGCCTCAAGTCACTTAATGCAGCCGTCACCCTTTCCCCCCCCCCCCAAACTGCCACCAACTCTGAGTACATTAACGGCATTGAATCCCTCACGGGATGTTTCCCTCGCTGGGTGGGCCAGCAGAGATTGCCCATGCCAAGTTCACCCTGAGAGGGTTGAGCTAGGATGTGTTCTGCACCCACAGCATGTGTGACACTGACACCCCGAATATAGAATGGGGTTGAAAGTCAAGGGTCTGCACCTAGCCAGAGTACTGGAACTGTGAAGCATGTCAAAGTCAGGGTGCTAAAATGCTGGGAGGGGAGCTTCCAGTTAGCGGGGCACCAATCCATCTTTTGATGTTTGTGCTCCACGTACTTGTGCCTCCTTGCTTAGCAAAGTGGCACCTTGTGGTGCCACATGTGAAGGGGGCAGCATTTGACCAATGGAGGGTGGGGGGGGGGGGGTGGGGGGGGCGGCGGGGGGGGCGCGGGTCAGCCCTGGCTTGTTTGTGTGAGTGTGCGGCAGCTGCGGGGTGACAAAGAACTGGAGCCCTGCAATGTCCCACCCAGGCTGTGTTGGCAGGGATGCAAAAGGAATTCAGGTTCAGGCTGGACTAATCAATGCTCCTCTCTCCTTTTCAGGAGAAGACTGCGCACAATGCATCAGAACAAATGTGGACTGCCAGAGGGCAGGCCCAGTTGGCCATTCTTATGCCTTTCGAGCAGCAGGCCATGGACCTTGAGAGGCGCCATGCCCCCAGGTCCACCAGTGGTGGTGAGGCTGGGGTCACAAGGAGGTATGTTTGGCGAGCACTCAGGTCACCATGTGTGCCCCAGAGCCATGGCACTGCTGAATGTTCAGTGATTGAACTTAGCAACATGGGTTTACCCTTGATTATGGAAGGATGAACGCATACTGATCCGGGGTACCGGCATGCAAATTGACATTGTCTGCACTGTAACTAATCAAATGTCCTTTTTCTTCCTTTCAGCATCACCGGAGCAGGGCCAGGAGGAGCAGACAGAGGGCCCACCTCTCACCCCTGAAGCGAATGCACTCTCCAACGTCACACCATCTGCCAGGCAGACAACAGCACAGGTACTAGCACCTCGGTGGGTATTAGATCTTCGGCTGGTGTCCCAGGGCATGGCGATGAGGGCACTTTACACTCGCTTGAGGTGCGGGCAGAGACAGAGAGTGCTCAGGGTGCCGGCAATTGGAGGACTGCTGGGGACCAGGCACACGCTCGGTCAGTGGCTGATGATGTGCCTCTGGAGTCGTCCGTGAGGCAGCGAACGCTGGAAGTGCAGCAGGGTATGCAGGACGATCTGGTGGAGATACATGATGCTATGTGTAACATGGTCTCCGTGCTGGAGGAGTCCACATGGAGCATCACCGATGCAATGAGCCTCAGGCCGAGTGCCATGCTTCCTCCGTGGAAAGAGTGGCGACTCTCATGGAGAGGCTCCTCCAGGAGAACAATCAGGTCCTCCCGGGGTTGCGCTCGGACCTGCAAGCCCTCACAGTGGCATTGGCCACAGCTGGTCAGTGCCAGTGTGGGAGATGGTTTGGGCACCAAGTATCCCAGCTTGGTGCCCATCCATCTACGGTGAGCAGAGAGGTCCAAAGCGACCTCACGTCAGCGCAGCAGCTGCCTGTTGTCTCTGCGGGTTCCTCTCAGGGCGCTCCAGATGAGCGTAGCAGCTCCTCCACCCCTCTGCCAGTGACAGTGGGATCAGGTGAGGCTGCGGCGACTGGGGAGAAGTCAGCTGTGGAACTGGCCGCTCCTTCCCAAGCCGGGCCATCAAAGGCTCCATGGGCCAGAAGGCAGCTGCCAAGGTCACCGAGGCCAACAGGACAGCAGAGTGAGCAGGCTGTCTCAGATGCCAGTGCCAGTGAGGGGGGGGAACACCTCGACATAGCACCCATAAACATAAATTTGAGGCACCTTAGGCACACCATGGGTTTCTCACTGGTACTTGGTCGAAGACTCGGTGTGATGTCCAACACCATTTTTGTTTTGCTTTATGAATTTACTTTTGTTTGCTCAATAAATTTTGACATGTTGCCATGTCTCAGGGTGATTCCTTACTTCTGCAGGTGGATGGGAACCCATGATATTATGAGTGAATTGTTTTATATTGAGCTTTATTGACAAGGGTCTTAGTTAATGTTCCTAATCAGGCAGATTTTGCACTCAGGTATCGAGTGTGGAGCCTGCAGCCCTGGCTTGTGTTGAAGGACCAACTGTGGTGTGCTAGCTGAAGGCTCTTTGGATTAAAGCCCCCCGGGTGTCCCTGCCTCCCTGGAGTATGCCCAGGTCAGCGTCTACCCCCTCAGCATTTCCCTGTGCGGGCTCATCCTCGGACTCACTGCTGGACTCATCGTGTGCATCCGGAGCAGCTGCATCTACATCTTCCTCGTCCACAACGTCCCCCCTTTCCAGCACTAGATTGTGGAGAGCACAGTATGCAACCACTATTAATGACACACGATCTGGGGGTACTGGAGTGCGCCCCCTGAGTGGTCCAGGCATCGGAAGCCTATTTTGAAGACTGATGGCTCTCTCCACCATAGCCCTTGTGGTGCCGTGGCTCCTATTGTAACGCTGCTCAGCTTCTGTTCTTGGATGACGGAGAGGCGTCATGAGCCACCTTCTGAGGGGATAGCCCTTGTTACCCAGCAGCCACCCATCCAACCGAGAAGGAGCACTGAAGAGCCCCGGCACCTGGGAGTGTCTGAGGATGTAGGCGTCGTGGGAGCTGCCTGGGTACCTTGCACAGACCTGCAGAATCAGCATCCTGTGATCACACACTATCTGCACGTTCATGGAGTGGAAGCCCTTCCTGTTGACAAAGGCACCGGGCTCACCTGCTGGTGCCTTGATGGCCTCATGTGTACAGTCTATTGCACCCTGGACACGGGGAAGCCAGCAATGGCCACGAAGCCCCTGGCTTGCTGTGTCTGGCTGGCCTCGTCCCAGCGGTATTGGATGAAAGTCAATGCCCGTCTGAACAGAGCGTCTGTAACCCGCTTGACACAAGTGTGGACAGCTGATTGGGAGACACCGCAAAGATCATCCACCGAGCCCTGGAAGGAGCCAGAGGCATAGAAGTGGAGGGCAACTGTGAGCTTTAGAGCCACTGGCAAGGGGTGTCCACCCACCCAGATTGCGGAGATCTCAGGGTCTATCCATCTGACAGATGGAGGGGACTGCCTCCCTTGAGAGACGAAGCCTCCTTCGGCACTGCACCTCAGACATATTGAGGTAACTGCATCGCCGCCTGTAAACCCTGGCAGCAGGATAGTGGCATCTTCTGCGGTCCCTTCTGCCTTGCACTTCCTCTTGGCCCTGCACCCCTTGTGCCTGCGCCTGTCCTCCCAAAGGTGGTTCCCCTTGAGGCTGAATGTAGACTCCTGGCCTCCTCCCCTTTCTGGCACTCCCTTCCTCCTCAGAGGAGATGCCTCCATTGGAGGGCACAACTCCCATTCCCAGGCTAAGGGAAGGCTTCCTGAAAGCTGCAGGCCCCCGAAATAATTTCTACTGTTGAGTCCTGACCAAGGCTTTTACTCCTGTCCAAGCAGCTGGTATGAGTTTTGCAATATTCCTGCTCACACAGGCAAGTAAAAGTTACTTTCACACTTAAATCCCTCAAACGTCACATTCGCGACCCCACTCACCCCTTTTATCCTGCCTGTGGATGAGGTTTATACAAATGTCTCCTACCCGCCTGCCCATTGCGCCCATGCGACGTCCTGAAGATCTCACGGGCTGTGAAAAATCGAGATCAATTGCTGCCTCAAGGGCCTTAACTGGCCTGTTAATTGATGGCGGGCATGCATTCGAACTTATAGCACGCCCGCCTTCCCAAATATCGTGATGGCGCGCGGTGATGTCGGGACGCTCGCTCGAAGTCACCGCGTGTCATTTTAAGCACAGGCGTGCAGGGCCTGCCCCCGCATGCCAATATGAAAATTCTGGCCTATGTCAAATGGCAGTCTCCTGATTTATTAATCCAATTCAGGCACCACAACTCAGTCTGTGCTGAGCAAGCAGTCAAACAAATACTTGTGAAACATTCCTAAAATACACCAATAGTCTGTGTTGATATTCTGCTACAGTGGTGTGACCAGAACTAGGGTGAAGCCCTTTAATGTCAAAGTTGGTAACAATGACTAATTACTGCATGATGATCAGGATTTCATCATGTACAGGTTTTCAGTCAGGTCTCTTGTTCAGTACTTCAGCTATTTAGTGGTCAGTTGCTACATATCCTGTTGACCAAGGTGTTAAACCCTCAAGCTGAGTGCACTGCTGCATTTAAAGAGCCATCCATTGATTTGTTTTCATATACTACATTTTGTGCAATTTAAAAAATGCTGTCATCTCACTTGTGCATTGCCGGGGAGATGCTGATCCTGGCAATGTCTGCTTCACAAATCTTACTGGTGTACTGGTGTCTTCCATTACCTGTCACATCATCTGTAACATTGGTTTTTGTAACCTGGCAAATCACCTTGCATGACAATTTGCCTCTATGAAGAATATCCTGGATAGTGCAAAGGTGAATGAGATAAAGAAAAGTTGAGATGATCTGTGAAGAGTTGGCAAACACTTTTTTTACAATAGGAAAATACTAAAGCTTTTACTTACACGACAACCAGAAAGGCAGTTGAACTGTTAAAAAGCAAAATTTAAGAGAGCTGCCAGATACTATTGGGAAGTAATGTGTTATTTTTAGTTTCTGTTACTGTTAAGTCTACGGACCATTGTCCAATGCACCATTTCATCACCGAATACTTAACATGCAGATTTTTGGCATATGCTGTTCATCATCATGACCACTGCTGGAACTGGGACACTATGTATTTTATGATTAAATGCATTGACTCAACATTAAAACCAAACCTTAAGAAAGAACCACAGCAAGTTACAGTTACCACAGTGAGTATATAGGATGGACGAGTTTTTAAAAAAATTAAAACTTACTTCAGAAGTGTTCATGTCTAACAGTGTAAGGGGGAATCAGGTCTGTATCTCAGCACACTGCTTCAAGGGTCCCTTGTTCACTCGGCACAAGAGCCTGGTTCAAGATTTTAGGCATACCTGAGAATATTGGAGTCACCATCACTGCTGTCACTCATTAACGCACATTGTTCAACTCTCAATGTACATTCCAACTGCGAGGTCTCTGATCTTCAACCCCTCACTTAAAAACTTTACTGAGTAGGAGACCATCCGGCCCATTGAGCCTGCCCTGCCATTCAATACAATCATGGATGCCTTAACTCCACTTTTCCATCCACTCCCATATGCCTTGACTTCAGCATTAAATATATTCAACAATGGAGCATGCACAACCCTCTGAGGCAGAGAATTACAAAGATTCACAACCTTCTGAATGGAGAAATCTCTTGTTATCTCATTCCTAAATGACTGGCTCCTTGTGGTGAGACTGTGCCCACCCGACTCCTGCAAGCACTATAAAATTGTAGAAAGACTTCCCTATTCTTGTACTCCAATCTCCTTGCAATAAAAGCCAACATGCCATTTGCCTTCTTAATTGCTCACTGTACCTGCTATGTTCCTTGTACGAGTACACCCAAATCCCTCACAATTTAAAAGATATTCTGCTTCTCTAGTCTTGATCCAAAGTGATTAATCTCACACTTTCCCACATTATACTCCATTTGCCACCTTGTTGCCCACACACTTAACCTGTCTATATTTCTTTGCATCCTCACAACCTAATGTTCACACCTGGCTTTATAGGGGCCGCAAGCTTAGATTCATTACTCTCGGCCTCATCTTCCAAGTTGACAATAAATCTTAGACTAATTGATATTTCTTTTTAAAAATCTCCAAAGTTGTTCATACATCTATAATTCCACGGTTCCCTTCTCTACAAATAAGCATATTAAAAGATTTGGTGTTCAAAGAGGGGGAAAAAAAGACTGTCACAGAATAAATATCAAGAACAGAATACCTTGCCTGCTTCTTATATTCACATATTCCATAACTTAATATGGATTTCTTATTTCCAGTTTTTAACCTGTTGTCACTGTAGTATTCTTCATACATTAAAAGCAATTTAAGTTTCACATATAAATACAAATTTGTCAGTTTTAAAAAGTTCATTCATGGGATATGGGCTTCGCTGGTTGGGCCAGCGTTTATTGCCCATCCCTAGTTGCCCTTGAGCAGGTGATAGTGAACTTCCTTCTTGAACCGCTGCAGCCCATGTAGTGTAGGTACACCCACAGTGCTGTTAGGGAGGGAGTTCCAGGATTTTGACCCAGCGACAGTGAAAGAACGGCGATATAGTTCCAAGTCAGGATGGTGGATGACTTGGAGGGGAACTTCCAGGTGGTGGTGTTCCCATCTATCTACTGCCCTTGTTCTTCTAGATGGTAGTGGTCGTGTGTTTGGAAGGTGCTGTCTAAGAAGCCTTGGTGAATTCCTGCAGTTCATCTTGTAGATGGTACACACTGCTGCTACTGTGCGTCGGTAGTGAAGGGAGTGAATGTTTGTGGATGTGGTGCCAATCAATAGGGCTGCTATGTCCTGGGTGGTATCAAGCTTCTTGAGTGTTGTGGGAGCTGCACTCATCCAGGCAAGTGGGGAGTATTCCATCACACTCCTGACTTGTGCCTTGTAGATGGTGGGGAGGCTTTGGGGAGTCAGGAGGTGGATTACTCGTCACAGGATTCCTCGCTTCTCACCTGCACTTGTAGCCACAGTATTTATATGGCTAGTCCAGTTCAGTTTCTGGTCAATGGTAATCCCCAGGATGTTGATAGTGGGGGATTCAGTGATGGTAATGCCATTGAACGTCAAGGGGCAATGGTTAGACTCTCTTTTGTTGGAGATAGTCATTGCCCGGCACTTGTGTGGCGCGAATGTTACTTACCACTTGTCAGCCCAAGCCTGGATATTGTCCAGGTCTTGCTGCATTTGGACATGGATTGCTTCAGTATCCGAGGAGTCGCGAATGGTGCTGATCATTGTGCAATCATCAGTGAACATCCTCACTTCTGACCTTATGAAGGAAGGAAGGTCATTGATGAAGCAGCTGAAGATGGTTGGGCCAAGGGCACTACCCTGAGGAACTCCTGCAGTGATGTCCTGGAGCTGAGATGACTGACCTCCAACAGCCACAACCATCTTCCTTTGTGCTAGGTATAACTCCAACCACTGGAGAGTTTTCCCCCTGATTCCTATTTTGCTAGGGCTCCTTGGTGCCACACTTGGTCAAATACGGCCTTGATGTCAAGGGCAATCACTCTCACCTTACCTCGGGAGTTCAGCTCTTTTATCCATGTTTGAACCAAGGCTGTAATAAGGTCAGGAGCTGAGTGACCCTGGCAGAACTCAAACGTCATTGAGCAGGTTATTGCCAAGCAAGTACCATTTGATAGCACCGTTGATAACCCCTTACATCACTTTATTGATGATCTAGAGTAGACTGATGGGACGGTAATTGGCCGGGTTGGATGTGTCCTGCTTTTTGTGTACAGGACATACCTGAGCAATTTTCCACATAGCCGGATAGATGCCAGTGTTGTAGCTGTACTGGAACAGATTGGCTAGGGGCATGGCAAGTCCTGGAGCTCAAGTCTTCAGCACTATTGCTGGAATATTGTCAGGGCCCATAGCCTTTGCACTTTCCAGATTGATATCACATGGAGTGAATTGAATTGGCTTAAGACTACCATCTGTGATGCTGGTGACCTCCGGAGGAGGCCGAGATGCATCATCCACTCGGCACTTCTACTGAAGTTTGGAGTAAATGCTTTAGCCTTATCTTTTGCACTGATGTGCTGGGCGCCCCCATCATTGAGGATGGGGATATTTGTGGAGCCTCCTCATCCAGTGAGTTGTTTAACTGTCCACCACCATTCACCACTGGATGTGGCAGGACTACAGAGATTAGATCTGCTCTGTTGGTTGTAGGATCACTTAGTTCTGTCTATCACTTGCTGCTTTTGCTATTTGGCACACAAGTAGTCCTGTGTTACTGCTTCATCAGGTTGACGCCTCATTTTTAAGTATGCCTGGTGCTGCTCCTGGCATGCTCTCCTGCACTCTTCATTGAACCAGGGTTAATCCCCTGGCTTGGTGGTAATAGCAGAGTGGGGGATATGCCGGGCCATGAGGTTACAGATTGCTTTTGAGTACAATTCTGCTGGTGTTAATGGCCCACAGTGCCTCATGGATGCCCAGTCTTGAGTTGCTAGATCTGTTTGAAATCTATCCCATTAAGCATGGTGGTATTGCCGCAGTGGAGGGTATCCTCAATGTGAAGTTGGGACTTTGTCTCCACAAGGACTGTGCAGTGGTCACTCCTACTGATACTGTCATGGACAGATGCATCTGTGGCAGGCAGGTTGGTGAGGATAAGGTCAAGTATGTTTTTCCCTCTTATTGGTTCCCTCACCAGCTGTCGCAGACCCAGTTCACAGATGATATTCCACTGGGAAGTCCTTTCCCTTTCAGAACCACCCTTGATTTGTACAGTCACATCAGAAATGGTCATAGTATCAGAGGGAACAATTTTGGACAGCCACTAATGTTCAGTTAGAAGCAAAATACTCCGGATGCTGGAAATCTGAAACAAAATTCATTTGCAAAGTTCATTTTGCTCATTCAAAGTAACCACTCCTCCTGTTGCCCTGCCACCTCTTCTTGAGCCTCCATTTTGAGAATGACCATTTCTTGGTGGAACTGGAGTCTCACCAAATGCTGACTCCAATTCCATACCCACTGTAACCCATACTTAGCCTTATTACGTATTAAATTTATTACAACAATATAGTGTTCATTACGTTTATTATAGCATGGATGCAGTTATCCACCAGATATCACTTTTCGCTTAAGGCTTCAATCTTTTCTCAAACAATAAGCAAATGAACCTGCGATAAACTGTCAGCTTCTCCCATTAGATTGAACAGACATGAATATTTCCTATTAAAGACCCTCAGGTTGTTCATAAGATAAATAAAACAGTTGACTAACACAACTAATTTTAGAGTAGTCACTCTAAATAGATTCTAAGCAGCACTGAGTCATCACTAATCATTGTTAAGCTCTGCTTAAAGAAGCTGTGACAAGTCTCAAACTAATTTCCTTTTAACTCATGCTCCTAAATAGACTTCAACTTGACCTCTCTCTCCCACTGAAAGGAAAGATGGACTTGACTTCTTGCTGATTCATCACTCTTTGGTTCTTTTAAAGCTGCATTAGTGTCTAGGTCAAATGGTTTTACTTCATACCAACTCTAACAGCTGTTGTTTAAATCCAGAGGCAGGAGTGATGAAGGGTGAGACTCTCTGGAGGAGGGAATCTCTTCTAACTTTGTTTTGGAGTCAGGTGGAGCTTTATCTCCACCCAGATTTACATTGTAACTTGAAGTCGATATGAAGTAAGTGCACTTTATACCAAGATTTCAGCTAAAAAGTGCAGAGTTGTCACGACAGTTTATCAGAATTCTGCAGCTCCTGACCTCACACTCAATGTTAGGGATACAAAGGAAAGGGAAGGAACTCAAACTACAGCAAGAATGCACTCAGCCATTAAGGATGTAATCAGGAACCAGCCCTCCCCAGACCCAGCACCAAGCCTGCAACACCACAACAAGTAAACTTGCATATGAGTTTAACCAAACTGATTAATGCCAAAATTAATCTGTCCAACTATTGTCATGATAATGAAGGGAAAAACACCAAATTGCATCTGGAAATATTGGACTTTAAAAATAAGACTTGAGTTTTTTAAAAAGTGCGCACAAGCCACTGGCTGGAATGCTGCAGGGTGACTCCCTGTGAGGTAATGAAACTCCATCCTGTTGCCAGACAAGATGCTTCTAAAGACATCCAGAAACTAATTGCTCCTCCGGTAGAGACAATGGGGCATAATGGGAGATGTGTATCACCTCAACAACAAATCCTGTCAGCAATGCCCAGATAGATTTGTGAATTCGCTTCCCGCTTGGTATATAGAAAGAAGGGGTTAAAAGTGAGCTGACAAGCTGCATTGGTGTCTGTCTGTTGGTGGGTGTCCTGAGAAGACAAATGCTGGAAGTTTGTCTCAGAAGTAACAGCCACACACAGCACCCCTGCAAATCGCCATTTTGCAGATATCCCAATCTCTCATCTTCTCTACCGAAGTCAACACTACTGGAGCCTTGAAACCAACTCTTCATCTATCAAAGTCAATTGTACTGGAATCTCAAATCGCAATGGCCATAAAGCTCAATCACTTACTCCCCACGAGTCAAGCTAAATTCTTACTTTTAACTGTAACCTTGCTGTATGACTGTATATGCATGTGTTTTATCCTTTCTTGCTTTTAGTAGTTAATAAACTTACTTTTAGCTTTAACTCAAGAAAGTCTGATCAAATTGGCTCCTTCAAAACCTGACTAGGTCTGGGGAAAAGGTATCCACAAACGGGGTCCATTTTAGATTAGATCTTGTTGAGGGGGAGGGGGCTGGTGTTTGCTGAATAAAGACAGGGAGCCAGTTCATCCCTCCTCAGCCGGGGCATAACAACCTGGGTGTGTCCTAGCCAGATGGTGATAAATTGAGGGTTCTCGTCTGGAACAACAACTTTGGGGAACCTCACCAGGGGGTGGGTCATAAACTATATATAAAAATAATCAAAACGGAAGTGTCAAATTTTGTTATTGGCACTAAAAATTTCCAAAACAAAACTTGAAAGCATATTATAAAGCAAAATTGGGAGCATGTGCAGACATCCAAGCCTGCAATAATCACAGCAATTCCTACAGGACAAACTCACTGTTTGAGGCTGAGCCACAGAGTTTGCAAACTTGATGTCATATTTGAACCTGAGATAATCTTCTGACTACACATCTATGCCATAACTCAGATGCCGACAGCCAGCCCATGCTTGTAAAACTCAGAACATAATGTCTAACATTAGATGTGATTCCCTGATTGGGCAGCACTTGCTGAACAATCCCGAGGATGCTAAGAATTAGCACAACAAAGATTATCAGATGATCAGCACAGTTAAGATCATCATTCGTAGCTCACTACCCTTGCTACATAGAAGCTACATATATTTAAACACAGGGCCCTGTCCTCTGCAAGCAGAAAGAGCATGTCCAGGCACTGTTTTTGATTAAACAAAAGCATGGGGAGCAATAGCTCCCTGATGCATCCTTCATGGCAACGCATTGAGAAATCAGAGCTGTCCGGCCAACAGCAGCATCCTCTTCTCTTGCAAGATAAATGGTTGCTTCCTTTAAAATTGACATTTTTGCATTTATTCTGATGAGTGCAATATGAAAAGCTTTGACAACGTGTCTCTCTTTTCAGCAATACTCACTGTCTGCAATACCAAGCAATTATTTCCACTTCTGTAGCGTCTCCATTCCTGCACCAGCTCAGCTGCTACTGAATCCCTCAAACATGCCTTTGTTACTTCTAACCTTGGATTATTCTAATGCACTCGTGGTCAACTTCCCACATTCTACTCTTTGCAAACTCAAGATCATCCAAAACTCTGCTGCTATGTCTTAATTTGTATCATGTCCTGATCACCCATTACCACTTCAGCCCTATAACACCCCCAGATATCTGTGCTTTTCTAATTCTGGCCTCTTGAGCATTCCTGATTTTAATTATTCCATCATTGATGGTTATGCCTTCAGCTGCCTAGGCCCTAAGTTCTGGAATTCCTTCCCTTAATATGTAGTACTATGGGGTGAATTGCTCCTTCAGAGGGCCAGCACAGACACAATAGGCCAAATTGCCGCCTTCTGTGCTGTAAACATCTTTGATTCTGTGAAACCTTTCTGGTTCTCTGGTTCTCTCTCCTCCTTTAGGCCATTCCTTAAAACCAATCTCTTTGATCAAGGTTTTGGTCATCTGCCCTTTTAACTCATGTGACTTGGAGTCAAATTTCACTTTATAGGACTCCTATGAAGTGATTTGTGAGGTTTTATGTTAAAGGTGCTACATAAATGCAATTTATTTTGTTGTTTAACACAGGCACAAGTTGCACTCCTGCATGGATCCGTGTCTTTCCCCAAAACAATTGTTCTCATGGCAGTGTAAATCTGCAGGAACCTGTTTGCCTTACAGAAGTGAAAGTGCACAGTTTACAAAAGCATAGGCACAAGTGGGTTGTGCTGTTCAGATGAACAGGTTAACATATAAACTCAGACTGTTTCTTAGTGTAAATTGTACTCTCCGTCTTGTGTTTCTGTCATTTCAAAATCTCAGTAGCGAATCTGTTGGGCTGGCAATGAGCTGTCAGTGTCCCACATTATTTTGTCAATTGAATTATATACCAGTATCCTTCTCTGTTCAATGAATGTTTTATCTATAAACATTTTTAAGCTTTCAACTTTGTGTCATGTGTCAGCTTGGGTTACACATAATGAGGAATAGAAGTCACAATTACTGATCCTCTTGAAATTCTCATTATGCAATGAAATTATTAATTTACTCAGTTTTGGAGATTTATGTAACAGTGAGATATCTAATCTTTGCAGCATATTAAAAGTGTAGCAGGGGAATTTGGTGCTTGGTGCAATGAACACAATCGTATCCTGATTTTAGTTCTATCCTTTCTGGAGAAAAAAAACAAGCACACAATTTTATGTGAGGAAAGCATTAGATTTGGAAATTGTAATATCTTTCAAGGTGTCCTTTAACAACCTAAATGCAGCAAGAAATTTCTGCTCCACTGGTGTTATGAGTTTTAAGGACATTTCATCTGCCATGAAGGCATGCAACCAGCTTTATTCTAGTTGTCTCTGTCGCCTTCTAGGCTATGTGGCTCTTGCAGTCTAGGGATGAGGATCTGCAGGTGATCTACTCCTCATCTATCCTCAAAGTTTCTTGTGAACAGAGGATGTAAAAGAGTTATTGAGGAGCAACTCTTATGATTCCCGTAGAGCCGGATATCTTTTTACAAGTTATTTAAATTTTCATTGGTTGACTGGAAGGATCACACAAGATTTCAAGATTTAAGGCTTTTACTGTTACAAACTAAAAGCAACATCTTTTAAACACTATTGAGCAGGCAATTTATATTCTAAAATACAGAAAAGTTTCCCTATTTAACTTCTTAAACAACCCAAGATCCCTAGCCATAGTAATACTTTACTGTGTCCCTTAAGTAGGCATTTTATTCTCCCAGAAACAGTCCAAAGTTCTACTCTGATCCTGGTGGCCTGTTTCCTTTCCCAACTGGCTAACTTCTCATCCCTGAACTGATTTTCATGGTGAAGGTTGCCCTGGAGATACCGCCCTGTAGCCAAAGCTAGACGAATCTATTGGCCTTCTTTAAATCCTTGTGTATTTAACCACTTCAATCTGAACACGAGATCTCACCCGCATTCTGTATGGTGAACAATAGAGTCATCGTTTCCCCTGCTTCAGGTGTAGAACTGGCTGCCCCTAACTCTCTTTTTCAGGCTCTTGCAGACTGACCTATCCGAGAGGTTCAGGGATAACTTAAGAAACCTACAACTTGATATCATAATGGTTTTCTATTGACTTTTCCTTCCTAAAGTCAATCAAGGCAATGTGAATCACATGGGCCTTGTATCGTTAGAAATGCTAATTAGCTATCCTAGAGACCCCAACTCCATTCCAGCATGGAATTAAATAGAAATTTAAAGAATAACTGTTTATAAAACCTGACATTCCCAACACTTCACCTTGAGACTAATGGTCTACCCACAGACAGCACAGGTATTCTAACCATTGTCAACAGGTGTCAACAACTTGCACTTCCTTCCCAGCAAAACAACCTGGTTACCCCCCACACTCCTTTATTAACCAAGCCACTAGATTGTTGTCAGGAAGAATTCAAACCATCTTCATTCCTCCATTTTAACCTAAATTAAAGAGACTGACCCAAACTTTACAAGCATCTTTTGTAACATTCACCCGTGGTTTCCATCCCCTTTCCCCAAGGAAATGCTTGGCCGCTGTTTTGATGCACCTATATAGTACAGTTGGAAAGTAAGGAGGTCAGGAGAGTACATCTCACAAACAGCAATCCAAAAACACCGACATTGTGTCATGGTTGGCAATGTTAGATTTGCTATGCAGGAGGCCATTCAGTCCACTCTGACTATGCTAGCCCAATGCAAGAGCAATCCAAAACAAATCCCACCACCCTGTTTTCTCCCCATATTTTCCTGTGCTTCAAATGTTTATTTACCATAAAGAGGGGGAGAGATGTAACAGAGGTCGCCAATTCACGATGATCTCTTTTACACTTTGGCAAAGTTAACATCCATCCAATCATTTCTAGTAAGTGCTTATACCCCAAGAAGTTATGTTTAACTAACAATAAAAATACAATATTAAAAGCTTTTAACTTTCCTTAAAGGAACATGTTAGACTGCTGCTATCTGAAGGCTCCAAGGCTAGTTAGTTACATTTTTAAAATCAGAACATCCTTTGTCGTGAATGTATTAACTAGCTTTATTATACATTCCTGTCACTGTAGAGGGAATTGCCAGGGTTTGAAAATAAAGAGAGGGATAGAAATAATAATGAACTTTACTCATTTTAAATAAATTACAATGAGATTCCCATATTTGAAATGTCACTATAATGCACTGTGGTGATGTGTAATACAAACTGATGTCCTGTGAGTTTGAGAGTTGCAGTATCAGGTTACTTCCCCCACTGAAGGTGGGCAAAGGTAATGTCTTCGCCCATTTGGCTGCAAACAATATACATCAAAAACTAATGGGTGGATTTCGACAAAACTTGGTACACAGGGTACAGCCCAAGGAAGAACTGATTTGTTTTTTGGCGAAGATGCCAACCTGGAATTTTCTAAAGGATCCACTAACATTGGGAGATAGGGCAAATTGATTTTTAAAAAATTAATCTTGAAGATGGTTTTATTTGGAATATTTTTGATTGTTTCAGAATGTTGTGGATTGTCTCAGCTGCTATGGTGCAATTTGTCACAGCTATCAAAACTTGAGCAGAGTTTTCAGAGCAGTTTGTTGGATGTAGATTAGCCTGAAGCCTTCACAGTGAGATGGAAGCTTTTAATAAAAATATTTATTTTTTTCCAATTTTGTAGTTACAGACATCAACCAGACAGGGAAAAGCCTTATGGAAGAGCTGCGTAATTGTAACAATTTTGAGTTAACACATCATGGCAGAGGTATGCACTCACTGAGTGCCCAGTTGACTTGTTATGTAACAGTTTACTTACCCACACTTAGGTACTATTTAGTATTGCCGAAATAGCTACTAAATTTAGGCATTGAAAATCTCAAAACCAAAATAGATAGACTTCTGTTAGGCAAGGGGCATGGAACAAAGGCAGGTAGATGGAGTGAAGATATAAATCAGTCATGATCTTATTGAACAGCGGAAGAGGCTCGAGGGGTTCAATGGTGTAATCCTGTTCTTAAGTAACCAACAGCAAAGACCATACCGCCTATATTCAGAGCAAATGACATCCATATGTTAAAATCAAATTAAAAAATCCCTAGACAGGAGGCAGTCAGAAAGGAAGGCATTTCTGGGAATATAAAATTCAGCACTGATCTATAGTCCTATTGTGTGCTTTACTTAATTTTGAATTATGCTAGTATATAATTCTTAGTACCAGAAGGAAATAAATCTCAACAGGTTTAAAAGAATTGAGTTAAAATTAATATTTGTGATAATAGTAGCAAAATGCTCAATATATTGGTTTGACTTTTCTCTATTTTAACTTCTGAAATCCATAATTTGCCATTATTTTCTTGGTTCAAATCTAACCCTTCAAGTAGAAATAGTTTTTGGCTTGAAAGGCAGAATTACAGTAAGCTCTAAAATATCACAAAATGTACAAAAATAAAAAGTGTCAAAAATCAAAATCTTCTGGGAGTGTCTTTGATCTCCCCAAAAATCACCCTTTCAATACTCATGTCCCACTTCAGTAATTTCTAAATTTACAATTGTTGCAAACTACAAATATTAGAGCTCAACTGGATATAACAAAGGCACTGTGTCAAGTAGACAGGATTTTCTACAATGATATGGAGAATATGAAGCAGTAAAGCTGTCACTGAAAACTCAAAATTTGTACTCGTGCCTTATGACATCTAAATAGCCAGATAAATTTATTATACAGTCAGTCGTCCATAGTATGCAGGTCTGTAGCACCATAAAAACATAGGCTCCATGTTCCTTAATCTTGATATTTAAAATCTCATGACTGTGGAATCTATGCAGCATTGTGGAGTTAATTTCAATTTCTAGGCTTCTTTATAGAGAAATTAAAGTTGGCTGGCATTGATTCAAAAGTTATCAGCTTGGTCAGCTTGTAGATGCTTTGAATGCAGCAATTGTTTGTCTCCACTGAACTTTGCAGCTATCTCTTTCTTTAAACAGAAGTACTTTTGCTTCCAACATTGCAGAAGATCTCTACTCTAATGTCCCGTCTTTTTTGTTCGTTCAGCCTTCCCACATTATATCTAACACTCTACAATATTCCCTCTCTATTAAATGAGGCTTGGCATGCAATGGGAAACTAGAAAAATCAATGCATCCAAAACCCAATTTACACTGATCTGGTACATTGACACACTATGCTTTCATGCATCGTGTTTTCTGGTGGTAGTAAGAAATGCAAGCATCTGTACACTAAGTTGAAACGTCTCTGCTACTTGCCCAGCCTGTGGTGCCCTTAAGACTTGGTCACTGTTCTGACAGTTAGCCAGTGATGAGATCATTAAAAATGAGCCAAATTGTTATATATGATGGAGGGCAATAACAATTGGAAGTGTTTGTTCAGAGAACCAATGAACAAAAGAGTGTCTGTATCTATTGCATGGGTGCCTTTTATAAACAATAGGAATTTGCCCCCCCGATTCTCTGTCCTTTCCACAGTCACGGAAACTCTTACATTAGCTGACTTTATGTTTTCTTGCAATTACATTTCAAAAAGTGCTCATTCTGGTATTCAGCAACATATTCACAATCCCCTTCCCAGTTTAAGATGAACTTTGCCCTGTCTCTGTGTTGAACCCCACATCAAACAAAGAAGCCCAGCAGTCTTCAAAATAACCTATTACCTTCTATTATCAGCTGCTTGAAATTGGTACAGGTCACTTACCTTCAGATTTTTTGGTCCTTCCGTGTCCTACGATGTCCTCAACTTGGGTCAATGCCTCCAAAGACCTCATAAAGGCCATTCACAATTAATAAAACCTACTTGTAATGAAGCAGGTGGATTACAATTCTTGCACAATTTGCTGTCATTTAAAAAAAATGACACCCCTCATTTATGACACGAATTCTATCTGTCCAATACATTGTTACAAACATTCTATCCAATCACAATCCATGAATATATGTACAAGATACACTTCTTGCCAATTTGTTAACATTTCGGTGTTCAATCAAAAAAAATTAAGTCAAGTTGTATCCATAAAATTGCCTCCTGTAACTCTGACCTTGCCTCTTGCAGAGGGAGCTTAATCCATCAATCGGGGCTTCTGATCATTCTGGACCCAGCCACACACCAATCCCCAACTTGGTAAATCTGTCCCCTGGGTAGAATGATCAGTTTCCCCAGGTCTAGTATTATTTTCTTTTAAAAAAAAGTGGTCATTCTCCTTCTTCTCCCAAATCCGTTTGACTACTCATCCATTCAAATTTGTTCCCTTGAAAACTGACCGTGGAGAGAGAGTTTGTCGGACCACGACCCAGAACTGTGGCCAGGCTCCTTCCCTTCTCTCTTCATGCTTTTCCTGGGGCCCACATCATTCTTAATTTTTTGTTTTGCTTTTCTTGTCACCAATGCTGCAAGGTTACTGAAGCATAAAGGGTGTGGAGGCAGAAAAAAGAAAGTATTACACAAATAAACAGGAGAGAGATACAAGAAAGATAGGGGTGAATGGAGAAACATTCATAGAAAAATAGACAGAAGGAAAAGGGAAAGATGGAAGAGATGTGGAGGAAATAATAAGGCGGTAAGGGGAAAGAGTGGAAAGTTAAAAGTGGTATGTGTGTCTGTCTCTGGTTTGAACAAGCTCCTGACTATTTAACAATGCTGTAACCCAGGGCATGGCAAGGGAACGAAGGGCACTGCTGGGGAACGAAGGGAAAATGTTCAGTGGCAGCACCCAAGGAGAAAGATTCTCCTCTGGCCCTGCAGACTCATTGGGAGGAGGAGTCACAGAAAGAGCCAAAGAGAGAATGGTGGGGAGATTGAGATAGGATTTTGTCCTAAACAGACTATTAAATAGGGATAGGGAGAGCTTGTTGAGAGGGGAGGGTGCAGGAAGATAATGACACCTTATTTCAGACACTGGTTCTGCGATTAGGAGTAGGTGGGTTGATTGCTATTGCAATTGGTTAGTTTACCTTCTAAACCATAAAAGATGCTGACTTTCTAGGAGCAACAGAAGAGATCGACTAATATGTTTAAAAGCCATTTAAATCAATTTATCAAAGGAAACGTCTGCCAGGAATTTCCTCTTGTGCTGAGAGATTTGATGGAAATCCCCTATGTATGTGTAAACGAGGCTCCTGACAAAGTTGCAGTGGCAGAGCAGGAGAAGCCAGAAGAAATTCCTGGCCTTAGGGTTAAAATTAGAGTTAGAAAATATTATCACAACTTTAGTTCTTGCTTTCCATATTTTGCTTCATTTCAGGGTTCCCTCCCCCACCTTAATATTTCAGTAAAATTACAGCTTCTCAAATAATAGTTTCACAACATAAATAGAAATAATAACTAGTGGTTGACAAACTGAGGCATAACTGCTGAGTTTCTATTTCACACACACTACAATAACTTTGTTGAACTTACAAAATTTTAAATTCCTGATTACCAAACTTCCTTTTGCTCAATTCAGTAGTTATAACAGGGTTGCATCCAGATTTCTTCCCAATGACTGCTGCTAGGCATTAACAATGCCACCATTTCTTTGCTCGAGCTTCATATTTCAATTGCATTGAGCCCAAGAACGTCAATTATTTAATGTCGCACTTTTAACATAGAAAAACATCCCATGTCGCTTCACAGAATCATCAAGCATAATCGGACAAAATCAATATCAGGCCAGAGACAGCTGTTAAGAGGGTGACTAAAGTTTGGTCAGAGGCAGGAGCCTTTTAAAAGAGGAGGTACAGAGACACAGGGGGGAATTCCAGAGTTTATAGCCTTAACAACTGAAGACACGGCCACCAACATTGAGGCAAAGCGATTTTGAGATGCACAAGACCAGAGTTTAAGGCAGGCAAGCTCTTGGAGGAGCTCTTAGTGGAGAAGGTAATAGAAATAGGGCAGGATGCTGCCACAGATGGATTCGAACATGAGGAGGAGGAAAGCCAACTAGGAGCGAATGTAGGTCAGAGAGCACAGGAGCATGGAAGGCCAAAGACAGCATTGGAATAGTGAGCCTGAAATAGTGAACCTGGAGGTGACAAAGGCATGGATGATGGTTTTGACAGAAGCTGGGCTAAGGCAGAGGCAGAGATGGGCAATGCTATGGAGGTGGACTTCTTGATAAAGAAATGGGATGGACTTAGCTTAGATTCAAACAGGATCAAGTTGTGAACTGTACATATTTAAATCTACCCATCCTGTGATGTCCGCACAGGATTGGTAACATCTCCCAGGATCTGCACCACTGGGTATTATTGTTGAGAGAATTTTGATCTTGTCGAAGAGCTGTGCAATGACTCGAACATTTGGAACACTAGACATTACTTCGGTTTGTAGAGGAGAAAGCCTTCAATTTTATACTCATTCCATGGGGTAATATCTTCCTTCAAAACTAAATGGTGATGTGATCCCATTGTGTAGGACAAATACTTGACATTTTGTACACACTCTAATGTTAAATTGCTTTAGGTGATTTCTGGATTAACTAATATGTCTCTCATTTTAGTCTACCGGCTGGCATTATGCAAATTTTGTCGATCTCTGATGACCAATTGAACATGCAGACCAACACAACTTTAAGTAAATTTGAGCTCACATTCTTCATCTGCTCTAGCCCACATCAAAATCTCAATGATTTTATCTATTTTCATGCTGTAAAGAAAATGATAGGATACCACGATCACTTTGACATGTACTTAAACTTTGAGGCTTGGGATTTCTGAACCATAATCTTCAACACTCCAGTCTCTAATTTGTTCACCATTGTGTGTGTGTGTGTGTGTGTGTGGTCAATTCAAAGGAGATAGATCCACAATCAGTGGTTAATTGGCACATTTACTGATAAATAACTAAGCATGGGGAACTAGGGAAGATTTAAGAAATTAAGCTGTTGTTTTCAGGCTGTACAGGAAACCAAAGATTGGAGCCAGCATGGAAGGTTTGCGAAGAACCAAATCTAACCAGGGAATAATCTCTACTTTGAATTTATGGCTGCCCAGATTCAGAGAACTTTTAAGGTCAGAAGAGTACTGTTTGCTGCTAAAAGGGACGCTCAGGGATAATGTTATATTTTGCTATGAAAAGTACTACAGAAGTAAGGTGAGATTTATTCTAAAGGTTACTTTGTTCACTTATTTGTAAAGTATTAATTAGCCCAACACTCAAGTATTGGGATGTATATTTAGCAGCAAGATTACTGTTTTTGATCACATAACAAGCAGATTTGTTATTTTGGCTCCAGGTCACGCTATGGTAGGATGCGATATTGAACAATAAAAGTAAACATGATCATAATGCATAATACACTTGTATATAAAAACTAGTTTCGGTTGAATGGAGACATGATCTGCTTATGGGAAACTGCCTTTTGTCCTGAGCCTAAAAGCCAAGTTTTAAGTGTTGGGACAGTTCAAATGGTAGCATTTATACAGATGAATCTGGCAATTAATAATCATCACTTCTTTAGCTATTTTACTTTCAAGTCATCACTTCTCTATCTCATTTACAACATAACACTACCACTTAGGGTTGCCAGCTGTGATTAAGTGCATTCTTGGCGGTTTCATTACATAACTTGCCCCCACTCCAGCATTAGTCGGTCAACATATCCATCTTTGTGACACACGGCCTTCCTACAACAATTGGAAAGCAAAAAAACTCATTACCCAATTGGATGATGCTCAACTGTCAGGCAAACAGGCTCCATCCCGCACCCCCCCAACCACCAAACATATCTGGTAAAGAGAAATGTTTATAGAAAATGACCAAAAAAAATCCAGTGTCCTGGAGATTCACCTTTAATTCCTGGAGACTCCAGGCCAATCCTGGAGGGTTGGCAACTTAGTACCACCTCTTAATTCTTACTTCCTCCCTCACTCAATTCAATATTCTCAGCCTCGTTCTGACCCCTCCTTAAACATATGCACTCCTTCACATCATTATCTTGTTCCTTCATCAATTGTAGCCTTTCCAACTCCTTGATGTGCTTGCTTCACAGTGCCCCTCTTAGTGACCTTCAAATACTAGCACTTCCCACTTTTTTCATACTATTGACTCTAGTATCTCAGCCTCCCATCACTATCCTACACCACTCCCTTGCACCAATTTTCTTGTGTTTTGTGCACTTGAGGGAGTAAAACCATGACAACTTCCCTACCCCGCCCCCACATCACATTTTCGACATAGTTCGAGACCTTTACATCAGCTCTCACTTTGAAAACCAGCAATATAGACAGCAGCATCAGAGCCAGTCCACAATGCTACACTGCTAAAGTTTTGAACAACCACTGAGAACAAAAACATTAAAATGTTCTTATATTTTATAATGAAACAACCCTCCCAAAATATTCACTTTAAAAAGTTATCCATGTAACAGAGATCCTGAGCCTAAAAGGTCTTTTGCCTTTCCCAAGTGCAGAGGGAGGAAGGGGAAGGGGGAGGGGAGATGTTTAGTTATAATGCTCCAGCCTTCATGAGGTGTGGGGCAGGTTTAATATGTCAACGGGTCTTTTCCTGCCCACTAATTTTGTATGTTCAGAAATAGAAGCTTTGAAAATAGCAAGTGCTGTACTCTCTGGATATGTTAATATTTGGGAATTCAGTTTGGAAATTGGGACAGGATTGAAACTATGAGTAAAATTCCATCAGCTGGGGGTTAGCTGGGTCTTTCGGATGGGAGAGCAAAGCCATCTGTCCTATTGATGCCTTCATTGTTTGTTCCACATACAGAAGATAGATACACTTCCTTTCTGGTGTAGCTGGAAGGAGTGTAGAAATAACACAGCAGTGCCAGTACCTTCCTCCAGAAATTAATCTGCAAAACTAAAATCTTGCCAAGAGCTGGCACCTTCTGTTCACTGGTGTAACCCCATTTCAAATTGGAAACCAAACTGCAAGAATTTCTAAGCCATTCATTGCATTCAATTTAAAGGTGATCAAATTTATGAAATTCAAGCTTTTTTAAAGGAAAAAAACACTTGGCCAATCCAGAAATTGCCTATACAAAACAAAATATTGTGCAAAAGATTTATAATTCAGGTATCATTTTCACTGGCAAACCACATTCAACATTCGAACAATTCAAAACTTGAAATGGGAGAAACAGGATTCTCTTGTAAATTAAGTACAGATGTTTCTTAAAAAATAATTAACGATAGTAAAACTCAGATGGCCTTAAGTTATAAAAATGTTTATGGTACAAATTAAGTTTGCCTGTGTGCAATCCACTGTTTTATTTCAGCAACATTTTATATATATATATATATATATAAAAAAAAGTCATCAACAGAAAATCTTTTATTTATTTTTACTGAATTCTTAAACAGAGGCCGTTAACATCAGAACAGACCATTTCACGAGGCCAAAACATTTACCAAGTTTGGCAAAATACTTGACACAGCTTTGAGGTGATAGAATGTCCTTCAGCAGCACCAACCAAATACATGGACTGTTCTGAGGATCTCATTTTCAAAGTACAAGCCAGTGTCTGATGAGGAAAAGGCACTTAAGTTCAGTGAAAATCTGGAATTATTACATTGATCTTTTGACAACGGCTATGAAGCAAATCAATTTTTTCCTCTTTTTTTGCCCTGCCCCTCCTTAAGCTTCTAACGAGGTGAAGGATTAACTGCAAAAAGCATAGTTGCAAAATCAAAAATGGGGAGGCAGTTTATATACGTGTATACATATATCTATATAAAAAAGCTCAAATACATTTGGTAATTTACCACATCATGCGGACAGCCCTTAACCATTGAATACAGCATCAGTCAGAAACCAATACATTTTAAGACTGCGAAATAAAGCAAGCAAGGACTTAGAAACATAAATATTTTCAAGCTTATACCAAACAACCTTCATTTTACAAAAGATGTAATTTACAATGAAAGTGGGTCATTATGACAATTAGGATTTCTACTTTTCTGAACTGGAAAGCCAAATCAGGCAAGCCTAGAGTGGAGCCACATAAAACTTGAGAAAGTGCTATTCATCAAGTGCTGCACCAAAGAAACTAATGATTTCACACCACTGTGAAAAAAGCAAGTGCAGATTTGGCTAACAGAAATAATTTCTTTAACACTCTTTCCACAATTTCTGTACAAGAAAACAAAAAGCAACAAAAAAAAACAAAACTGATGCGTTTTCAGTAAGGTAATAAAAATGCTTTCATTCTGATGGCTTGAATTGTGTAGTACAGCACAGCCCATTAAAAATCAACATCTTTCACATACCAAGCTATTTGTATTCAGTACAATGTAAATCAAGTGCGAGACTAACCATACAAAAGACAAAAAAAATCAAAACCATGCATCCTATTCAGCTGAAAGAGGTTCAAGAGCAATCCCCTACTTTTTATATTCCAGAATAGCTTGTTAATATATGCAAATCATGTCTTTTATACTTCCCATCAGGATGAGAGATGGGGAGAGAGTAAATTTAGCAGGTAGTCAGTTACTGATCATTTAGAGGTTTTAAGCATACATGATAAATACTCTTGTAGTAAACACCACCTGAGGCAGAAAATAGCTGGCTTGTTAGATGGATCTTGAAAGGGCTTCACTGTGTTATATATATGTTGTTTAACAGATTAAGAACACTATTATTGACAATGTCGGCACATTCTTTCATTGTAAACCCCAACTTAAATGGGACTACACACATTCATCTTTTTCCACCCCCACCTCCCAAAAAGGCATATGACACAACAGCACAAATAGTAAATACAACAGACACATTTTCCCAACAAGCTAATGCAGTGTTATGAGTAATTATGAAACCTACTGTATGCTTTAGTGAGTTTGCAAACACATGCCTCAACAATTTTTCAACTACACCATTATGGATTTTGAGGTGGTGCTGCCACATTCCCTGGATCCTGCTGAGGTGGTTCTGGTGGAGCATGCCAGCTGGTTTCCTTGTACACGAACCATGCATTTCCACACCACAGGATCAGGTTGAGGAAACCAAACACCTGCAAAGGAGAAACAAAACATATAAAATTTCATCAACTGAAGTGGTGCAGAATGGGCCATAACTCAGCCTAAGGATGCTTAAAAGCTTTTTCTGTGAAAGAAAAAGATGCTTTGCAAGCCACCATAGGCTCCTGATCAGGAGTCATGGGAGAAGAATCAATGACTATGTGGTCCTCAGGGCTAAAGTGGAGTACAAAAGAACAAAAGAAAACTCCAGTAGCCTCTAGATCTCAGGACACCAAACAAGAAAGTCCAAAGTCCTGCCAACACTGAGGAATCTACATGACCCTGCATGTTGGGAATCTCATCTTCCACAAGTTAGGCTTCAAGCATTCTCTTTGTCAAAAGGCCGAGAGCCCCAAACCCTGGACATAGTTGAACAAGATGAGGCACTACTTCCCTCCCCCAATGCCTGGTGCCTGTGGCACCACACCTCTCCCAGGCAGAGAGATGGAGGGCTTGTGACATCAGGAGAAATACACTTCCTATAGACTGTATCCATGGTTAATTCTGGATGACACGGAGTGGTGTCTCTTCCTCAGCTTGTGCCAACCAGTGTTGACTGACATGAAGTACAAATGGTGAGGGGGTTACAACTTGCTTTCAGCTGGCAACGAACCTCCTGTTCCCAGCACCAACAGGATTTTTGTTCCATTTCGATACATTCATGGGATATGGGTATCACTCGCTAGGCAATCATTTGTTGAAAATCCCTAATTGCCCTTAAGGTGGTGGTGAGCTACCACCTTGAACTGCTGCAGTCCATGTTGTGTAGGTACACCCTGGTGCTGTTAGGAAGGGAGTTCCAGGATTTTGACCCAGAGATGATAAAGTCACGATAGTGTGGGGCTTGGTGGGGAATTTACAGGTGGTGGTCCCATGGGTTTCTGCCCTTGTCCTTCTGAGCAGTAGAGGTTGCAGGTTTGGAAGGTACTGTCAAAAGGAACCTGAGCAAGTTTCCACAGTGCATCTTGCAGATGGTACACAATGCTGCCACCATTAGTAGGTGGTGGACAGAGTGCATGTTTAAGATGGTGGATGGGATGCCGATCAAGCGGGCTGCTTTGTCCTGAATGGTGTCAAACTTAGTGTTGAGGGAGCTGCACTCATCCAGGCAAGAGTATTCCATCACACTCCTGACTTGTGCCATGTAGATGATGGACAGGCTTTGGGGAGTCGGGAGGTGAGTTACTCGCCACGGGACTCTCAGCCTCTGACCTGCTCTTGTAGCTATACTATTTATGTGGCTTGTCCAGTTTAGTTTCTGGTCAGTGGTAAACTCCAGTACATTGATCGTTTGGTGGTAGGGGATTCAACTACGATAATAACATTTAATGTCAAGCAGAGATGGTCACTGCCTGGTACTCGTGTGTCATGAATGTTACTTGCCATTCATCAGCCCAAGCCTGAATGCTGTCGAGCTCTTGCGGCATGCAAACATTGACTGTTTCAGTATCTGAGGAATTAAGTGATACTGAACACTGTAATCAATAACACCCCCACTTGACCTAATGATGGAAGGATGGTCATTGATGCAGTGAAGATGGTTGGGCCTAGGGCACTGCCCTGAGGAACTCGTGATGATACCCTGGGGTTGAGATGATTGGCTTCCAACAATCACAATCATCTTACATGCTAGATAGGACTTTAACCCATGGAGAGTTTCACCCACTGATTCCCAATAATTTCAATTTTATGACTGAAACCCCACACAGCCAAACGCTGCTTCGATGTCAAGAGCAGTCACTCTCGTCTTAACTCTGGACTTCAGATCTTTTGTCCATGTTTTAACAAAGGCTGCAATGAGGCCAGGAGCCAAATGATTCTGGCGGAACCCAACCTCAGCTCAACGAGCAGGTTATTGCTATGTAAGTGCCAAGTGATAGCACTGTTGATATCACCTCCACTTTGCTGATGATCGAGTGTAGACTGATGGATCAGTAATTGGATAGATTGGATTTGACTTTTTTTTTGTGGACTGCCCAGGTATGCGCTACCCACAAAAAAAAAGGACAAATCCAATCTGGCTAACCTTCCTCTATCAGGTAGATGCCAGCAACGTTAATTGTACAGGGTCAGCTTGTTCGAGGTCACAAGGCTTCAGTAGTGTGGTCAGGTTGTTGTCAGGAATCTCAGCCTTTGCTGTATCTAGTGCCTTCAGCCATTTCTTGATATTATATGAACCAAATTAGCTGAAGACTGGCGTGTGTGATGTAGGGGACCTCAGGAGGTTGAGAAGATTCATACACTCAGCACTCCTGGCTGAAGATGGTTGCCAAATGCCCGATTTTTGCAATCCCCATCATTGAGGGTAGGTATGTTCGTGAAACCACCTCCTGCTCCTCAGTTGTTTAATTGTGCATCATTGACAACTGGATGTGGTAGGACTGCAAAGCTTTGATCTGATCTTGGCTCTGCATATCATATGCTGCTTTTGTTGTTCATTGTTTGTAATCCTGAGTTGTTGCTTCACCAGGTTGGTACCTCTTTTTTTAAAATTATATATATGACTGCCCAGTGGCACTCCTTGCACATTGTCCTCCACTCCTCATTGAACCAGGGTTGGGCCCTTGGCTTAATGATGAGGGTGTGGGATATGCCGGGCCATGGGGTTATAGTTGAACACAATTTTAATGCTCTTCATGGCTCACAGATCCTCATGAACGCCCAGTTTTGAACTACTAGATCTGATCAGAATCTATCCCATTTAACATGGTGGTACAGCCACACAACTCAATCGAGGGTGTCCTTGGTGTGAATACAGGCTTTAACTCCACAAGGACTGTGCAGTAGTCATTCCTACCAATACTGTCATGGACAGATGAATTGACATCAAGTAGACTGGCGAGAGCAAGGTCAAGTAGGTTTTGCCCTCATGTAGATTCTCTCAGCGTCCATCAAAGGCCAAATGTGGTAGCTATGTCCTTCAGGACTCTGCAAGCTCAGTCAGTAGTGGTGCTACTGAGCCACTCTTGGTGATTAGAATTGAAGTTTCCTACACTGAGTACATTCTGTTCCGTTACTACAACTCAGTTTCTTCCAAGTAGTGTGTGTTCAACATGGAGCAACACTGATTCAACAGCTGAGGGAAACGCTAAGTGGTAATCAGCAAGTTTCCTTGACCATGTTTGACCTGATGCCATGAGACTTCTTCACATAAATGTCAGGTAATGACAATGCAAAAACAAGGGAGTATCTAATCATCTCCCCTTGACATTCAATGGCATTACCATCGCTGAATCTCCAAATATCAACATCCTGGGGGTTACCATTGACCAGAAACTGAACTGGACCAGCCATATAAATACTGTGGCTACAAGGGCAGGGGTCAGAAGGTGGCAATTCTGCAGTGAGTAACTCACCTCCTGACTCCCCAAAGCCTGTCCACCACCTACAAGGTGCAAGTCAGGAATGTGATGGAATACTCTCCACTTGACTGGCTGAGTTCAGCTCCAGTTACACTTGAAGCTCGACACTATTCAAAACAAAGCAGCCCGCTTGATTAGCCCCCCATCCACAAACATTTATTCCCTCCACCACTGACGCACAGTAGCGGCAGTGTGTACCATTATCAAGATGCACTGCAGGAACTCACTAAGCCTCCTTAGACAGCACCTTCCAAACCCACGACCACTACCATCTAGAAGGACAAAGATAGCAGGTGTAAATGAACACCTTTATCTTCAAGCTCCCTCCAAGACACATACCAAGGTGACTTGCAACTATATGACCATTCCTTCACTGTCACTAGTTGGTAGCCAAACAGTTACTTTATGGGAGAAGTAACCTAGCGGTTATATTACTGGACTAGTAATCCAATAATGATCCGGAGGGCTAAGTCACTGGGTCAAAATCCTGGAACTCCCTAACAGCACTGTGGGGGTACCTACACCACACGGACTGCAGTGGCTCAAGGTGGCTCACCAACACCTTCAAGGGCAATTAGGAATGGCAACTAATGCTGACCCTGCCAGCAATGTTCACGTATCATGAAAGGATTAAAAAGAATTTGTGGGTTGGAGACAAAATTAAGGAGATCCAGGCCCACTCTTCCCCTAGCTGTATACCCCTGCACTCCACATCTGGTGATTTGTCCTGCTGATGGGCCAAGTCATTCTTGGGGATGGAAGAGTTTGGAACATTGGCTGAAAGCTAGGATTCGGTGCGTATAATTATGTCTGGCTGTTTCTGTCCCAACTTTGGCACCTGTTCCTGGATGCTGTTAGAGGACTTGGCAAGGTGGACTAGGCAGAGTGTACCTTTGTTGTGTCTGGTGTCTTGGTTGATGCCAGGCGGTCCATCTGGCTTTATTGTCATTAGACATTTTTGTAGTGGCTTGATAAGCCAGTTTGGAGGGCAGTTAAAAGTGAACCACAATGATGAGAGTGTTGAGCCAGACCAGATAAAGACAGCAGATTTCCTTTCCTAAAGGACATTAGTGAGCCAGATGAATTTTTACAATAATCCAATAATTTGATGATCACCGTTACTGAGATAAGGTTTTTATTTTTGATTTATTTAATTAATTGAATTTAAACCCCATAGCTGCTATATTGGGACTTAGCCCTCATCTCCGGATTATTGGATTACTAGTCCAGTAATATAACTGCTAGGTTACTTCTCCCATAAAGTAACTGTTTGGCTACCAACTAGTAGTAATGCCTCTTATATGAACGTGGTGAAGGTCTGCAGCCCTGTTAAGTGGGATCTGCTCTTGCAATGGATCTAGTTCTTCCGCAGTGCTCCCAGGCCCTGAAAATGTCATGGTGCAAAACTATATACTAATTTGTCACATGGCCAGAACACATGATATGCTGGAGGCATCTGCTGTGAGTAATAGTTACAGCAGAATCCCACAGCCCTCAGGGTGCAGAGCCAGACATAACCAATAGGATTTGAAAATAGTATTTTTGAAGTTTTCAGATTGAAAGGCACACCCAAAGATTTTTAAGTGCACAATAGGAGCAACACAACAAACCGGTATTACAAACAAGTGAAGGGACATCGCATATGAAGTGCCGCAAAAAAATTATCCCAAAGTGCTTCTCCTTCCACTACCCCCTCCAACCCCATGTGCGCACCAATAATTTTCTTAGCCTATGCATCATTTAAGCCTTAACACAATGTCGAATTTAAATGCAATGACATTCAACCAATTACTGCGGAGAAATAATTTAACCACAAGATAGACAGAGATAGAGGATTAAATAAAGCCAAGTGCACATACCACAGAAACATTCAAGCTTCCCATGCCAGACACGCCTGCTGAAGAACATTCTGCCAATCCAGTGCAAACTGCAACACTTTTTATGATGGTTTCTGGATTTGTAGAGTATTTGAGATCAGTGAGGCCTTTCCCCCAAGCTGAAGAGGAGACCAACCACAAGAAGGCAAAAATAACTGTCACAACGAAGTCCTGGAAAACAATGAGGAAATAAAAGTACAATTCAAAACACTGAAAAAACATTGACCTCAAACTTTCCACGATGTGGTTTATTCACAGAAGAGATGTGATGAAACAAAGTGTCAGTGTTCTCATCTTAAATAAATGCAGCTTTCACAAAGATAATAAAAGACAAAAGGAGATGAACCCATTGTATATACCCTGGATCGATTCTGGGACTTAATTTCTGCTCATGAAGGATGGCACCAGAACTGAGAGGTTATACATATTAGGAAAGATTGAAGAGGCTGAGGCTTTTATCTCCAGATAAAGGCAACTGAGGGGTGACCTGAAAGGAGATCTTTAAAATGATGAAAAGATTAGATAGGGGATTACGTTGAGAAAATGTTCTAATTGTGGCAGGCACAAAATCTAAGGACCATAAATATAATATAGTCACTAAGAAATCCAATAGGCACTTGAGGAAAAAAACCTCTTCACCAAAGGAGTGGTTAGAATACGGAACCTGCTACCACAGGGCATGGTTGAGGCCAATATAGGGGAGGTTTAATGAGAGAGAAAGAAATAAATATTAAACGTTAGGCTGACACATGAGGTGGAGGGGGCTTGGAAGGAGGCTGAGTGGCACATAGAATTTTCAGCATAGAAATAGGCAATGCAATAATGAACAGATAAAGATTTTAGCCCATTTGCTAAACTTAATCTAGGTCACCCAGTAACTAACTGGCAGCTATAGACTGAAATTAAAGACTGGGTTTGCCACAACACTTTCATTACCATAAGAAAACCACAGGAAATCCCAGAACATGTGTATTTGCAAAACAGAGAACCACAATTAAATCAAACAGATGAGACCTTTCTCAGTCTAGCTTTAATTGGTGGTCCAGGGAAAAGTGAGGGACGCAGGAAAGGAAAGTACTGATAAACACAAAGCCTTTCCTCACTATCAATCTAGTAGCCAAATGGCAGATTATAAACCAGTTTGCAGCCCAAAAGTGATCAATTCTTACTGCCTGAGCCATAGTGACCGTACAAATATATTGAAACATTCTTTTGTGTGCATCATTTAAATCTGTTGGACATGGTCATTCATAATTAATTTCTGGTTGATCCCATACGTATGCAAGAATAAACAGTTTAAAAAGTCAACATCTGGGGAAGGGAAAGGATACTGTGCCAGTCTAAGCTTTTGGGAAAGGATAACTAGAAAGTCTTTTGAATGGGGTATTGAATGTTTGGTGGCTGATCAAAAATAATCAGACACGTTTGTTGCTTGCCTTACACAGTTCAAGCCTCAGCGCAGGCAACTGCTAGGTAAACAAGTCCACAGTAGTTCCACACATGGCTTGAGAACTTTTGTTTCATCCCCTTCAGTTCACTTTCTTTTCCCTCTCACTCTTCACAAAACAGAGTCAACTTTGGTTCAACTTTCGATTGGTCAAAATGCCACACCAAGCCATGCAGCCAATTATTCTACTGCCCTACTGTCGAAAGGATTTTATACAGTAAATGGGAGACGCAGTAGGAAAGATAGATCAGCCAACCTGCAAATTGAATTTATATAGTGCCTTTAATGTAGTAAAGTGATGCTTTCAGTAGCATTAAGGAAAAGTGACCAAAGGTTTGGTTGGAGAGATAAATTTTGAGAGCTTTAAAGGAAAAGAGAGGTCGAGGCGGAGGGCTTTACAGAGGGACTTCTAGGGCTTAGCACCTGGGCAGTTGAAGACATGGCTGCCGATGACGGAGCCAAGCAGTGATGGCCTAACCATTCAACTGGTAACTTGGGGTCAGGGTGTGGATAAATTCAAGATCTCTCAAGAATTTAGCCATAGCTGCAGTGGGGAAAGAGTTAAGTTTCCAGCCCTCACTACCAAAACCTAGACATCTTGGGGGGAAAAAAGGATAGGGAATTTGTACTATTAATTTCACCCATACCTTTACCAAATAATACATCTGAATTAAGAAATAGTCATATTATAAACCACTCCATACAGGCCAAAATAAGCACTTTTCATCTCTACCCTGCACCATACAGCAGTTAAGAGATTTCTGCAACTACTGACATTGTCTATGATCACATACAGACAAATGCAACTTGCTCCAGCAGTGTCACTTCATATTTGAGACCCAGCAATTGAAGCAACATTCTAGTTGAAAACTGCAGCAATCTCCCTCCCAGATGGGATACAGAAGTAACGAGTATCACCAGGGAAATGGAACATCAACACTGCACATAAAAGGTGGTGGAAAAAGACCCCCACATGCTGGAAATCAAATAAACAAAAATAGAAAAAATGCTGCACTCAGCTTGTCAGACAGCAGATGCGGCAAACATATAGGAGTTAACTTTTGGGTTGTGGACCCTTAGACAAAGCTTGAGGTCATTACAAACAAACAGCGTTTAAAGAGGGACAAACAAAAGGGAAGACGGTGAGAAATATAACACACGCACACAGAATGAAATGTAAACTGTTTAAGTGGAACACAGGAGATGGTGAAATGGAATAAGTTATATAGGCACAATATAGGCATATTGAGAGAAATTTAAAAAATATACCAAGACATTTATATAGTCAGTACGTGTGAATAATTTGAGGTAGTCGGCAGTTGGAAATGGAAACATGAGAAACTAACAATGTGAAAAGTACTCCAGCAGCCCAGAAAAATACATCAGGGAAAGCAAGTCGAGGGAAGGGAGCAGAACAATGTGCCCCATGCTGACGTCACAGTGTGCCACAGGTGTGAGCCATCAATTTCACAGCATATGGTTGTCACAGCTTTTAAGTCATTTTCGTGAGCAAAGTTTCAAATAAAATAACATGCTCCACACAACCAGCCACTCAGACAAGTTGATTGATACACACCGCCACAGGTAAAAGTTGCTTCATCAGAAAGCATGGTGACCACCTTGTTCGCTTTGATAATCTGCAAGCAGAGTTACTGCTCTCCTCACCCTTAGTATAATTATAATTAAATCCTCCCCTTCACCTCCTCCACTCCAGTTCCTGTTACAAACACGTTTTATGAAAAGGATTCCTGGGACACGAGGCCCTGGAGGCTACGTACACTGGTAGTAAATTAAAGCACACTGTTTCACAGCTGTGAGCACCAAATCACACTGACATACAACTGGTACAATGTTTCCAGCCTACCGAGCGGCTTCCCTTCTACAACGCTATTTTTGCTGGCTTCCAGAGAGCCACACATATGAACAAGTAATTTAGGAACACCCCATGAGCATAGCCTGGAAAAATACCAGATGGAAACAGATCAACCAACAATGCCTCAGCTACTTGGAAGATTTTAGTAGAACAAATTCAGTAATTACATAATAGATCCCATGAGATAAATTAGTATATCCTGAAAAGACACAACTTACCACAATTCAAATTCATCCTTTTATTTGTGCAGCAGGAAATAAAATGACAAGCCATTTTAAAATTTAAGAACCTTTCTACCCACTTTGATTCAATCATGAATGGGAATAGTAATTTAAATTTGTGAAAACTACAGGCATTAAAACAAGCAGTTCTTTAAAAATATATAACAATGGAAGATGCTCATCGCCAACATATTTGAAATATAAAATATCTCCTGGATAAATACTTGGAAGGAAAATATGCATCAGGCTATTAGGAAATTTCTGGTAGTGTATAAAAGAGATTAGCAGGGGTGAGGCTCCCCAACAATAAAGATTTAGAAATAATAAATCAGCTTTAATCTTTGAATCTTGTTCACTAAATATCACAGTGCACCATGAATACTACATTATGCATTGTAATCAAACTATTCAAATTTTTAAATGCACTTGCTACATAAGGGACTCATCTTGACAAGCTCTTCAAAATTAGATTACTTCTTGAAATGGGATTTTTCTTCTTAAATTGAATATATTTTGATCTCATTGAATGGTCGAGCAGACTCAATGGGTTGAATGGCCTACTTCTGCTCCTATGTCTTATGGTCTTATATTTGAATTGAGTGAAACATACAGCAAGCCCACTATACAGAGCTAATTAATGGCTGACAGCACGTAATTGCACCTTCCTATTCATGGCAACAGAGAACGACAGAGTCGTGTTGAATTTCATGTCAATATGACAAGTGGGTAAAGAGAAGACAGCTACAAGTTTCTTTTAATAGAAGGTCCACCCCTTCCAGCCCCAATCACAATATTTTTGTCCCTCCTCAGTTAGCACTGACATCTGTGCTGTAAGGTTCTGGAATTTAGCTGCCAAGGCAGAGGTCTGAAACCACTGGAATACTCATTTCAACATCAGCAATTAAATCTCCCTAATGCTGTGAAAATTTAGATCCCTGCTTGATCACAACACGAAGTTTATAGACACCATACTCCCAAGTGCCCATTTACAGGGAGGGGTCAGACTTGGCAAGTTATGGTACATCTTGGCTCATTCCATGTATGTAATTTGGGGAAAGGCATAACGAATAAGAGTCGAACAAAAAAAGCCACAAATCATCTACAAGTGCGTATAGGTAGTCAAACGGACCACCAAATATACAACACTGCTGATGTACAGTAAACCGTTTATTTCTGTGTCAAAGCCTATTATGGAATATCGGTTGAAATTAGGACTGAGCTCTGACACTAAACAAGCTCTTGATGTGCCATAAGACAGACAAATGCATAATAGAGATTTCTCAACATCACAATATGCTTTGAAGTATTTGCCCCTCCCCCTCGATTGATTTGCCCCTGATGGTTTATAGGTGGTAAGGACTAAAAGCACTCTAATCTGTGTCAAAAGCTACAACTCGATCACCTTCTAACTGTTATAATGATGTGTACAGTCACCCACTTGCTAGTTTCATGAAAATATTGCCTCAAGTTACTTACAATCATTGGCCCACGGCTGCCGTCACGGTAGACATGGAGGTACCCGATGTACAGAACAAGGGCGGCCATACAGTAGAGAAAGGCTAACACTCCGATTGCAACAAAAAACTCAGCAGAGGATGATAAATCTCCAACTAGGTAGGTATCTTCAGTTTGATTGCAGGCATTCTTGGGGACAATCAAAATATTGTTCAACCTGGAAAATATCAAATCCAATAATTACTTTTACACAGGAGTTATGCTTGTTTGTTCCCGCTTATCAAAATTTCTCCTCAAAAACACTGAACTGTGTAGTCATCCTCCCCAGTAAATGTGAAAGCTAGACTTGTCCAACCTGCGGCCCATGGGCTGAAGTCCCCTCTATGTGGCCCCTGGACAACTGTTAAAATTCCAGTAAGAGGGATCAGTGAGTTTGAACATTTCTGCAGGGCACTGCCCCACCAATCACAGCCTGCTTCTCTTCCATGTTTGCTGCTGATAGGCTCACTCGGCTAGCCACTGTGAGTTTGTGAAGATAGAGAGCTTTTAGAGCGTGCGAGGCCTCTGCTCAACACATGGCTCCAGCCGCTCTCACCGCCCCCCCAGGGTGTCCCTGGTTCACTCCGTGTGCCCCCAGCCATCCCCTCGGCAGGCACCTGCTTGCGGACACCGCTAGGCCTCAAGCCTTGCTCCAGGTCTCTTCTGCTCTCATCGCACTTACCACAAGCCAAACCAAGCGAGTGAGCAAGGGGATGCTGAAGGAGAGAGGGAGGGAGGCTGAGGGAGAGAGGCGGGGTGCATGCATGCATAAGAGAGGGTGGGTGGGGGGGGTGTTTGCATGTGCCTGGGTCTGGCTCGCTCCCAGTCTCGGGGTTCTTATTCACACTCACCCCCACAGACAAACAGGCACTCTCACAGGGGAGTGAGTGACACCCTGAGAATGGGAGTGAGCTGGATACACACACCCACCCTTTCACTCTCTAATGGTTGTCTTTATTTATTACTTATTTCTTTTAATTATCAATTTATTGTTGACTTTTTTTGCTCAGCAAGTTGTTTCTTTTCACACATCAGGCTTTTTTTTGAAATTCACGTAATTAATGTTGTGTCGAACCTCACCTTTCCAAAATTTGGTCATCGCCATCACCCCCCACCCCAAGCGAGAGAAAAATTGAAATGTGGCACCGCACGCAAAAAGATTGGACAAGCCTGGTGAAAACCATTGTTAATACCAAAACTGTTCTGCAACACTCAACAACAAAATGCTGTTACTAATGGGACCAGACTACCACGTTTCTTCCCTGTCTACATAGAAACAAGGAGTAGGCCATTCGGCCCTTCGAGCCTGCTCTGCCATTCATTATGATCATGGCTGATCATCCAACTCAATAGCCTGCTACCGCTTTCTCCCCATACCCTTTGATCCTTTTTGCCCCAATGTTGTGTCAAACCTCATCTCCCGTGATAGGCTGTTCCACTTATTTGCCCAGCCAGCATATAGAGGAAGGGTCTTGTCCTGGGACAGGATTGGTGGTTGTTTTTTTTTTTAAATGCACAATAAACTCGACTGCAAAGTGCAACAGACTCAAACTTTCTCTTAAAATTTTTGGAAGCTTCCATTTAATTGAAGCATTGGGACATAGAATGACAGCTAAAAGACATGGAAAGTTGACAAATTGAACTTGTTCATTAAACAGCAAAACTATGAAGCTAATTTAGGAAATGCAAAGTCATGTTCTGCACCAGTTCAAAGTTACAAAACTAATAGTATCAATAGTGTCAAGTGAAATTTTATTTCTAACAACAAAGCCCAAAATACTAACCTAAATGGGTATTGGAACATTGCAGTAAATCGATGAGTGGAATTAGCGTTCTTGCATTTCATACCCAATGCAGTTCTGCCACTGAATCCACCACATGTTGCAAATCCAAAAATTGCAAATATCTGCATTAAAAAAAAAATCCATTAAGTGATGACAGGTTTTAATTTGTCGGCAACATTTTTTAAAATAAAGAGTGGTTCTTTGTTGGTTGTTCAAATTATAATCCTCTGGTTAGCTTTTAAACGAGAGTATGTGTGTCATTTACAACTTGGAGTGTTGCTGGTAGCCCAAGAAGAACCCATCCACACCAACACGAGGAACGTGCCGGAAAGTGTGCTGAGGGCATATTCTTAGCTCAGTAAATTTTTTTGTTGTCTCATCCAGGCAAGTGGTGGGTATCCATCACTCTCTTGATTTGTGCCTTGTAGGTGGTGAACAGGCTTTGGGAGTCAGGTGGAATGTTACTCATCACAGGATTCCTAGCCCCTGACCTGCTCTTGTAGCCACAGTATTTATATGGCTAGTCCAGTTCAGTTTCTGGTCAATGGTGACCCTAGGACGTTGATAGTGGGGGATTCAGTGATGGTAATGCCATTGAACATCAAGGGGCGATGGTTGGATTCTCTCTTGTTGGAGATGGTCATTGCCTGACACTTGTGTGATGCGAATGTTATTTGCCACTTGTCAGCCCAAGCCTGGATATTGTCCAGGTCTTGCTGCATTTGGACATGGACTGCTTCAGCGTCTGAAGAGTCTTGAATGGTGCTAAACATTGTGCAATCATCCAGTGATGTCCTGGAGCTGAGATGATTGACCTCCAACAACCACAACCATCTTCCTTTGTGCTAGGTATGACTCCAACCAGTGGAGAGTTTTCCCCCCCGATTCCCACTGACTCCAGTTTTTCTAGGGCTCCTTGCTGCCACACGGTCAAATGCGGCCTTGATGTCAAGGCCGTCTCTCTCACCTCACCTCGGGAGTCAGCTCTTTTGTCCATGTTTAAACTAAGGCTGTAATGAGGTCAGGAGCTGAGTGGCCCTGGCAGAACCCAAATTGGGCACCAGTGAGCAGGTTATTGCTAAGCAAGTGCTGCTTGATAGCACTGTTGATGACCCCTTCCATTACTTTACTGATGGTGGAGAGTAGACTGATTGGGCGGTAATTGGCCGGGTTGGATTTGTCCTGCTTTTTGTGTACAGGACATACCTGGGCAATTTTCCACATAGCTGGATAGATGCCAGTGCTGTAGCTTGGCTAGGGGCACAGCAAGTTCTGGAGCATGTCTATTGCCGGAATATTGTCAGGGCCCATAGCCTTTGCAGTATCTAGTGCCTTTAGCCGTTTCTTCATATCACGTGGAGTGAATTGAATTGGTTGAAGACTGTGATGCTGGGGACCTCCGGAGGAGGTTGAGATAGATCATCCACTCGGCACTTCTGGCTGAAGATTGTTGCAAATGCTTCAGCTTTATCTTTTGCACTGATGTGCTGGGCTCCTCCATCACTGAGGATGGGGATATTTGTGGAGCATCCTCCTCCAGTGAGTTGTTTAATTATCCACCATCATTCACAACTGGATGTGGCAGGACTGCAGAACTTAGATCTGATCCGTTGGTCGTGGGATCACTTAGCCCTGTCTATCATTTGCTGCTTATGCCGTTTGGCACGCAAGTAGTCCTATTTTATAGCTTCACCAGGTTGACACCTCATTTTTAGGTATGCCTGGTGCTGCTCCTGGCATGCTCTCCTGCACTCTTCATTAAACGAGGGTTGATCCCGTCTTGATGGTAATGCTAGAGTGGGGGATATGCCAAGCTATGAGCTTACAGATTGTGTTCGAGTACAATTCTGCTGATGGACGTCTCATGGATGCCCAGTCTTGAGTTGCTAGATCTGTTCGAAATCTATCCCATTTAGCACAGTGGTAGTGCCACATAGCATGATGGAGTGTACCCTCAATGTGAAGGTGGGACTTCGGCTCCACAATGACTGTGCGGTGGTCACTCCAACCGATACTGAGTGGACAGGTGGATCTGCAGTAGGCAGATTGGTGAGGATGAGGTCAAGTATATTTTTCCCTCACCACCTGTTGCAGACCCAGTTTAGCAGCTATGGACTCGGTCAGCAGTGGTGCTGGATATTGAAGTCCCCCACCCAGAGTACATTCTTTGCCCTTGCCACCATCAGCAGTTTGACCTGATGAGGCTTCATGGGGTCCGGAGTTGATGTTGAGGACTCCCAGTGCAACTCCCTCCCGACTGTATACCACTGTGCCACCACCTCTGCTGGATGGCGATGGTAAGAGTGCCTGGGACATTATCTCTAAGGTATGATTCCGTGAGGATGACTATGTCAGGCTGTTGCTTGACTGGTCTGTAAGACAGCTCTCCCAATTTTGGCACTAGCCCCCAGATGTTACAAAGGAGGACTTTGCAGGGTTGACAGGGCTGCGATTGCTGTTTCCGGTACCTAGGTCGATGCCGGGCGGTCCGTCCGGTTTCATTCCTTTTTTGTGGCTTTTTCTTTGTAGCGGTTTGTTACAGCTGAGTGGCTTGCTCGGTCATCTCAGAGCGCATTTAAGAATCAACCACATTGCTGTGGGTCTGGAGTCACATGTAGGCCAGACTAAAGGACATTAGTGAACCAGGTGGGTTTTAACAACAATCGACAATGGTATCATGGACTTTTAATTCCAGGTTTTTAAATTCCACCATCTGCCGTGGCGGGATTCGAACCCGAGTCCCTAGAGCATTACCCTGGGTCTCTGGAATACTAGCCCAGCGACAATACCACTATCACTTCCCCAACTTCTACTGTAATGGCAAAGTGAACCACATCAATAAAGGTGGCTCAATTACACTCATGGGGCTTTACCAAAAAAAAAGACTTGCATTTATAAAGCACTTTCCATGACCATTGGACCTTACAGCCAATGAAGTAATTTTGACGCATTGTCACTGTTGTAATGTAGGAAACACGGCAGCCAATATGCACAAAGCAGAAAGGAGTGCACTAGCAACTGAGCCACAGCTGATACTACCACGTGGTGAAAATACTGTACTTAAAACTTGAGGCAAGAAAAGGCCTCTCTTATGGTACAAGAGATTAGAATAATTAAATTGTACAGCCACTATAACATTTTTCCTCGAGTTTTATTGTCCGACACAGCTAGTGGGTTTTAATCACCAAGGCAGGAGCAAACCTTTCTACAGCCAAGGGAAATGTGTGACAAATATCTAGTTCATGTTAATATTTTAAAGGTAACTTTTAGCTCTGGGAAAATTGATGTTTAGCTGTAGAAAATGGGATAAATGCAACTAAAGCAGCTTGGAGTCTATTACACTTACAAAGTTTGGGGCCTTGGGAGTCTGAAGGGGTTAACAGCTGGAAAGGCAAGATCCTAAAACAGCAGGTCGGCTTACTTAGCTGGAGACAGGATGTCTACACCGCTTGCAAAGAAGTGCAGTGAAGAGAGATGTTTTGTTTTGGGAGTTAGAGTGAAATTAGTTTAAAAGCATCCAGTGAACCCTGAAAGGCTATGTTGTCATGGAGACGGGTGGAGCTTAAGAAGGTTCTCTGGTTTCAATTTATCTGAGTGTTCTGCAGCAGGGGCGGACGCTGCGTACTGAGAAGGTGCTGCTGTGAGCAAGCTCCAGGCAGTTAGGGCTCAGAAAAGCTCTGGGAGCTGTTCGGTGCAGCAGAGAGTTGCAGTTTGGACCTGGTATGGTTTACAGCTCACGGAGAACCCTGGAAGTTGTTTGGTGCAGTCAGGGGTCAGGAGAAGTCCTGGGGAACTGAGAAGATGGCGGATAGTCACTGGTTCAGTGCAGGTAGTTAGGGCTCAGAGAAGCCTTGGGAGCCATTTATAGCTCCGTGTAGCAAGGAGATTGGAGTTCGGAGAAACCAAGGGGCAGTGCCTGCTTAGTGAAGCTAGCGGTCTGCGAAAGAGTTGGAGGTGTGCCAGTAAGTGGAGGCAGGATTGCAGCTTTGTGAATCCATCAGAGCACAGTCTCAGAAGAAGAGGTTGAAACATCAGGAGGTGAGCAGTTCCTTGAGGCAGTCAGAGGTGGATAGCTTTTGAGGAAATTCAGAGGCTAGATCTTTGAAAGTGAAGAGTTGAAAATCCCTCATGGGGGAGACAGAGTTTTAACAAGATTTTGAGATTCACAGTGATCACTGATGTCTGGGTGGGTTGCTGAGAAATCAGAGGGATCAGTCTTGGTCACTTGCCACTTAATGTGCTGCGAGCAATGGAGGCTATTTTTAAAATATTTTTGGGGAATATTGTGTTATTCTGTGAAGAGGGCTGTGTGTGTCTGTGTGTATGATTTAATTAAGCTGGGCAGAGAGTAATAGGAGACGGGGGTCTAGAACAAGGGGTCACAGCCTCAGGATACAGGGTAGGCCATTTAGGACTGAGATGAGGAGAAATCTCTCTAGAGGATGGTGAACCTGTGGAATTCTCTACCATAGAAGGCTGGGGGGGGGGGGGGGGGGGGGGGACAAGTCACTGAATATATTTAAGTGAAGGAAATGGGTATGATTTCTTGACTCGAAAGGCTACAAGGGGTATGGGGAGAGAGCGGGGGTATAGCGTTGAGATAGAGGGTCAGCCATGATGATACTGAAATGCGGAGTAGGCTCGATGGACTGAATGATCTACACTGCTCCTATTTTCAATGTTTCTAGGTTGTCTGGGCAGTTTTAAACATAAAAAGGATAAGAGGTGTTAGGTTTGAGGTACAAGTGAATAGGTTAGATCTAACATTTGCATTTTTAGATAAGTGGAGAATTTGTTTGAATGTCAAAGGGAACTCAGAGGTAGCAATAAACATGTTTGCATCTTGTAGGAGTTCCATAGGTAAACAGAAGTGGTGATATTATATCTTATTGACCTGAAAGCAAAGACAAAATAGATTCAAAGATTTTATATTTGGAAGGATTTGAGTTTCAAAGAGACATGAGAACAATGAAACCCAAGATGAAAGGGGATAAAAGATATTTTAGAGTTACTGTAGTTGTGAACTATAGCTGGAGCTGAGTTGGGAGCTGTTAGCTTTGGGCTGGGAGAAGATGCTATTTGAATCAATTATCCAGTCAAGCCAGAGAAGTCTAGGGCTGCAAAAAAGCAGCTTTGTTCTGAAGTTTGGATTTCTACAGCAGAGTAGGAGAGAGTTCAGGGGTCATGTGGCATGTCTGTATTAAAGCTATAGCAGTTTGTTTTGGGTAATATTACTGGATTTTTATAGTTAAACATCTATAAGGGAGTGTTGCCTGGAAGGCGTTTACTTGTGGCTCTGACCAAGGAGAGTGTCTTTCTGAGGGAATGCTTTGTAAGATTAAGTTTAACTGTGCAACTGTAATCTTGAGTGTTTAAGTTTCCTTATTCTTGTTAATAAAACTTTTGCTTTTAATTTTTAGAATCCCAGAGATCAGTACATCCTCTTCTTGTTTTCAGAATACAAAAAAAGGGTTATGGCCCATTAAGTCAAGGCTCCCTCTGGGATTTGGTTTGTGCAGCAATTAACATCGGCTGTGGTCAGAACAGTGGTGTGATATGTTTGACCACAGTTCGCCTGTTAATTCATATTTGCCTCATGTTAATTATGAATGTTAGAGTATAAGCTAGGTATTGTAAATTACTTTACTTTTCTGACTTTGTATAGTAAAATTTATTTTGTTTGTTTAAAACCGTGGATTCTTGTGGCTTTATTCTCTTAGTGGGAACTGGGATTACAAACTTTGTCTACTTTAACCTGATTGTAACAAGTGGCAATTCAAAAAATAAAATTTATGATACCCAAGTTAATACAGTCACATCTTGATAATTCAGAAACCTTTCTGCACCAAAAGGAATTGCTCAATTCAAATTATCGGGTAATTTAATGTAAATAATACAGCAATGTGAGAATTCAGCGACAAAAAGGTTAAATTATCATAACTTAAATGGAGGAGGCTGTAATCATAACATACCAGGGTGAGGCGGTGGTGTAGTGGTATTGCCACTGGACTCGTAATCAAGAGACCCAAGGCAATGCTCTGGAGACCTGGGTTTGAATCCCAGCATGGCAAATGGTGAAGTCAGAATTCATAGAGTCATGGAAGTCTATAGCACAGAAAAAGGTCCTTTGGCCCATCGAGTCTGCGCCGGTCAAACAAGTACCTAATTATTCTAATCCCATTTTCCATGGCATTGCAAGTGCACATCCAAATGCTTCTTAAATGTTGCGAGAGTTTCTGCCTCTACCACCTTTTCAGGCAGTAAGTTCCAGATTCCTACCATCCTCTAGGTGAAAAAAATCTGCCCCTCATCCCCTCTAAACCTCCTGCCCCTTACCTTAAATCTATGCCCCCTGGTTATTGATCCCTCCACCAAGGGGAAAAGTTCCTTCCTGTCTACCCTATCTATGCCCCTCATAATTTTATACACCTCAATCATGTCCCCCCTCAATCTCCTCTGCTCCAGGGAAAATAACCCCAGTCTATCCAATCTCTTCTCATAACTAAAACTCTCCAGCCCAGGCAACATCCTGGTAAATCTCCTCTGCACTCTCTCGAGTACAATCACATCTTTCCTATAATGCAGATTCCAGAACTGCACGCAATACTCTAGAGCTGTGGCCTAACCAGCATTTTACACAGTTCCAGCATAACCTCCCTCAAATTCAAAATGTGACCAAAGTCAAATTTCAGATCAGAATTAATTCAATTCAACAAAAATCTGGAATTAAAAGACTAATGAAGACCATGAAACCATTGTTGATTGTCGCAAAATCCCATCTGGTTCACTAATGTCCTTGAGGGAAGGAAATCTGTTGTCCTTACCTGGTCTGGCCTACATGTGACTCCAGACCCAAAGGAATGTGGTTAACTCTTAAATGCCCTCTGAAGCAGCCTAGCAAGCCAATTAGTTATAGCAAACCGCCATGAAGTTTAAAAGGATCGACACTGGATGGGCCAGCTAGCATCAAAAACGACAATGGCAAACTCAGCCCTGTTGACTCGGCAAAGTCCTCCTTACTAGCATCTGGGGGCCAGTGCCAAAATTGGGAGAGCTGTCTCACAGACTAGTTAACCAACAGCCTGACATTGTCTGTAAGGTATGATTTCCTGAGTGTGACTATGTCCCAGACACCACCTTCACCACCCTTCGGTATGTCCTGTCGCACCAGCAGGACAAGACCAGAAGAGGTGGCGGCACTGTGGAAGGAGTTGCCCTGGGAGTCCTTAACTTCGACTCCGGAACCCATGAAATCTCATGGCATCAGGTCAAACATGGACAAGGAAACCTCTTGCTGATTACCATGTACCAGCCCCCACCCTCCCCCCATCCTCAGCTGATGAATCTGCTCTCCTCCATGTTGAACACTACTTGGAGGGGAGCACAGAGGGTGGCAAGGGCTCAGAATGTGCTCCTGGCACGGTAACAAGACTACAGGCCAAGGTGGCCAAGTCCTAAAGGACATAGCTGCTAGGCTGGGTCTGGAGAGGGGAAACATACCTGACCTCTTCCTCACAAACCTGCCTGCCGCAGATGCATCTGTCCATGACAGCATTGGTTGGAGTAACCACTGTACAGTCACTGTGGAGGCAAAGTCCCGTCTTCACATTGAGGGTACCCCTCCATCGTGTCGTGTGGCACTACCACCATGTTAAATGGGATACATTTCAAACAGATTTAGCAACTCAAGACTGAGCATCCATGAGGCGCTGTGGGTCATCAGCAGCAGGATTGTACTCAACCACAATCCATAACTTCATGGCCCGGCATATCCCCCACTCTACCATTACCACTAAGCTAGGGGATCAACCTGGTTGAATGAAGAGCGCACGAGGGCATGCAAGAACAGCACCAGGTATACCTAAAAATGCAGTGTCACTCTGGTGAAGCTATAACACAGGACTACTTGCATACCAAATAGCATAAGCAGCAAGTGATAGAGAGAGCTAAGCGATTCCACAACCAACGGATCAGATCCAAGCTCTGCAGTCCTGCCACATCCAGTCGTGAATGGTGGTGGACGATTAAACAACTCACTGAAGGAGGCGGCTCCACAAACATCCCCATCCTCAATGATGGGGGAGCCCAACACATCAGTGCAAATGCTTGAGTCTTATCTTTTGCAACTATCTTCAGCCATTGCCGAGTGGCATCTTGGCCTCCTCCTGAGATTCCCAGCATCACAGGTGCCAGTCTCCAGTCAAATCGATTCACTCCATGTGATATAAAGAAATGGTTGAAGGCACTGGATCCTGCCAAGGCTATAGGCCCTGACAACATTCCAGCAATAGTACTGAAGACCTGTGCTCCAGAACTTGCCGCGCTCCTAGCCAAGCTATTTCACTACAGCTACAACACTGGCATCTACCTGGCAATGTGGAAAACTGCCCAGGATGTCCCGTACACAAAAAGTAGGGCAAATCCAACCCAGCCAATTACTGCCCCATCAGTCTACTCTCGATCATCAGTAAAGTGACGTAAAGTGTCGTCGACGGTGGTATCGAGCGGCACTTATTCAGCAATAACCTGCTCCGTGACGCTCAGTTTGGGTTCTGCCAGGGCCACTCAGCTCCTGATCTCATTACAGCCTTGGTTCAAACATGGACAAAAGAGCAGTATTCCATATGTGAGGTGAGAGTGGCTGCCCTTGACATCAAGTTAGCTTTTGACCAAGTGTGGCAAAGTTCTCCACTGGTGGAGTCATACACATCACAAAGGAAGATGGTTGTGGTTGTTGGAGGTCAACCATCGCAGTTCCAGGACATCACTGCAAGAGTTCCTCAGGGTCATGTCCTAGGCCAAACCATCTTCAGCTGCTTCTTAAAGACCTTCCTTCTATAAGGTCAGAAGTGGGGATGTTTGATGATGCACCATGTTCAGCACCATTCGCGACTCCCTCAGAAACTGAAGCAGTCCATGTCCAAATGCAGCAAGAGCTGGACAATATCCAAGCTTGGGCTGACAAGTAACATTCACGCCACAAAACTGCCAGGCAATGACCATCTCCAACAAGAGAGAATCTAACCACCGCCCCTTGATGTTCAATGGCATTACCATCACTGAATCCCCCACTATCAACACACTGAGCATTACCATTGACCAGAAATTGAACTGGACTAGCCATATAAATACTGTGGCTACAAGAGCAGGTCAGAGGCTAGGAATCCTGCAGTGAGCAACTCACCTCCTGACTCCCCAAAGTCTGTCCACCATCTACAAGGCACAAGTGATGGAATATTTTCCACTTGCCTGGATGAGTGTAGCTCCAACAACACTCAAGAAGCTCGACACCAACCAGGACAAAGCAGTCCGCTTGACTAACACCCCATCCACAAATATTCACTTCCTCCACCACTGACGCACAGTGGCAGCAGTGTGCACCATCTACAACATGCACTGGAGGAACTCACCAAGCCTTCTTAGACAGTATCTTCCAAACCCACGAGCACTGCCACCTAGAAGGAACAAAAACAAAAATAGCTGGAAAAACTCAGCAGGTCTGACAGCATCTGTGGAGAGGAAGACAGTTAACGTTTCGAGTCCGTGTGACTCTTCATCAGAACTTTCTCGAAACGTTAACTGTCTTCCTGTCCGCAGATGCTGTCAGACCTGCTGAGTTTTTCCAGCTATTTTTGTTTTTGTTTCAGATTTCCAGCATCTGCAGTATTTTGCTTTTATGTTGCCATCTAGGACATTGGCAGCAGACACATGGGAACACCATCACCTGGAAGTTCCCCTCCAAGCCACTCACCACCCTAACTTGGAAATATAATTGCTGTTCCTTCACTGTCACTGGATCTAAATCCTGGAACTCCCTCCCTAACAGCACTGTGGGTGTACCTACACCACATGGAGTGCAGCAGTTCAAGAAAGCAGCTCACCACCACCTTCTCAAGGGAAGTAAATGCTGGCCTAGCCAGCGACATCCATATCCCATGAAGGAATAAAAAAAGATACCGATAGTGATATCAGTATTTCAATTCCCGGAATCATATATAGCTGAACCACCAATTAGAAAAGCTGAAAGTGATCAATACTTTATTACTAGTTTCACAAATTCTTTCACTCGTGGCAAAAGAAAGATCTCCAATCAAGGCAATCTCTGGTTTTCTGCAGGGCTCTCTGTTCAGGAGGAACAGGAGCAGGCACCAGCAAGCTCCGACCTTGATGTCAAGCACCCTTGAGCATTCCTCCCCATTTGCTACCACTGCTTCAAACGAGAAGCCATGATGCAATTCAAAGCATTGACTTCTCTCGGGGCTGGTGCATAAAGAGCTAAGAAGCAATGATCACTTCATGGTGACTGGAACTTTTACTTGTTAGTGGAAACCTCAGCTCATTAGCTACTATGTGTTCATTTGCTAACACTCAACTATCAGCTGCACTATATTGATGTCAGATTGAGCTCTCACCCTGGTACAGCAACCACAGAGCAAACTGCCTTTTCAAAACCATAAATTAATCTGCAGTTCACTCATCCGATTGATGCAGGAAGTGCGGAGGTGAGCAGATATAGATTACACAAATATAGTGTGCCATCTGTTCTGAGGGCTCAGACACCATTCCGCAACAGGATACAGAATATAGTTGATCAGAGCATTTCAGAACTATTACTTTACATTCCTGTCACCCTCCCAAATTTAAACCGTAAGGCGGATTTTTAAAATTTCCGTCATTATTTAAGAAGTGACTTCACAAAAGTACCAGTCCTTTAAATGAGCAAGTAGACACTCAAAATGTTGTCTCTACAACCATACTCACAACCGAGAGGACTGTATGAAAAAGGACTTCACCTTTGCTGATTGAGGCTGGGAAGAAGGGTAGGAGAGCCAGGTGCAGGGTTTCAACATTACGTTTAAAAGAAACCAATACCAATAATTAAGGAAAAGAAATGGCATTTTATCAAAAAGAGCAACTGAAGAAATGGCCAGTGATTCAAGGTGCTGACCACTGGGCTGATGGTTTATAAAGTCCTTGGTAAAGATTTGAGTGTGTTCATTTCTTTATCAAACTAATTACAAAGCAACTATATAAACTCCAACTAAGTGAACCCCAGGCTGAGAATCTAAGCTATGTAGCCAAAAGATCAGTTTCAATACTTGTCTTGGTTATCAGGCCACTTTTCACAATGCTCCAATACATCATGTTGCTGAAATGATGCGACTCCACATACTGCCACTCCCCAACTTCAATCCAGCCACAACGAGGAAAACTAAAATTGGCCCTTGTAGCTTCACTGAGCTTTTCACCTGTGCAGCAGATGGAGATATGGAAACACTGAGGAAAACACACAGAATCCCAGCTGTCAAAATTCCATGCACAGAAGGGCTCTGATTGGAGACTCAGGTGTAGATCAGCACTCAAGTACCAAAGTGAAGGACAGCTGCATCTCTGCCAAGAAACACTATGTGCAGCACCAAGAAAGTCAACCAACAACTGTGTCACTTGGGATGTTTTACACATCAAGGAAATAAAAGAACTTGTATTTGTACTGCACTCAGGACGGCACAAAGCTTTACACCAATGAAGTTCTTTTGAACTATAGTCAATGCTGTAATGGAGGAAACATGGCAGTCACTTTGCACACAGCAAGCTCCCACAATCAGTAATGTGATGAAGGTAATATATAAATACATGCTATTGATTTACCTCCTGCCCTCGTGATGTAAACAGATTTGACTGAATAAACTGGTGATCCTAACTCAAAAAACCATCACAAAGATACTAAATCCAGGATGGCAATGTAGAGATACTGTTTAAAATTTAAGACCTCAAAAATACACAACCTAAAATGCAACTGGTGCCATGGTTGCTAACAAACAATACTGGGGTCCTATGGTTAACCTAGTCCTCAAGTCAACCACTGACAACAACTTGCATTTATACAGCACCTTTTAAAAATATCCCAAGGTACTTCACAGGAGTATTAAAGCAACACTGAGCCACATGAGGCAATGTTAGGGCAAATGATCAAAAGCTTGGTCAAAGAGAAAGATTTTAAGCAGCATCTTAAAAGGAAGAGAGAAGGGGTCTAGGGATGGAATTCCAGAGGTTTGGGCCTAGGCACCTGAAGGCACAGCCACCAGCTGGAGCAATTATTTCAAGTTCAAAACAGTTAAAACAACAGCTATACTTAGGCAACAATAGCCCTCAAAAGTGAGAGGTAGTTAAAACTCTATCTGGATTGGACTTGGGTAGTAATATTAAAGCAGCCCAGGGCAAATTATTGATTTCCAATCTTTTCCATCTCTTCCTCAGGCTTCAGGAATCAGGGACAAAGTTTCCCATCTCTTCTACCCAACAGTGAGAATCATACACATCGAATTTCCACAGAGAGGTGGGTGGAGGAAGGAAAGAGGAGAGACATATCGGAAGTATATGTCAGGAATTACATTTGTCTGAACACCTGCAGTGGGGGAAAAACAAGGAGGAATATGAAGTTTAAAAAAAAATTGAAAAAAGACGACTGAGGGATGGCCTCATAGAGGTCTTTAAAATTAAGATTTTGATAGAACGAAGAAAATGTTTCCTCTTGTGGGAAGAACATAACTAGATGCCATCAATATAAAATAGTCACCAAGAAATCCAATAGGGAACTTAGAAGAAACTTTTTCATCCAAAGAGAATGTGGAACTCACTATCACAGGGAGTGGTTGAAGCCAATAGTATAGATGCATTTGAGGGAAAGCTAGTCAAGCATGAGGGAGAAGGGAATAGAGGATTACAGTGATAGGTTTAAATGAGAGAAGCTGAAAGGAGGCTCGAGTGGAGCATAAACTAGTATGAACTGGTTGGGCCAAATGGCCTGTTTCTGTTGCCATATATCCTATGTAAAAATAAATGTACAACGTTTAAATTTATGAAGGTTTTTTATAGAGTTAGCAACTTTCTTGTTGGAGGGTCAGTAACCAGAGGACACTGATTTCAGACGATTGCCGACAAAGCCAGCGGGGAGAAGAGTTTAAATATTTTTACTCAGCGAGCTGTAACGTCCTGGAATTCAAAGCAGATCTAATAGTAACTTTCAAACAGGAATTGAATATATTAAAAAGGAAAAAAAATTGCAGGGCTATAGAGAGTGCGCAGGGGAGTGTGATTGACTGCTGGCTCTTTTAGAGAGCTGGCACACACACACACACACACACACACACACACACACACACACACACACGATGGGCTGAATGGCCTCCTGTGCTCTCATTCAATGAAATACAAATTCAAGCTTCAAATTGTATCGGATTTGAGCACATGCTTTGGTCTTGAAGTAATTTTTGAAAATACTAAAACAATTACCAAACAGCTTAGATAGTAAATTTTGGTTTTTAACATTCACTGGGATTTTCACCAAATTTAATAATAAGGGGAAATTAGTCTGATTAATGAGCAGTAGATTTTTTTTTTCTTTTTTTTGAAATGGAAAGAATGTAGAACCTGGCTTTTTGAAAGTCAGGCAGTAGAAAATTTTAATGAGAAGTACGAAATGTGCAGATGGCTGGCGCAATTCTAAATTCTTGAGGTTTGAAGTTCAACAACTCAGTGATCCTCATGAGATAAAGAATAGAGTTTAATAAGTAGTGTTAAATGGTTGCTTTTGCAGCAAATTAATTAACAAAGTATTTATACCCAACGTAGATGGAAGGCCATTCATGCGAGTGGTCCAATATTAGTCTACAAGGGGCATTAATGCTTCCTAATGGAGTTTCTTGTCCAGAAGAATTGAGTTCTAGGGGTGCCAAAATGACAAAATGGAGGAAAAGATGAATTACAATGACATCACAAATCTACAAGTTTATTTTTAAACAATGGCATATTTAACTCTTTCGACTTGAGCAGTTGTAGGCTTGTGGACTGTGGTTATGAAAAGCAAATCTTAAGTAAGAAGTCACCTAACCCACAAAGAGACTACAAAACCAGAAGCTGTGCAAACTGCCACAGAGCTACCCACTTCAATTTTCACCCAAATGCAACACAAACAGGACAAGCAACTTGCCTGCAGCAGTTAGCAGTTATATCCACCAAGTCGACCACTAAGTCATCAAATGCGCTTTAGTCCGCAATTCAACGTGTCCTAACACCCACAACACTGCACACTATGCATCTGATGATTTATGCCAAGTAATCCAGTCTGTGCTTCCGCTGTCATTTAAAAAAAAATTCATTCACGGGATGTGGGCTTCGCTGGCTGGGCCAGCATTTATTGCCCATCCCTAGTTACCCTTGAGAAGATGTTGGTGAGCTGCCTTCTTGAACTGCTGCAGTCCATATGGTGTGGGTACACCCACAGTGCTGTTAGGGAGGGAGTTCCAGGATTTTGACCCTGCGACACTGACGGAACGGTGATATATTTCCAAATCAGGATCGTGAATGGCTTTGAAGGGAGCTTTCATGTGGTGGTTTGCCTATGCATCTACTACCCTTGTCCTTCTAGATGGCAGTGGTTGTGGGTTTGAAAGGTGCTATCTAAAGAACCTTGGTAAATTCCTGCAGTGCATCTTGTACACACTGCTGCTACTGTGCAACAGTGGTGGAGTGAATGTTTGTGGATGTGGTGCCAATCAAGCAGGCTGCTTTGTCCTGGATGGTGTCCAGCTTCTTGAGTATTGTGGGAGCTGCACTCATCAAGGCAAGTGGGGAGTATTCCATCACACTCCTGACTTGTGCCTTGTAGATGGTGGACAGGCTTTGGGGAGTCGGGAGGTGGGTTACTCATTGCACTATTCCTTGCTTCTGACCTGTTCTTGTAGCCACAGTATTTATATGGCTAGTCCAGTTCAGTTTCTGGTCAATGGTAACCACCAGGACGTTGATAGTAGGGGATTCAGTGATGGTAATGCATCAACATCAAGGGGCTTCGGTTGGATTCTCTCTTGTTAGGGATGGTCATTGTGTGACACTTGTGTGGTGCAAATGTTACTTGCCACTTGTCAGCCCAAGCCTGGGTATTGTCAAAGTCTTGCTACATTTGGACATGGACTGTTTCTGTATCTGAGGCGGCGTGAATGGTGCTGAACATCAGCGAACATCCCCACTTCTGACCTTATGATGGAAGGAAGGTCATTGATGAAGCAGCTGAAGATGGTTGGGCCGAGGATACTACCCTGAGGAACTCCTGCAGTGATGTCCTGGAGCTGAGATGACAGACTTCCAACAACCACAACCATCTTCCTTTGTGCTAGGTATGACTCTAACCAGTGGGAGTGTTTTCCCCGATTCCCACTGACTCCAGTTTTGCTAGGGCTCCTCGATGCCACACTCGGTCAAATGCTGACTTGATGTCAAGGGCAGACACTCTCACCTCACCTCGGGAGTTCAGCTGTTTTGTCCATGTTTGAACCAAAGGCTGTAATGAGGTCAGGAGCTGAGTGGCCCTGGCGCAACCCAAACTGGGCGCCAGTGAGCAGGTTATTTCTAAGCAAGTGCCACTTGATAGCACTGTTGATGACCCCTTCCATTACTTTACTGATGATGGAGTAGACTGATGGGGCAGTAATTGGCCAGGTTGGACTTGTCCTGCTTTTTGTGTACAGGACATAACTGGGCAATTTTCTACACTGCTGGGTAGATACCAATGTTGTAGCTGTACTGGAACAGCTTGGCTAGGGGCGCGGTATCATAACCCTCATCCGCAGCTGGAGAATGCCACTTCACATTTACATTGCCGAAACATCTACCAGTCAATCCATCAGTAGAATGAGACACTCGTTTTAACTTTGATTGGGTTCACAATTCTGCCATCAGGGTCAGGGAACTACACCATAACACCTCAACTCTCAGGAATAAAAGAGCACCAAGGCTCAGCTCACACAGGAATAACATCCTCACAGAATGACTGTTACCATGAAAGCCGGCATGGGCGAGCACTTTCAATAGAGGTTACCAGTGTAACAAACCTCTCCTGACATGTACTTCCCCTCACTCACCACCCTTGGGAATATATCGCCGTTCCTTCACCGTCATTGGGTCAAAATCCTGGAACTCCCTCCCTAACAGCACTGTGGGTGTACCTACACCACATGGACTGCAGCGGTTCAAGAAGGCAGCTCATCACCCCCTTCTCAAGGGCAATTAGGAATGGGCAATAAATGGGCCTAGCCGGCGCAGCACACACCCAGTGAATGAATAAAAAAAACTTTAACAAGCAAAAAAGGTTAATTTCAATAGTTATCAAACGTTCCACCAAATAAAGGGTTAACTTCACTAGAAAAGATTAGTTACATAAATAATGAAACGCTGAATTCACTAGTAAATGGTTAATTTCACTAGTAATCTAACATTTGACAGTGAAATCAAAGTTTATTTCATTAGTGATTCAGCATTCCACAAGATAGGTTAACTTCACTCGGAAGCACTCATTTCACTAGAAGCCTAACATTAATCCCGCTAATAAAGGATTAATTTCTCATTGATAAGCCAGCTTTTGTTTCGCATCTATCTGACTCTAAGATTAAGCAGAAAAGCTGCTCCCAATTCCCCTCCTTTCCTGCAGTGAGGAGTTTGCTCTAGGAACTGGCAGCGAGCCCCCGGGGGGCTGATCACATGTGGCAGAGCCGAGCAGGGCGCAGCCCATCCCCGGGTAGCCGCGGCTCCCCGCCCCGAGCCCCGGGCCCCGGGCCACTCACTCCGCCCCGAGCCCCGGGCCCCGAGCCCCGGGCCCCTCACTCAGCCCCGAGCCCCGAGCAGCCCCGGGCCCCTCACTCAGCCCCGAGCCCCGGGCCACTCACTCAGCCCCGAGCAGCCCCGAGCAGCCCCGAGCCCCGAGCAGCCCCGGGCCCCGAGCAGCCCCGGGCCCCTCACTCAGCCCCGAGCTCCGGGCCACTCACTCAGCCCCGAGCAGCCCCGAGCCCCGAGCAGCCCCGAGCCCCGAGCAGCCCCGGGCCCCGAGCAGCCCCGGGCCCCGAGCAGCCCCGGGCCCCTCACTCAGCCCCGAGCCCCGGGCCACTCACTCAGCCCCGAGCAGCCCCGAGCCCCGAGCAGCCCCGGGCCCCGAGCAGCCCCGGGCCCCTCACTCAGCCCCGGGCCCCTCACTCAGCCCCGAGCCCCGGGCCACTCAGCCCCGAGCTGGAGTTTGCAGCGACCGCACCTCCTTCTGCCGAGCTGACAGCGCCCAGCCCGGCCCGGCCCGGCCCGGCCCTTCTTTGCCATCAATTCATGAAAAGACGTGAAGCTGCAGCTCACCCACTCCAAGATTTTGATGAAGCCGATGGGCTCCTTCAGCGGCCCCAAGTCCAGCTGCCTCCCGGCCATCCCTGCAAAGGCAACGAGAGAGATTGGGAGTAAATGGGTGAGTAAATAACTGGCCAAGGGTGAAAGTTGTGCTCCGACTCCTACCTGTCCACCGCCTCCACTTCCTGTGTGCAACTGGGCGTCAAGTTCCTCCTGAGCAGCAGCTGCAACGGAGCAATGAAATGTCGGAGAGGGAACTCAACTTCCTGCTCACAGCTCCACACACAGGGACAAACACTGAGCAACAGGTAAACTCTGCAGCTATACACCAACAGGCAGCTGCTAAAGGAGACTGAGAATTAGAATAAAACAAACTGCTGACAAACCCATTTAAATATTTGAAATAAAAGAATTTGCATTTAATATTTTTCTTGATGTATATTAATGACCCAGACTTGGGTGTGCAGGGCACAGTTTCAGAATTTGCTTATGGCACAAAACTTGGAAGTATTTGAACTGTGAGGGATAATGATAGACTTCAAGGTAGGCCGACGGCAGCCTGTTGGTGTGGGCAGACACGTGGCAGGTGAAATAGAAACTGACTCAGGAGGTCTAGCAGCATCTGTGGAAAGAGAAACAGAGTTAACGTTTTGAGTCCGTATGACCCTTCTTCAGAGCTGAATAGAAGTGTAAATGTGATGAAATTTATACTGTTTGTGGGGTGGGGTGGGGTGTGGGGGGAGGTGGGGCAGGTGGAACTGAATAGAAAGCCAGCAATGGGTGGGGACAAAGGAGGGATTGACAAAGATGTCACGAACTAAAGGACAAAGGGATTGTTAATGGTAGTGGTTAGTGCCAAAAAAAGGTGCTGATCGTGGCATAAAGGTAAGAAAGCAGAATGTGATAATAGCAGAACAGGGGTAGCATTGTGTGAAAGAACAACATGGAACAAGTAACATGGCCTTGTAGGGGATGGGGGTGGTGGGAAAAAAAGGATAGAATATTGGATAGAAGGGGAGGGGGCAATTAAAAAGGGGAAAAAACCATGGATAAATGAATAAAAATAAAAAAGTGGATGAAAAATAAAAATGAATGTGGAAAATAGGGGGTGAGGATGGAGGAGAGAGTTCATGGTCTGAAGTTCTTGAACTCAATGTTAAGTCTGGAAGGCTGTAAAATACCTAATCGGAAGATGAGGTGCTGTTCCTCCAGTTTGCTTTGGGTTTCACTGGAACATTACAGCAGGCCAAGGATGGACATGTGGGCATGAGAGCAGGATGGTGTGTTGAAATGGCAAGCGACTGGATGGTCTGGGCCTTGTTATGCTATTATCACATTCTGCTTCCTTACCTTTATGCCACTATTAGCACCTTTTTTTTAGCACTAACCACTAAAATTAACACTCCCTTTGTCCTTTAGTTCATGACATCTTTGTCAAGCCCACCTTTGTCCCTGCCTATCGCTGGCCTTCTATCCAGCTCCACCTGCCCCACCCCCCCTTAAACAGTATAAATTTCATCACATTTCCACTTCTCTTCAGCTCTGAAGAAGGGTCATACGGACTCCAAATGTTAACTCTGTTTCTCTCTCCACAGATGCTGCTAGACCTCCTGAGTTTTTACAGCATTTTCTGCCTTTGTTTCAGATTTCCAGCATTGCAGTATTTTGCTTTTATCCACGTGGCAGGTGAAATTTGGTGCAGAGGATTGTGAAGTGGTACATTTTGCGGTTGACTTAAATGCCTTCTGAACAAGGGAAATTAGGGATGGGTCATAAATACTGGCCTGGCCAGTGATGCCCACATCCCATGAACAAATATAAAAGAAATGGCAAGCAAAACAAGGAGAGACAATGTAAAATAAAGGATACAACTCTAAAGGAGATACTTGAGCAGAGGGATCAGGAGGTATTTGTGTGTAAATCACTGAAGGTGGCAGGGCAGGTTGAGAAACTGGTTTGAAAAGGTATATGGGATCCTAGACTTTATAATAAAGGCATAGCATACAAAAAGGAAATTATAGAGAACTTTTTTAAAGTTCTAGTTTAGCCTCAACTGGATAATTGTGTCCAATTTGGGTACAATATTTTAGAGAAGGTGCAGAAAAGGTTTACAAGAATTGTTTCCAGTATGAGAAACTTCCACTATGTGGATAGATTGCAGAAGCTGGGGTTATTGTCCTTAGAGAAGGTTGAAAGGAGACTTGAAAGAAATGTTCAAAATCATGAAGGGTCTGGACAGAGTAGACACTGGGAAAAAGATCTCAACAGGAAAGGGGTCAAGAATCAGAGGACACCGATTTAAAGTGATTGGCAAAAGAACCAGTGTTGGTGTGAAAAAAAACATTTTTATGCAGCATGTGATTAAGATATGGAATGCACTGCCTGAGAGTGTGGTGAAGGCAGATACAATTAGGGTTTTCAAAAGGGAATTGGAGAAGTACCTGGAGAAAGAATTGCAGAGCTATGGGGAAAGGGAGGGAAGTGCAACTAGCTTAATGATCTCCTGCACTGTAAGATTCTAGAAACAAAGAAAAATAGAAGCAGAAGTACATCATTTGATCCCTCGAGCCTGCTCCGCCATCCAACACGACCATGGCTGATCCTCTATCTCAACGCCATACTCCCGCTCTCTCCCCATACCCCTTGATGCCCTTAGAGTCTAGAATTTATATAACTCCTTTCTGGCCTCATAATGTACCAGAGGATTTACAATCAATAAAGTACTTTTTGAAATGCAGTCACTTGAAACGTAAGAATCACTGTGACTAAATTTCATGTAGCAAAGTCCAACAAACAGCAGTGTGATAATGACCAGATAATCTGCTTTAGTGATGTTGGTTGAAGGATAAATATTAGCCACCAGATCATGGAGAACTTTCTCGCTCTCCTCCGAATAGTGCTGTGGGAACTTCTACGTCCAATTAAAAGTTTAATGCCTCATCAAAAGATGGCATTTCTGACATTGTTTCCTCAGTGGTATACTGAGGAACCTGGCTTTGTGCTCAAGTCTCTAGGGATGGGACTTGAATCCATAACTTCTGACTCAGAGGTGAGAGTGCTGCTACTGAACATAGGGACAGGAGTAGGCCTTTTAGGCCCTCAAGCTTGCCTGCTAAACAGGAAGATCACAGCTGACCTATAACCTAACTCCATATATCTTTGCTTTTGCCCCATATTCCTGAATAGGATGTATGTCTTATGGCACAATGAGTAGTGTCCCTCCCTCTGAGCCGGAAGCTCCAGGTTCGAGTCCCGCCCCAGGACTTGATAGCCCCCAGAAGGTGAATTTGTAATGTGGCCGAACAGGTTGATTATCAACCTGTAGACCCTCCCAATATGCCTCTGGCAGGTGATAGGAATGGGAGAGTTTCCTGGTCAGCCAGAACCATTAGGTGGCTGCAATGCAACAGCCTCCTCATGTTAAAAGACTCCATGTGCAAGCTCTTGCTATAGGCAGTACTCCATAGCAAATATCCTCCTTGCTTCAAGTGGCCGTGAGAGAGAGAGAGATATCATTGAATAACTTTGATTATTAATAATCTATTAAACACAGATTTAAGATTAATAATTGATCTAGCACTGATCATCATTTGCGGAAGAGAGTTCCAAACTTTCCCCATCTTTTGTGTAAATGTGTTTCCTAAATTCACCCCTGAAAGGACTGGCTCTAATTTTTAGCCTATACCCCCTCATCCTAGACTCCCCAGCCAGCATAAATAGTTCCTCTCAACATATCCTTGCAAACGTTGATCAAATCACCCCTTAACCTTCTAAATTCCAGGAATGCAACCCTAGTTTGTGTAATCTCTCCTTGTAATTTAACCCTTGGAGTAAAGGTAACATTCTGGTAAATACATGCTGCACTCACTCTGAAGCCAATATATCCTTCCTAAGGTGTGTTGCCCAGGACTACACTCAGCACCTCAGGTGTGTTATAATCAGGGCTTTGTATGGCCTTGTATCCTAGGTCTAAAAGGCCAGCATCCATTAGCCTTTTTGATTATTTTCTGCACCTGTTCATGACATTTTAATGGTCTACGTACATAGAGCTCCAAAGTCTCTGAACCTCTACTGTTTCTAGCCTTTCATCATTTAAAAAGTACTTGATCTTTTTAAGTCATTTTACCTTTTAAGTACAAAGTGGATGACCTCATTTTCCTGTTGAAATCCATTGGCCACAGTTTTACCCATTCGCTTCATCTATTAATAAGTCTTTGTAAGTTTATGCTTCCATCAACACTGCTTACAATGCCGCCTGTCTTTGTGTCATCTTGGATATGTGGCTTTCTATCCTATCATTTAAGTTATTAATAAACAGTCTGAATACTTGAGGCCCCAGCACAGATCCTTGTGGGACACCACAAGTCACATCCTGTCAATTAGAGTACCAGCTCATAAACCACTCAGTTAATTTCCTAAACTGGTCGATAATTTGCCTTCAATTCCATAAGCTTCAAGTTTAATCATCAGTCTTTTATGAACGTTGTCAAATAACGTTCTATGTTACGAGTATACTAATATTAGAAATCCCTTGTTCCCACACCATGATTCAGAATTACTTCTAGAATGGACTAGAAGTTCATTCAGATAACATCCATAGATATGCCCTTGTCCATTACTTTAGATACCTCCTCAAAAAGTTGTGAGGTTCATCAGGCATAACTTGGCTTTTACAAATTCATGCTGGCTCTCGCTGATCAGCTGAAAATATTCAAAGTGTTCATTCACTCAAACCATAATTATAGACCATGATAATTTCCCAACAACAAATGTTAGGCTAATTTGTCAAAATTACCTGGTTTCTTTCAGTCTTGAGTGACATCTTCAATTTTTCAGTTTAAAGGAGTGGTTTCCAAAATGAGAACATTTCATATGTTTATAGTTAGGGCATTGAAGGTCTTGTAGTGCATTGGGTATCACTGTACTTCTAAGCCAGAAGCTCTGGGTTCGAGTCCCACTCGTGGACTTGGCATGGCCAAGTACGTTGATTGTCAACCTGTAAATCCTTCTGATACACCTATGGTAGGTGAGAAGAGTGGGAGAGTTTCCTTGTCAGCAGAAGTGTGATAGCTGCAGCGCAATAGCATCCACACGTTAAGACTCCACGTGCAAGTTCTTGCCTTGCTTCGAGGGACTGCCAGAAAGAGTTAAGGCATCTGCAACATTGTCACCATTAGATCCTGCAACGGAAATCATCTGCTTCTGGGAATCTGTCACACTGAAGCATGTCAGATTAACAGATTAGCAGTGTGTCGGAATAGAAAGCAGCTGAGGAATGTATGTCAGGCAAGTCCAACATTTTATGGGGTTGGGTGAAATTGGATATCACTGGGGGAGAAAAAGAATCAGACATGGGGCATGGGTGGAATTTGGACATGCAGGAGAATCTCATTGAGTCCTGAACCTGAGTTTACTCTTGTAGATCTGGGCAATTTTATTCAGCAACAATTTTCGTGATTCAGAAAATATTGCTCTGCATCACTTTAAAGTGGGAAATGCCGCACATCTGCCCAGGTCAAGTACTGATGTACAAAGTAAGCCAAGGCACTTTGATGCCCTTGATTGTGTGTCAGGCTTAAGGAAATATTCGGTTTTAAATCTAATGAGGTGCTGTCACAATTTGCCCACTAACTTTAAAAGTATAGTACCAAGATCCAGCTTCCTTTGTTTATTTTACATTAGAAGCCCTCAATCCAATGACCAATTCATATGCCCATAGTTAGGTGATTCTATAACACCAGTGGTTCTTTGTACAGATAGTAATGGCTCTTTGCCAATCATTGGAATCTGCAAGCTTTGCATTCCAGCTTTTAAATGAGGGCCATTGCATGGAGCAAAATTGGTTATGGAGGCATAAAGACCTAGCCCTTCGCATCACTGTGAAAAGTATTTGTGTATTTCCATTAATTTTATTCTATGAATTTTTTCAGGTGTCCCCCACAAAGCCAACATTTTCTGTGTTACCAAAAGTACAGTAGCACTCAACACAAACATCTTGAGTTAGTGGATCAAAACCTCATTTAACACTGGCATTCAGACAATAAGTCATTGGTACAAGTTCACTCTGGAGTAATCCACTCATGTTGCAGAACAAGCAACTAGCAAGTTAAGAGATGGTAACCATTCCTCTGACAAATCTTATTTGATAAACCATGTCAGATAGTTTCCAACTTCAAAGTAGATACATCCCAACAATGAAGAGGAGGAAAGAAGCATCTATCTACAACACTAAAAAGAGATGGAAAGAAGAAATTGTTCATAAGATTTGATAATCTTTTCCCAGAACTAAACAAACTGGACTTGAGTTAGAGTATCCTTGTGGAATCCACTGGATCAGATGAAGTTCAAATTGTAGCCAGTAGTTGAGGCTTAAATATGTTTGGCAAATATCACCAAATGACATAGTACAATTCAACAGCTTCAGACAACAATCACCACATCCCTTTATATGCTGTAAGTTTCTTGCCTCCAATTGAGGCTGGTGTAATGTGCAGATTGTGCAACCTCCTGAAACGAATCTCCAGAAAATATAATGGCCAAGAAATTTTAAGATTTTGTTCAATGTTTATAACTTAATACACTTTCGTGACAAAAAAATTATTGGGAAAACTGTTGTAACTGAGGTATGAAACTAATTCCTAGCCAGTTCCTTGAAGGGGAGACCTAAGGAGATGTATACTTAGCTCACTATCTTCATTGCAAAATATCCTGAAGTTTTAGCAATCTCAAATTGGGACACACATCTATGAGGAAGTACTTTAAGAAACCCAAGTTAACTCCGATGGCTAGAGCATGATGCTTAATGTCAGCATTTAGGGGAGGTGGTGGCATAGTGGTTTTGTCACTGGACTGGTATTCCAGAGACCCAGGGTAATGCTCTGGGGACCCAGGTTCAGATCCACCACAGCAGATGATGAAATTTGAATTCAATAAAAATCTGGAATTAAAAATCTGATGACGACAATAATATCCTTTAGGGAAGGACTCCAATGTGGTTGACTCTTAAAATGTCCTCTGAGCAAGGGGAAATTAGGGATGGGGCAATAAATGTTGGCCTAGCCAGCGATGCCCACATCCTGTGAACGACTGAGTAGGTTTCTTACGTGTAAGCATGGAGGGAGCGAGCGAGAGGTTAATCTTTTGTTAACCTCTGCTTGAAAACTAACAGCAAGGGGAAATAAATCAATGTTACCAAACTAGCGCAAAAGGATGACCAAAAAGTTATTCCACCAGGATTAAAACCTGTTTGACGGCTTTATAAGACAGAGAATCTACAGGACTTCCTGATTATTGCTTAGGTTTACATCTATAAAGTGATAGCTCCTCCTCCAATTGGTTGACTAGCACCATTTTGTTCAGCACACAGCCAAGGTTCCTCTAATGGGGCATATGCAAAAGCCAACAAACAACACCTGGATGAACTGTGTCCGCCCAATATTCATGAGGCAGTAGTGAAGCAAAGTAATTCACCCATCACTGAAATGGCACTGGCATGTGAGACAGGCTACTTCCAGTGAGCATTAAATCAAGATTTAAAGGGTCAAGAGGGTGCCCAACTACCAGAATTCCATACAGGTGTATCAAGAAACACATGATCTGTCATACCCACTTTCCAATGTTTGAGCAACAGTGACCTATTCCTCCAAACAACTGCAAAACATGAAGCTTCCACTGCTCATGCACTACATTGTTATAAAGACTTGACAGTGGTAAACAGTCAAAAGCTTTGAAAAAAAAGAATGTTATTGGGAAAGAGATGTAGGGCAGAGCTCTTTCAGAGTTGGGTTAAATGACGGCCTCCTGCGCTTTAAATGCTATGCTGTGAAACCAATTTAAACAGGGAGAACTAATTTTCAAGCAGGCACTTTAAAAAAATGTGCATCACCATATTTCGGAATACTAAAGCATAGAATTTTGCAGTATATCAGGCCATTTGGCCCATCGTGCATGTGCTAGTTCTGAAAGAGGTATTCAATTAGGCCGACTCCCTTGCTGTTTCTCCATGGCCCATTTTTCACTTTCAAGCATATTCCCTTTTGAAATTTACAATTTAATCTGCTTCAACCACTCTTTCATATAGTGGAACCTAGATCATAATTCATCACATTAAAAAAATATTCTCATCTCGCTCTCTTTCCTCACCCTCCTCCACCCCAGTACTTTTGGCATCTATCTTAAATGTGTCCTCTGGTTATCAATTTTCCTGCCAATGGAAATGGTTTCTCCCAATGTACAGGAATCACGTTTGAATGTTTGAATCCAGCAACCCTCACTTAAAAGCTCGCATTTGCAGTCAGCAATGAAGCGAAGTGAAGATATTCCTCTGACCTCATAGAAAGCTGCTCAGAAAGATCTAGCTCTCTGTGGTCTGGCCTTCAGCTTTCCAGATGTTGAATTCAATCTGGTGCCAAGTGAAACGGGTCTCCAGGTGTCCAACAAGCGATGAAATCAAGCAGGGTAAACAGCCAATCACATTGAAGAGTTCTCAGACAAAAAAACCAGAAGTAAAATGCACTGATTATCCTTCATTTTAATTTATTTTTAACGAGAGCTAAATCAAGAGGCATACACATCAGAAGCGGAAATATCATTTAAAATGGAGTAAAAACAGATATTACACAAAACGTAATATTAGTTTTCTAAAGCCAGGGGAGATGTTCAGAAGTAATTATGGCTCGGTATGCCATTAAAAACCCATTCCAAAGGGAATGACACTGCTGGTAGTGGGATAGGGTTGTTGGGGGGTGGGGTGGGGGGGGGGGTGTTAAACAGTGATACTACAGCATAAAAAGGACAAGTTCTCGGTAGCTCAGTGATTTCTAAGAGATTGTCATCTGCGAAACATTAACAGCGGACACTGTGGAGGAGCAGGGAATTACTGACAGCAGCTTTCTGGATTTCTATGCTTAATTGAACGTGTGCAGACACCACACGTTGCTGTCAGTTTCACTTACGATGGCAAATGCAGAGTTTCACTATTATTTCAGCCATAAAATTTAGACGTTTTAACTTTTTAATTTGCCACCCAACCTCCAACTGTTCTTGCACATTGTACAAATAAAGCTCTCACGGCTAGCATTAATGTTGATCGTCCTATTGGTTTAGAAACTGAGTTTTTTTTCTTCGTCGTATGCCTCATTAGTATTTTATGTAATTTTAAACTGTTGATTTCTAGATTTATAGCTCTTCCCAGTTTTATATGGGCAACATGTCATGAATTTGAAAAAAAAGTTTTTAATTCAGCTAAGGTTTATTTCCCATTTTGACTGGGCTCTTAGAAGCTCCAATTCTTATCCAGCTCCATTCTACAGCACTGTACCCCTTAATCCTGTAGTCCCACTAGTTTTAATTCTGGAGAAGTATAATCTGATTAAATTAAAACAGAAAATACTGAAAACATTCGTCAGGTCTGGCAGTATCTGCAGAGAGAAACATTTCAAGGTAATGGAGCTGAAATGTTAGAATTGGGGAGCGGGAGGTGGAAGTCCCCCTGGAAGACTTTTCCCATTTCTGATGAAAGGTTCTCAACCTACAATGCTAACTCACTCCAGTTTTTTTTTTTGATTTTACTTGTTTCCCAACATCTGCAATGTTTTACTTTTGTAAAAATATGACTATTAAATTGTTGATTTATAAACAGATGTTATTTTTGAACGAAATGTAAATCCATTCGCTAATAAGGGACTGGCCTGGGTTTTGCACTTGCCACTGACCTCCAAGAAAGCTGCCAAAGATTCAATGTTTTTCTCCTCCCCCACCCACCCACCAATCCCAAAGGGAGTTGAAATCTGGCACCAAGTCAAGGCAATATCTTGGGCCAGAATTTTCTGGTCCTGCCACGGCAGGACCCGCCACAGGGGATGCAGTGAGCCAGCCAAAAGTCCATTGACTTTCAGCGGGACTGGAAGATCCCAGTGGCAGCTGGGGCTGGAAAATCCCAGCTTTGGTGTGCAGCAGCAGGAATGTCAATAAGCAGGTAAAGTATCAAAACACATCAAATTGTGCGCACACAGCAGACCATGAAGTTAGAATCACCTAATACCTTCACCTTTAAATTTTCAAATAGTGAAATAAATGGATAAATGAGGTTCTTTTAAACATATGGATTATGGAGATATTTGACAATCTGCAAATACATCAGCTTTTCAGGGCCAGGGATTGTGTGTTTAGCAGTAACTCTGAAGTTAGTACGCCATTAAAAACCTAGTTACACCTCAACAAGGTGCAACTTTTTCAAGGACTTTTACAGCGAGACCAACAGTGTAAAAATGCAAGTTTTTTGTTAAATCACAATTACCATGAAAATTTCAGTCTGTAGGAATCTCTACAGCACAACACATGGAGCAGCATAGACTCAGATAGAAACTTCTGGATTTCCATGTTATTCTGCTCATCTGTGGACTTCCAAAGTAGTTATCAGTTTCAATGACAGTGATCACTGACAGTTTCACCGTCATTACCACAGCAAAATCCAGGCTGTTTTTTTTTTAAGATAGAGCAGAGAAATGGGCATTATTTATGATCATTAATGAAACAGTCAATTAAGTCCAGTGACCAAGCAGCATACGTACTATTGCTTTTGTAACTAACCAGACAGTAATTGTTCACAACTGAACCCAATTTTAAGGACAATGCAGTCCATGATAACCTATAACTCATTAACTGAGGATAATAGTGCTCACTGTTATTAAGGGGTAAATCAGTCAGCAACTTCTGGAGTCCCCAAGCTCACAGTTAAACACAGAAGTCCTATTTGCCCTGCTCCTCCACAAGTTTTGCTACAGTGGTATCTTGTCAGAGACTCAGCTTTGAAATGGACCCGAGGACATGAAGTTGCTATTACTTAAGTTACACACTAGAAAATGTTAGAGTTGGTATATTTGTGTGAAAGTTATTTTTTAAATTGCATGTTAAGTCTTGCTGCCAACCAACCTGCCATTGAAAGTTTAATTTTACAAGTGCGAATTATCATATCTTTAGAACTTAATTGGAGTTTTTAAAAAACTTTTGGTCTCAGCTCTTAAACCTCTCCTCTATATTTCTCTTTCTTTACATGAGTTTACAATCAAGTTAGATATTTTGATGAGGCATGCAGTTGCTTGCCCTGTTCACATGCAACATCCCCTGTAGAGGGAGCCACACTAAATCAGATGCCTGGTGACAATTGTCGCTCAAAAGCCTGCAAATGTAGTGAATGGCAAGTGTAGTGAATGGCAAGTGCCGATCACTTGCCGCTGATTGCACAAATTGGATATTAATATCTGTATTTTGACTGAGCTTAATTCTTCTGCTAATGAAGAGGACATGATGCTTTTGTTTTATGGGACTTCACCTGAATTTCATTATGAAGACAGAAAACTGAATATTTCACTTGTGTTTTTAGAGAACATATGGCTCATAGTAAATCCAAACGTAACAGAGTTGTATTGACAGCAAGTAGAATTAAAAGTAGTGTTTTTACTATTGTCCAGAAGAGACCGATAGAATTTATAGAAGTCAAAAAACTTAAAAGTTCTTCAGCGATACATAACTGTCCATGAATTATAGATGCGGTAACATTGGTTTGCTGATCTAAAAGCAGTAAGCATACATTGTGTAAAAACAAAACCATAGAAATTTATTCAAAACTCCTCAGACATAATATACACCATGGAATATTCATGAAATCAAAGGATTATATTTTTAAAAATTTTAAAAGGAGCTATGCAGGACAACTAAGCTCCAAATGTAGGTGTGGAGTAAAACACTAAGGAATTGCAGATCAGTTTATACACATTAGTGGAAGGGCAGATGCTTAGAATTATACTGATGCAACCAATATCCCGACTAACCATGATTTAAAACTATATAGGAAACGGGTTGTCACAGAAATCTACAAGAATTCTTCAAGGATAGGCAAGAAGGTATTCAGTAATATTCCAGTTAAGAGCTTTAAATGGTTCATTCAACCGATACCAATTTTAACTACCAACACTGAAAATAGGGATAACAAAACCCACTTGGAAACCATCCCCAGTAAGAGATGTTTCTTGATCAGGTGAAGGTATGTTGCTTTGTTAATTAACTCATTTAAAAGGTGAGCAGCATCATCAGGTAGCTAACACAATTCAAAATAAAACGGCTTGCATCAATAATGCTACAACTCTTCAGGCCTGTTGGGCCTGTGGAAGAGTCCAAAATGAAACATAAAATGAAATATTTTGTTGGTATGCTGGAAGTTTTACTCACTTGATTATTATAACCACTGACATATACTTTTTTTTGTCTCTCAGGCAGTTTCTTCCTATGGTTATTCAACACTCAGATCAAGTTGGATTGCGAAGATTTATATCACTTATCCAATTCCATGACTTAACTTTGAAATTAATTAATCAAAACCTGAAACCAAAATTGTTGGCAAACTGTTGAACTCATTCTTCAAGATTACCTGATGCCAATAACGGATCTTCAAGGAGCATTAACTCCAAAGTTTTCATTTAACACAATTACTCACACATTAAATTCTTTAAATCTGAAGGGCAAAGATCGTAACATTCTTCAATTTGGAATAATCCAAACTGAACTACTTCATGTAAAGCGGTCCAGTTTGGAAACAGAAACTGGGCATTTAAAAGTCTTTTTTTAAAAAAACATTTTAAATGGTGGGTTTTTGTGTAAAACAAACTTAAAACAGTGTATGATCATTTTGAATGTTCCAGTGACAACCCATCATTTCACTTCCCCTATCATTTGATGTCAGAGTTGCTTTTGAACAGCTGGATAATATTCTTCACACTTTTCTTTCTGGTATCTGTGATCACTAGCAAATGATATTATTCATGCCTGTTCAAATTTGATGAACCATTTAAGATTAAATCATCTTGTCTGTAGCTTGAACCATAGCAAATGTACTTCTATGGTGGACAAAAACAAAACTAAATTTCAGGATCTAGTCCTCAAAGTTCTGCTCCAGTTATTTCACAGATGTATGGATTCAATACGTTCACTTGATATGTTAAAAAAGAATCCTATTGCATAGTCTAACAATCTGTTTTACTGTTCAGGTATATTGCTACATAAGGAATATCAAGAAACAGTAAAAGCAACACCCAGATCTGGGGACATGAAACAGTGGTACAGAATACAGGTAACATACAACATACCGCTGGTGCATACAACAGTCACAGGATTTGAATTTTCTATCGAAAACTACAACACGATGAAAGGTTTTAAAGGGTGATTCTACACTTGAATTATAAAATTTATATTTTTATTGCCTCCTCCCCTCATTGTAAGAAAAGTTAGGTTTACTTCAATGTTCTACTGGGATACTAATTGACTTAATCTAGAGACTTTTTTTAGGGTGATTAGCTGAATTTAAAATGCACTAAGGAAAAAGGCAAAACAAACTTGGCATCTCAAAGAAAGTGTCCTTCCCCATCTTGGAAGCATGAAGAAATAGAAGGCTGGACCTCAACAAGTGCAACGCAAGTCTAATCAAAATTAATGAATATACTTGACAAACTCCAAAGTCCTTCAACAATAAATTTATTTTTTATTCTTCCATCAAACTGCAAATTTAGTTGTGGTTAGATACTTTTCTTTCCTCAGTGTTTATGTTCTTTAAAAGCCTACATTTTTCAGCACACAAATAGGTCTATAAAAAGTGCACTATTAACTACCCATCCCCTCAAAATTTAAACACATTTGTGTGCAAAAAGATTTTGTTCACTATAATACCGAATGGTTGTACCATCACAACTGTATTCTTTCCTATTCAGCAAACTGTCTTAAGTCACAAACCAGAACAAAGTCTGTAATTATAAAATAGAACCCCATTAAGAGAAAAAAAAATTCATAAAATAGGAAGATTGAAAAGGAGTTTGGTATATATGTACACAAAATATATATTTAAATTACTTCCAATATTGGCCAACATTTTTCACTGTGAAGTAGGTTATCCAGTTCAAACACATGACCAACATTTGCACATCTTCATAATTTCTAGTTACCACTATTATACCCCACAATTTACATATTACAGCACAAGCAGCAGCTGTTCAAAGCAACACATTTTTAAAATTTGTGTACAGCAAGCGTTAGTTAAAAATGCAAACTGCACTAGATGATCAGGGTATGGTGGCTGTCATTTGCTGTTTTATGTGGTACAGCATTTTTATAAATTTTTTCAACTTTATAGGTAAATTTTAAAACAGCTATGATACATACATCTGTGCATTGAACCCGCAGCAGACTTGCCATCATTGTGTACATATATATATATATTTGACATGAACTTGAATTTATGGAAGGTCTCCCCATTCACTCGTCTGCAGCTGAGCATTTTCCCTCACTTCATCAAAGGTGTAGCTCTTTATAACTTTGCCATTCTTGAAAACCGTATGCAGCAGATCCTGTAAAAAAAAAAGTCAGATACAACAATAGCAGATTCCAAGTTAAGAAAAAAAAACGCTGCCTTTCGAAATGTGGATCAAACAATTATCAAAGGCAGAAACAGTCACAAGCTGGTAATGTACAAATTGCTATGTGTCTGAATCTTAAGGAACGAGAGACTCACTTCAATCAACTCTTCCTGACAGTGAGATTCAGTTGGTAGCATTCTCACCCCTTCTCGCACAAGGTTCTGATTGTGGTTTCAAGTTCCACTTCAGGACTTGTACTGACCAAATGCTGCACTATTGGAGATGCTGTCTTTTGGATGAGACATTAAACTGAGGGCCCATCTGCCCTCTCATGTGGGCATAAAAGATCCTATTTCAAAGAGCAGGGAGTTATCCCTGCCAATATTTATCCCTCAATCAACATCACAAAAACAGATTATCTAGTCATTGTCACATTGCTGTTTGTGGCAGCTCACTGTGTGCAATTGGCTGCCACGTTTCCTTCATCGCAACTGTGACTCCACTGCAAAAGTATTTCATTGGCTGAAAATTGCTGAGAAATCGAGTAGTTATGAAGGGCATTATATAAATGCAAGTTTTTCTTCTCACTAATGCTCCATCTAAACTCAGTTCTTATCCACTTTATTTGCACATTCTCTAACATGCAACACAAAGTTATGTCATTCTTGCAATACCTTCCTGTTCATTAGATTTTTAAAAATTTGTTCTCAGGACCTGAATATTGCTGTCAAGGCCCCATTAATCAATCACCGAGTCGCCAAAGTGGTGGCAGGGGACAGTTTGCTTGAACTGTTGCAATTCTTCATTTCACTCCTACAATTGTGCAAGGAATTACAGGACATTGACAAAGGAATAACGTATTCAAGTCAGATGTGAAACTTGGAGAGAGCTTGGGAGATTGTGTTTCCCTGACATTACTGCTCTCATTCTTCCTTCTCATTCCACATCTTTTCTAAGTTAACTGAGCATTAAGAATTCACCATGCCACTTCTTTGCAAGCTACTACCTTGCCATAGCCACTTCCTTATGGACAATTACGCTTTACTCTTGGTTGTGCATTAGCAGTACCTCACAGAAGGAATCTGTAATAACTTTACCACAGTCACAGTGGTCTTTGAAATGAAGCATACAGACAACTACTCTGTACTCTAACAGGTAAGCAGAACAGCAAAATGTTCAAGGGGATTTATTTACCCAGAATGAGCAATTTTGCAATAGTGATCACTAATTCTACTTGAAGGAGAAAACCAGATAGAGGCCTTCATAAGCACATTATCTGTTTAAAACCTTTTTGCAAATTTAGAAAGTTGTTTCTGAATAGGAGGAAGGAGGACTTATTGGTGGTTAGGTGTGTCCTGTGCTTGAAATGATGAAACCCCATCACTGGACACATCTACTAAAACAATCCACAGCCATGGAAGGGTCAAGCCATTGAGAAACTACAATGTTTGTCAAAGAGTAAAAGAGAAACTGCATCTGTGGAATTGCTAATTTTTTTAATGGCCCCTCCAAGGGACTAAAAAGTACACTTCTCAGCAAACTCTACATTGTTGTTGTGTAAACAAATAAGCCATAAACTTGCATCCAAACCTTTGCTAATGCAATGATGTGATCCATATGAATAGTCCGATGAATAGTCCTGCATTATAACATTTGTAATGCAACTTCACTGTGGATTTCACTGTGTCTGCCAAGCATTACTTAGGAGGGAGGTGATCTATGGCACTTTGAAAGCAATTAAATCAAATGCTTGTTCTTTTAAAACAGGTTTATAATTTTGTTAGATGCAGTGCAAAGAAACTCGATCATGTGTTTTCATTTTAAATGATCTAACAAAATACATTAGTAAGGAGCAGGACACAAAGTACATTTTAGAAAAGCTGACTTGTACGAAAGGAGGCTGGAATTTAAATCTGGAAAACATTTGAAAAATCTCAGTTAACAATATGTATATTCAAAGCAGAGTTAAATCGATTTTTGATAGACAAGGAAGTCAAGGGTTACAAGGGAGCTGACAGGAAGGTGAAGTTGGGGGTCACAATTGGATCAGCCATTATGCGGGACAGGTTTCAAGAGGCTGAATGGCTTACTCCTGCTCCTAGTTCTTGTAAGGAAAAGCAGAAGATTGTCAAAGCCAGGTTGGCTTTAAGATAAATATTAAGCTATCCAAGCAATCTTCAAGAGAGATGGAAAATAAACATCTAAAAGGTCTGCCTTTGAAGACTTTATAAAACAGGGTTTTTCTTGACAGTGATCAAGATGTCAACCATACACAAATCTACATATTGTAAGTTTGACACAAGCTTCCTTACACATTATTTTGTTGTGCCAATACTTAAGAGTGAAAATTCCCATTGTGAAGATTAATAATTGTGAAAACCTTAGCTATTCAGAGGTCTGGGCACCTATTCCCAAATTATATGTTAAGTAAGTAAAGTGCTTTGCTTGAGATCAATAGATTCAGAGTGTCCATTCAGATACCAACCATGTTCTATTTTTGAAAATAGCCTCTGTTCATCTTTTGTGACACTCACCAGGCTTCTAAATAAACCGACAATGTCTTGCTCTCTGGGTACTACTCTATGTGCACAGAGCTTTGTCAGACTTCCCAGCAATTGGATGAGGCAACATTTCCTGAAGAGGATCTCAGTTATTTTTGAAAGACAGACATTTCAAAGTTCATCAACAGGGGCACCTCCAAAATAACAGGGAAGCCTCCCACACTTAAAAAGCCACTAGAAACATCTTTTAATTTGCAGCAATGGGTTACCTTGAAAGTTTAGCCATAACTAAAAGAAAACCTGTTAGTTAAACAGCAAAGGCTTTAAACAGGAGCTTCTCCAAAATCAGAAGCAGCAAGGACAATGACGAATTCCTGCTCTAAACATGCATCCCGAACCACCATTCTTCTGTTGATGTGAAACATGTGTCTTTTCCCACTCATCATCCTAACCCTCTAACTACTGAACATTCCTAACTTCTCTCTCCTCAATTCCCACTCCTGTTGCTCCCTCACCTGCAAAACATTATGTTGTTCAAGCTTGCCACTAATGTACAGGCAAACAGGAAATTGCCTAAGGGCCATGACAATTCTTAGTTGGATACATTACTGCCCCAACATTCTTGCGATTCGTCCAGTCCTGCTCCTATTGATGTTCCTCCCTCAGTCCATCCCATTTTTGCTGGAAAGCTGGGGTCTCAGCTTTTCAACAGATATAATAATGATTTGAATGAAGGGGTTATAGATACAAGTATGCAGATAACACTATATTAGGAGGCACAAGAAATTAAGATGGGAGTAGGATGTTATGAACAGACACAGAGACTAAGTTAGTGAACCAAACTATGCCATGTGTGGGAGGGAAGTGTGAGGGCATCCAAATTAGAATATTCTCTTAATGGTGAAAGACCGGGGGGATCGGAGGAGTAAAAAGGTATCCATTTGTACCAATTACTCAAAAAGTAATCAAAATAGAATATTGACCTTTACCTTATGAAAAGTGAGCAAGAGATGCTTCAGTTGTATAGCACCTAGTTAAACTTCATTTGAAATAGTGTGTGCAGTTTTGGACATTAAACTTAGCAAAAACATGTTGAGTCTTGGAGGAGGTACTGCACAGATTCATCCGAAGGAGCTACAATGTTTAAGCGTGGTTTGTATTTTTGTGAATTTAGATTGTTGAGTTGATCTAATCAACAGAGAATTGAGAACAAATGAGTAAAACCTGAAAATTAAATGCAACAAAAACAGAAAATGTTGGAAAAACTCAGCAGGTCGAGCAGCATTTGTGGAGAAAGGAACAGAGTTAACGTTTCGAGTCCGTATGACCCTTTTTCAGGGTCTTCAAAATTAAATGGCTTGGTTCTAAGAGTGAACTTGGAGGAAAATGTAACTGGGCTAATTAGTAAGTTTACATACGACACTAAGGTTGGAAGAGTTGCAGATAGTGAAGAGGATTGTCAAAGGATACAACGGGATATAGATTGGTTGGAGACTTGGGCGGAGAAATGGCAGATGGAGTTTAATCTGGACAAATGCGAGGTAATGCATTTTGGAAGGTCTAATACAGGCAGGAATTATACAGTAAATGGCAGAACCCTTAAGTGCATTGACGGGCAGAAGGATCCGGGCGTACAGGTCCACAGGTCACTGAAAGTGGCAACGCAGGTGGATAAGGTAGTCAGGAAGGTGTATGGTATGCTTGCCTTCATTGGCAGGGGTATTGAGTATAAAAGCTGGGAAGTCATGTTGCAGCTGTATAGAACCTTGGTTAGGCCATACTTGGAATATTGCGTGCAATTCTGGTCGCCACATTACCAGAAGGATATGGAGGCATTGGAGAGGGTCCAGAGGAGGTTTACCAGGATGCTGCCTGGTCTGGAGGTTATTAGTTATGAGGAGAGGTTGGAGAAACTCGGATTGTTCTCACTAGAGCGACGGAGATTGAGAGGCGACTTGATAGAAGTTTACAAAATTATGAGTGGCATGGACAGAATAGATAGTCAGAAGCTTTTTCCCAGGGTGGAAGAGTCAATTACATGGGGACATAGATTTAAGGTAGAGGAGAAAACTATAGAAGAGATGTGCGGGGCAAGTTTTTTTACGCAGAGGGTAGTGAGTGTCTGGAATTCGCTGCCAGAGGAGGTGGTGGAAGCAGGTACGATAGAGGTGTTTAAGAGGCAGCTTGACAAATACATGAATAGGATGGGAATAGAGGGATACGGACCCTGGAAGTGCAAAATGTTTTAGTTGACGGGCAATATGATCGGCGCAAGCTTGGAGGGCCGAAGGGCCTGTTCCTGTGCTGTACTTTCTTTGTTCTTTGAAATCAAAAAGCATCTTCACACACATTCCCACCACCAACTGTTAGGTCAATTTAACTTCCAAGACAAAGAAAGAAGGATATGGAGCAAAGATGGGTAAATGAAGTGGAGGTACAAATCAGCTATAATCCAATTGAACGACAGATTAGGCTTGAGGGACCCATGTTGCTAATTTATTTTTAAAGCACTTCAGTGCCATGATCTGCTTATGCTGATATATGTAGTTTAAAACCCATTGCCAGTTTAGCAAACTGGACCAGGACTGAAAACAGATCGACAACGGAGCAAGGGCATGAGTCGATGATAAGAGCAAGATTCTCATTTCAGGATTCTGTGCAGAAGAAGGTGAATTTGACAGGGGTAAATAAGGCACTCACATTCAGAGAGGCAAGGGTACCATAGCGCAGAGGAAGGTGGATACAGCAGTAAGGACAGCAGATACAGGGGTGAAGAGGGAAGGTGAGGGAATAGGAGGTATTTGGCATGCAATGGGAATGCTGTATTGTGGTGCGGGCGTTTGGTTTGTGGTCCATCTTAGGAAGGAAACTATGCAAGTGGTGAAACAGGGGCCGGGATTTTCCGGCCCCATCGCGGGCATGACGGCGCCCCAGCCAGAAGTCCATTGACTTGCGGCGGGACCGGAAGATCCCGGCGGCAGGTTGGTGCAGAAAATCCCGCTCAGGGAATGGGGGTGGAGGAATGAAATTTATGCCCACCATCTCTCCCCACACATTACTAATTCACCTACCAGCGGAGATATTCACAGTTTATACTTAAAAAAAAACATTTAGAATGGTTGATCTCCCCTTATTTATTCATCAAAAGAGAGGAAGTTAAGAAAAGTAAATTTGCTTTTCATTCTTGGAATGCAAGCAGGAAAGATATTGGAGCCATGGAATCAGGTGCCCAAAGCTCCTGATAATATTTAAAGTCTCAAATTCAGTATCACTTGTTTGCTTTTGTATTTAATACCATCATATATAAAAATGCAGAATCCAATTGGTTCCCCCCTGCCCCAACTCCATCCTGTCCCTCACCTTTCTGCTTGCACTCTCACCTTTAAAGATCCATGCATCTGCCTCCCTGATTCTCTGTTCCATTTTGTTAATAGAAATTTCCAATAATTCTATCCCACCTCCCAAATTACTATTTCACATTTCTCTGCATTAAACTGCCTCTATAACCCATTTTCCTGTCTACTAATCTAGGTGCTCCTGTGCTTTTCCTCACACTTTATTTAATACCAGCATCAACCATCTTGCACCTATACTCAAGTAATTTAACAGGAGCACACCACGACTTGTGTCAGCCAACCTGAATATTCCTTGTTCATTTACCCCTGCTTTTTGCATTCCCATCCCCAAATTACTTGTCTACATTCCCTGTTATATCATTTGCAACAAGTCTTTGTTCCCTCAACACCTACTCAAAATTCACATTTGAATATGCTGCATAACCTTTATGCATACACTTTAAGAGAAACGCTGCCTGTACATTTACTGCCATTTGGTTTGTACATAAATTTTCCACAAAATAATTAAGTTCACCTTGTGATACAGTTCAAGGTTCAGACTGATTTTTGGCAAAGCTCCTCAAATTAATAATTTCCTTAAATCAACAGGAATCGCGGGTACAATACTGGACTGGTTTTCTTGATTTTTTTTAAACTGGCATCGTTACTTAACAGTGGTAGAATACTGGAATGGGGAAGAAGTGTAGAATTCCACAAACGTCAACACTTTCTTCTAATCTACTGAATTAACCTTGGTATTCAGGTCATGTTAAGCTTTCCATGTTTTCGTGGCAGTAGAAAAAGGTACAAATTTACTTACAGGACTATTTTCTTCCAGCTCTCCTTTACCCTCTTCAAGTGTAACATAATCTCCTGAAGGAGTACAGTGCAAAGACAGACGCCCTTTCTTAGATCGCTTGTTTGGATCCATAACTGGATCTTTGAAAACATTTACCTAAAAATGAGTAAAGTCAATTTATAGACATGAAGTAGTACCATTTATAAACTGTAACTGTTTTCTAGTTCAAGTAATGAAAACATCCACACAAAAACCACTACTCAAAGATACATTTATGATATTACATCACAAGGATCAGCAAAGGTTGCAGGTTCATAAATGCTGTCCAATAACCAGCATTAAAAAATACATCTGTGAATCAGTCTGCCAACACTCCCTGTCTGCTGTCATATTGAAGAAAGGTAATATAGGGATGCTTTTTAAAAAATCACACTTTAGGTGAGCATTAGCAATAGGAGAAAACTGTTGTAGCTGTGAAGCACAACAGTGAATTAGATAGCTGTTTCAAATAGGCCGATTAAAAGGGCATCGAAAGTGAGGAGAGTGGCTTAGATTAGGTGCCATATGGAGGGGCAAAAACTGGCCTAGATGTTTCTGTGATTACGTTCTATGAAGTACCTAGTTTTACTGTTATAGCTTGATCAGCAGAATTGTGCAAAGTCAAGTCCAAAGTTTTAGTCTGCAATATTGAAGAGAAATGACATTTAGTGAACTGAGAACTCAAAGGTTACGTACAGTGCAATCAGCCGGAGTGAGCACTAAAGATATTAGCTTACTTATAGTTTTCAGTAGAGCAGTCCAAAGCATGCTTATATTTGATTGGATAGGGATTTGATTCATACACTGGATATATTGGCAAGTGTATGGATATCAAACCCAGAGTAATTTCTCTACCTAAACCTATAATTGTTTAAAATACAGTCCAACAACTCAATACAGCATGACATACCCCAAGTCCATTGGTTACCACGTAACTGCATTTGAAGGAACAATTCAGAAGATCTCTCGTCATCTTCTGCAGCAAAGCACCACCAGATCCAAAGGTAATGTTCTCAATACTCCATCTATGTTCTTTCATGCCTTGTACAATCTGAAAAACAATGCATACAACTTTTAGCCATTTACAGATAGCATGCTGCAAAATACCTCCTGATGAAGACAAGCATTCTGCCCATCTTAATTCAGCTACCTCTAACAATCCTGCACCCCTCCCATAGCTGCATCTAGTTGTTTCTTAAAGGCAAGAAGGTTTTTACTTCCATCATCCTAAGCAGAAGTCCTTTCTAAGTTAATTGTTCAGTATAAAGAAACTTCTGATGTCACTTTCAAGTTACTTTGATTGTTTGAAAACATGTTCTATTGTCTCTTTCCATGGTTTAATTTAAAATCATATTCTGGATCAACTTTTTCCATACCATTTACGATCCACACCTGAAAGAAGCCATTTTACCAGTACTTTAATGTCACCCTTATTTCCCCAACAACCAGAACAGGACGGAGTATTCAACGTATATCCTGACCAGGTTATAGTTTGACCAATATTTCCTTTGATCTGAAGTCTCCTGTTTTAGCTATGTAGTTCAATTGGTTTGTTCCCATTTCATTCTGCAAAAAATAAAAAAGCCTAAGAAATCATTGATTCTAAATAGTAAAAAGGTGCACAAAATCCACACTGCTGCCAAAGAATATGTTAAACTAAACATGGGCATGTAAATACAATAAAATGTACAGGAGCTAGTTTAAAACATGCACAAAGTTCCACTCACCCACTACCACTGCCCTTGCTTGCTTACTTTGGCTCCTATCCCAATGGTACAAGTTCAAAAATCAGTGTTTAAATTCCTCAATCTCACCAGTCTCCCCTCCACTCTCCTCCCTTAAAGTCCTTCTTAAAACCAATCAAGCCTTTTCGTCATCCGTCCCATCAACATCTGCTTTGGTGTGAAATAGATGTTGTTGCAGTATATTTAGCTTTGAGTGGTCATCTTTCAATCATGCAAATAGTTTCCGTAAAAACTCAGCCATTAGTATCTCTTGAAAAAATAACTGGATAGCAAAATCCGGTACGAGCTGGGCTGTGCACTCTTACCTCTTGCAGAGTGTTTATATCCACACCATCTCCCTGAATAATTCTCAAGTAAGGGGGAAGCACTTTATAACCTTTACAGTTCTCAGTTGGTGGAAATTTCCTTCCAAGGATCTCAAGAACCTGTTGGCCAGAAAATTGACAATTTGATAATTCAGCAACACAATACCAAAGATCAGTTATTTGACAGATCAGTTATTTGACTAGTTACTTCAAGATCAATCACAGCATCAAAATATCTCTTGCAAAACAATGAATTACGTATTATATTCAACAGTCTAATTCTTCTCTCCAATCTAAATTGAACCAGACCTGCCATTGACGCGGGTCCGGAACAGACCAATACAATTTGTAGGGGTGGAGCTGGGAACTGGGTTCCATAAATTCACATCTCTGGGGTCAAATCCAGCAAGTGATGAGATTCAAAACTTTCATAATCTGTTGGCACTATTTGAAAAATCTTAATCCAGATCAGAGTTGGCAAAATGACTTTCTCATCATGAGTGCCAACACTTAACAGTTTTCATCCTTTGTATCAGCATGAAACAAGAGACAACATTAGTTATGACATTTTAGGTTGATCCCAATGCTATTTTTTTTTTAGATCTTTTGGTAAATGAACCCCTGTAGGAAATCCTTGCAAATAATACCAGTAATTTAGTTTCACTTTATAGGCAAGATATGTACAAACCCACAAAGTAATGCTAATCTGATTTTCTGCTTAAAAATTTGAGGGGGAGGTATTTGGTTTAGAATACTCCCATCTCATTCTGAAGAAAATATGGTAACATTCATATTGTTACATGCCAGAAAAAGTCTCAGCAGTTTCACGTGTGCATAGTTTTGGTTTGCTTTCCTACAGTCCTAGGTCAATTCCAACACTTAAAGAAACCCCTAATTTTAGTGTCTAACTTCAGGTGCAATTGGAACTAATCAACTGGAGGAATTAGGTCAGCCTGAGCCACTGAAGAGTTGGAATTCTGTTAAAATAAACACTGAATATAAGTGAGAAGTTCCCATACAAGTATATTAAACTTGCACTTTTAAAAAAATATATACATCAACACTTGTCATATTTTAACAGAGGGAATTATAAACAAGGAACTATACTCTAAACAGGAGATAAACATATTACCTGTAAAACTGTATCAAGTGGATTTCCTGAATCTGGCCGAATAATAAGTGGGGCTCCAGGGCTTCTTGCTTCTATTGAACTTTTCAAGTACTCACCCCAGATTTTTTCACAAGCATTATAAATGTCATAACTATCACTGACAATTGATACAGGAACAGTGGAAAACTTCTTCATTATGTGTTCAAAGGCATCTTTTTCACAGTCTTTTCCCCATGCTGTAATTGTACTGCTCAAAGAAACAAAATACAGAAACCATTCAAGAAACATCCAAATGACAGACCAACATATGATTGTTATGGCACAGCTGATGGTAAATGCTGAGCTGCTCAAATCCCAAAGGGAAGCCTGAAACAGCTACCACAACTCAGAATCAGAGTGCAGAAGAGGCCCTTCGGCCCATCGAATCTGTACCGACATGAGAGAAATACCTGACCTACCTACCTAATCCCATTTACCAGCACTCGGCCCATAGCCTTGAATGTTATGACGTGCCAAGTGCTCATCCAGGTACTATTTAAAGGATGTGAGGCAACCCGCCTCCACCACCCTCCCAGGCAGTGCATTCCAGACCGTCACCACCCTCTGGGTAAAAAAGTTTTTCTTCACATTCCCCCTAAACCTCCTGCCTCTCACCTTGAACTTATGCCCCTTCGTGACTGACCCTTCAACTAAGGGGAACAGCTGCTCCCTATCCACCCTGTCCATGCCCCTCATAATCTTGTACACCTCGATCAGGTTGCCCCCTCAGTCTTCTCTGCTCCAACAAAAACAACCCAAGTCTATACGACCTCTCTACAGAACTTAAATGTTTCATCCCAGGCAATATCCTGGTGAATCTCCTCTGCACCCCCTCCAGTGCAATCACATCCTTCCGATAATGTGGCGAACACAACTGCACACACTACTGCAGCTGTGGCCTCACCAAGGTTCTATACAACTCCAACATGATCTCCCTACTTTTGTAATCTATGCCTCGATTGATAAAGGCAAGTGTCCCATATGCCTTTTTCACCACCCCACTAACATGCCCCTCCGCCTTCAGAGACCTATGGACACACACGCTTTGTTCCTCAGAACTTCCTAGTGTCATGCCGTTCATTGATTACTTCCTTGTCAAATTGCTCCTTCCAAAGTGTATCACCTCACACTTTTCAGGGTTAAATTCCATCTGCCACTTATCTGCCCATTTGACCATCTCGTCTATATCTTCCTGTAGCCCAAGACACTCAACCTCACTGTTAAACACATGGCCAATCTTTGTGTCATCCGCAAACTTACTAATCATAGCCCCCCCCAGAATCAAATATGTTGTTTATATAAATGACGAATAATAGGGGACCCAGCACAGATCCCTGTGGTATGCCACTCGACGCTGGCTTCCAATCACTAAAGCATTCTTCTGTCATCACCCTCTGTCTCCTACAACTAAGCCAATTTTGAATCCACCTTATCAAATTACCCTGTATCCCACATGCATTTACCTTCTTTATAAGTCTCCCATGTGGGACCTTGTCAAAGGCTTTGCTGAAATCCATATAAACTACATCAACTTCACTACCCTCATCTGCACACCTGGTCACCTACTCAAAATATTCAATCAAATTAGTTAGGTATGACCTCCCTCTGACAAAGCCATGCTGACTATCCCTGATCAAACCTTGCCTCTCCAAGTGGAGATAGATTCTCTCCTTCAGAATTTTCTCCAATAGTTTCCCTACCACCGACGTGAGACTCAACTATTTTGCAACTTCTACATACTTCGAGATGCGGGCTTTGAATTCAATAAAAAGGCCACCAAGTCTTATAGGTTTCTTACAAAACTAAATTAAACCTTTATTAAACAAAAAAATATCTTTAAGCTCATACAGGTTTACAAATTAGTACCATAATAACTTCTAGTTCTGCTGATTAATCTAACTCCCAAATACACTTCTGTTAAGGCAACAGTAAAACAGATTTAAACAGACCCAGACAAAGTGCACACCCTGGACAGTCGAATTCAGAGTGAGTGTTCTCAGCTTCGGTTCCTTGTGGACAGCAGCTTGAGGCTTTTCACACTTGTGTTTGATCTTAAAATGCCTTGTCTTACACACAACCTTTTCTCCTTTATACATATTTTCCCCATTGAATGCAAATTCCCATTGTTTCACTATGTCTTTGGACTTTACCTCTCTAATAATAAAAATCTATCATAGTACCAATTTTACCAGTAATCTTTGGGAAAAATAAGCACACGGTTTCTTAACTTCTTCTGGCTAGGTGAAACATTTCACCCCCTCTTTTGAATTCAAGCTAGTCTGGTTTATTTAAAAGTTGCAAATGTTCCCTTTACACCTCACTCTAAAACTTTCCCCATGTTTACCTACTTAACGTTTCAAACGTAGCCTATCTTCTGATACAAAGCCTTCAGACCAGCTGCCTTTAATTCAATTAAGTCACACACACAGACCCCACTATTACTCTACAATAAATTCCAATAACATTATGAAAATTATTATATCTTCCTGACAATGATGCAAGCTGGTATAGTTGTAAAAAAGGACAAGTTCAAGATTTAATAAATCATCAGAATTAAGTCAACAAAGCTCCTCAAAACAATAATGTGGAGAACAAGTATTTTTAAGCAATCTCAATGACTCATTGCTCTCATCAGCTCTTCAGTACAGAAACAAGTAAAATCACAGGAAACTTTGTAAGATGAAGTTTACAGTAAGATAGAGAATGAAACAATAGTACAGCAAGGTGATATGAAGATTGAAACTTCTGTAAGATGAATTAAGGGCAGGTAGCAGTTGGAGAACCCTGAGGATTTATATATTTAAAATGTAAAAAGTTTCAGTCAGTCTGTCCTGCAAAGAGTAAGTGATAGATGTGCAAAGGGGTTCAGATCATAGACCTTTATTCAGACTATCATCGTGATTAGTATCATATCTGGCTTGTGTTTAAAAATATAAAACGGGGGACATAAACAAATTCTTGCATTCTCAGAATGAAGAACTATGCAGAGTTAAGAACTTCTCTTCTACTCCCAGATAAGTAAAATAAACTTTTTCAATCAGAATATAAATGAGAATTCAAAATAGGAGACTTACAAACCGTTCTTTGAGATAAAGATAAAGATTAAATAGAATGAGGTTTTGTTAAAAAGCAAGGGGTGTTTACAGATTCAGTTGTCTCCAAAAGTGATCACAACATTCATTTATTCATATAAGATGCATCAAATTAGGTTTAAGGGAATCGTAGTAACATTCCTATGTGGAAATGTGATTTTCCAAGTTACAAGTCCTACTCACGACTGCTTCGTAAAATGTTTCTCATAGCATTGTGTGCGAAATTTACTGCCTTAAAATTCGAATGCAGCTTCCCAATTCTAAGTTAAATTATGGAAATGCTCACCTGTGTTCTGCTGCTGGTACTGAAAAGCCTGGCACTGGGTCCTTTGTTCCATAATACTTCTTGATGACCGTGATCCCTGCAACAGTGTCTGTTCCTTTGAAGTTTACTAGATGAGAAGATGCCCCAATTCCTGCCGTCTAAAAGAAATATTAAATTATGACATGCAGGAGATTAAATTGAGCTGTACGAAATTTAATCATGGTTTTGGAATAAATGCCTATTCAAACTACATTATCTCAGCACAGCTCAATTAATTAATTTATTTATCATTATTTTTTTTTAAAACAGGCACCATTAGTTTTAATTCAGCTAATTTAGCTTTTCACCAAGCCCCATGTGTCCTGATCATGCAATCTTTCCAACAGTAGCAAGGTGGGTGATCATAATTTTCCACAAGATTCAGATCCCAACCATTCATCTCATTACGCAAACACATTGTGTATAACTCCAGAGCAGTGTTAACACAGGACTGCAACTAAGTCACCAATTGTTCTGTTAGACAGAGAATCACAAGTAAAAAGAGGTTTTATGAACTTAAGACCTCTGCTTTCTTAATCTAGCTCTTAGCCAAGCCATCATGTATATTCAGTTAAAGTTCTACTGATAAAACACATGGGTCATTGCACAAAGTCTTTACCTCTTGTGATGAAACCCCTCTGTAACCAAAGTCATGAAGCTTGTACTCCAGGCCATCTAAATTACCAGCAGTCTGCATCAAGTACTTGGCTAAAATTTTCTTCTGTTCTCTGGAATTCGTGGCCACAGAGATTGGATACCAAGTTTGAACAAGAATTGTCTGGAAGCAAAAATAAAAAGGAAGTGCAATGTCACTGTTGCCAGGACTGATTCTGTCCACATCCAAATCATGGAGATTAAGGGCAAAACTGCATAAAATTAGATGAGACTGAATATCCTGCAAATATTTTACTTACTTTCCATAGAAACAGAAGGGCATACATACCTCAACCCAGTTAGTCAGCCAATAGCATTCTGGATCTGTATTTTCAACCGTAAAAAGGACATTTCCCCGAGGGATGACACTTCCTTCAGGAACAGCCTTTATTTCTATTGGAAGGTGACCATCATGTTTCTAAATACAGAATCAAAATCCAAAACAACATATTTTCAACATTTTTGTATAATTTTGAAAAAGAGAGTTATAATTTTCATATACTTTGAAAAATTGGTGAAAATCATAGGAAAACTATCCAAATTCACGTACATTTTACTCCATCAAGAACACCACCCTATTTATTAAGCTAAGGAAGGCAATTAATTTGAATGTGTTTTAAATTGCTTACTCAAAAGGGTGAAGGAAAAATACTGGTTCAAAACCTTACAGCCTTGCTCAGAAGAAATGTCATTTTAATAGCCCCAGCAGCATGGTACAAAATATTCAATCGACCTACATCTTTAAAACACCTGCATTTTTCTTTGGGGGTGGGTGGGAATGGAGGGGAGAAACAGGGAAAAGCATAATTTATTGCATTACATACTTAAAATCTTGTTGTGAAATATCCTACCAAGTGGAAGGCAAAGGTCATAATGGCAATAGGAAAATCACATCAAACATGTGTTCAGTAAAGCAATGAATGGTCTTTTGGCTAACATGGATACTTTAAATGTGTCATTGTTGTTGTAGAAGCCAAGGTTTACTAAACTGGCTTTTGGCTGGATTATACAATTGCCATTTTGGCCAGTGTCTCATAAGAAGCTGGCCCAATCTAAGCAGCTTATTAAATTGAGCAATCGGAACGTCAGAATACAGTACATCCAACTTTTAAATATTACAACTTAGCTGTTTAAAAAGCACATCTGTGACCTTCAGCATCTCTTTGGAAGGGAAGGTAACAATGTCCAAGGAAAGTTGTTATAGAACAATTGCTCCCCATTTCAATTTCCAGTACATGTCTGTCTGTGGGACTTCAGTCTTTTTTTTGAGGGCTTTTAGTCCAATGATAGAAAGGTTTATGCATGTTAAGCCTGGTTTACCTAATTTTTTAACCAAATCTCTACCTTATTCCTAACTTGGTATTAATACAGAAAAAGAAAATTCACAGCACAATCTACATTTGCCAAGAGTCTACTCTCTTTATTGAGGAAAATTTCTAATCCATCTAATGAGAAAAATGGCCTCCAACTCGGGGGAAAGAACTTTTCTGTGGCTTTCATTGTGAACATAAAATAGGAGTAGACCAAACAGCCCATTGAGCCCTGTCTGCCATTCAATACGATCATGACTGATGATCTGCCTCATTGTATAATCTGAATCCACTTTCCCACCCACTTACTATAGCCCCAGATTCCGAGACACCAAAAATCTGCCTATCTCAGCCTCCAATGCAATCAATGACCCACAACACTCTGGGAAGAGAATTCCAAAGTTTCACAACCCTCCAAGTGAAGAAGTTTCTCCTAGTCTCAGTCCTAAATGATCGACTCTTTACCCTGAGACTGTGCCCCAGTGTTCTTGATTCGCCACCAAGGGAAACGATGTTGCAGTATCTACCCTGTGCAGCCCCTTCAGAATGTTGTATGTTTCAATGAGATCACCTCATTCTTTTAAAGTCCAGACAACATAGGGCCAATTTACTCAGGCTCTTATCATAGGACAACAACCTCATCCCAGGACAACACCCTCATTCCAGGAACCAATCTAGTGAACCTTTGTTGCACCACCTTCAGTGTGGGTATATCCTTCCTTAAATAGGGAGACCAAAACTGAGTACAGTACTCCAAATGTGGTCTCATCAAAGCCCCATACAATTTTAGCAAGACTTCTTTGCAATAAAGGCCAACATGCCATTTACCTCTCTAATAGCTTGCTGTACTTGTATGCTATTTTTTGCATTCCTTGTATGAGTACATTAAAGTCTCTCAACATCAACTTTACAAGTTTCACATCTTTTAAAAATATTCTGCATTTTTGTTCTTACTACCAAAGTGAATATCCTCACATTTCCCCAATATATACTCCATTCATTTATTCTATCTATATCTCTTTGTAGTTTCTGTCCTCCTCATAGCTTATAGATTCCTACCTAGGTTTGTATCATAAACAAACTTAGATACATGACTCTGTCTCTTTGTCTAAGTTGGCCCCAGCACTGACACTTGCGGCACTCCACTAGTCACAGCCTGCCACATTAAAAGTACTTCTTTCATCCCCGCTTCCTGTCAGTTAACCAATCCTCTATCAATGCTAATAGATTGCCCTCAACTCCATGCACCCTTATCTTGTATATTAGCCTTTTGGAAATCCAAGCATACTGCATCTGGGTTCACCTTTATCTACCCTACTAGTTACGTCCTCAAAGAACTCTTAATAAGTTTGTCAAACATGATTTTCCTTTCATATAACCACCTTGACTTTGTCTGATCATAACTATGTACTTAGAAAATCATAGTATGTCTTTTTTAATAATGGATTCCAGCATTTTTCTGATGACTGATGTCAGGTTAACATGCCTGTAGTTCCTTCTTGAATAGCTGTGTTACATTCGCTAACAACAAATCTGCTAATCTAGGGAACTTTAGAAAATAATAACATCCATTATCTGTGCAGCTACTTCTTTCAGAATCCTAGGATGTACGTCAACAGGTCCTAGGGATTTGCTGGATTTTAGTCCTGGTTCCTCAAGCTTCTATAATACTTTTTCTCTGTTGTTATTATCTTAAGTTTCTCACTCTTGGCTGCCCTCTATTTATCCTATGTAATGTTTGTCTTCCACCGTGAAGACAGACAAAATATTTGCTCAATGTCTGCCTTTTCATCATTCTCTATCAATTTCATCCCAATTATGTTGGTCCACAATTGGGACCAACATTTACTTTTAATTACGCTCTTTTTAATAGGTTTGTAAGAGCTTTCACAATTGTTTTTTTTTATATTCCTGGCTACTTTCCTCCCATATTCTATTTTTTCCCCTCATCTTCAACTTTTTGGTCACCCTTTGTTGAATTCTAAAATACTCCCAATCCTCAGGCTTCTTTGCAATATTATTATAAGCCTCTTCTTTCAAACTAATACTATCAATAACATCCTTAATAAGGTACTGATGGTTCTTTTGCGCTGAGTTTTTGTTTTTCAATGGAATGTATTTTTGTTGAACATTTTGAATTGCTTCTTTAAATGTTTCCCAATGTTTATTTACCACCATACCTTTTAGTCATTTACCCAATCAATCTTAGCCAGCTTTCTCCTCATACCTTTCTAATTGGCTTTAAGTTTAAGATTCTTGTTTGTGATTGGAGTATGTTTTATTTAAACTTAATATGGAATTCATTTGTATTATGATCCGTTTTCCCCAGAGGATCTTTTTACTATGAGATTACGAACTAACCCTGCCTCATTGCACAACACTGGGGTTAAAATAGTTTTATCGATGGTTGGTTCCACTATTGCAAGAGCATTCTACAATCTTATTCTCCAGACTATCTTTGCCAATTCTTTTGTCTAGTCTATAAGAAGATTAATGTCCCCTACAATTATCACTATGCCTGTTACAAGCTCCAATTATTTCTTGCTAAATATTCTGTCAAATGATATAACTGCTGTTCAGGAGTCTATAGACTACTCAAACCAGTGGTTCCTGATCTTTTTATTTCTAATCGCCACTGATATGTATTCTACTTCTTGATCTTCTGGGCCAAGATTCTTTCTTACTACTGTGCTTATGTTGTCCTTTGGTATGAGGGCTGACCCTCCTCCTCTTCTATTCTGCCTGTCTTTTCATAACGTTTTGTACTCTAGAATATTCATTTCCCAAATTTGGTCACCTTGTAATCATGTGTCTGCAATGGCAATTAGATCTAAACTATTTATCTGGATTTGTGCCGCTAGTTCATCTACCTTATTGTAATGCCTTGGGCAATCAGCTCAATGGCCTTTAATTTTTTTTAATACTATCCCTTATATGGATCTTAGTCACTGATGCACTATTATTGTTAAACTCTGTCTTTCAGAACATAACTTGTATGCTTTCCAGTATATTGCACATAATAGACTTAGCTCCATTGGACCTCTCTTCCGTCAAAATTGTCAACTTATCTAATATTATCCTGGAGGGCAAAGCTAACCCAGCTTCTTTTTGCAATCAACACCAATATCTTTAAACCCCTTTCCACTGCTCTATGTTGCTAACAAGTGTAAAAAGCTCATGGATCTATCACCAAGATAGGACGGAGGCAGTAGAATGGATGGTCTCTATTTCTTACCCAAGCTAAACCTAACTCCAGTCTGCTTTGAACTCCCATCTCTAGTTTTGTTCCCATCCTATGTCCTTTCAGTCTTACCTAGTGCAGGAGATCCACTTCTCAGCCCCATTCCAAATACTTACCAACTTGCCTTCTTGGCCCCAAAGTAACTATCGTGATAAGTGGTTCGTGCTAAACAACTACTGTTTCCCTCTTTCAAAATCACTGTCATTCAGCCCCCTCCAAAAAACAAAAGCCCTTTCGACCCCTTCAGTTCTTGCAAACTACTGCACCATCTAGAACCTCCCTTTCTAAAAGGTCTTAAATAATTGTTGCCTCCTTTAAGATTCTCCTTAAGACCTACCTCTTTAAGGAAGTCTTAAAACCATCCCTCCTAATGTCTCCTTCGGTTCAGCATTTTTTTTTAAACAACTGACAGCTTAGAACATTTTTGCACATTAAAAAACACTCTATAATTGCAAGTTGTTTATACTGTTTATTAAAAAGACTATAGTCTCAAATATAGTTTTCAAATTCTCTTCATAAGGTCTATGCAGAGTTTTAATGCTATACTGGTAAACTCTCAGGAATTCAATTATAGCAATTGAATTTGACTAATTGCCTGCACCAATTCTACCCAAGTCCAAATAAGTTGGCTCTAAACAGAGAAGCACCACATGTGCTCCTACTTGGTAGCAGGAGCTAACAATGTGCCAGAATTCAATACACTCATTCAGCCTTTACTCTGCACCTAACTACCACAAGCTGGATACATAATGGTCAAGCTGATTTAATGCCAGCATAGAAATGTTGAATGAGGTACTATTATTCAACATGTCTCACCCAAGCCAGGTAACCACTCACTTCTTCCCTCTCAAATGCAAGATTATCTTTTTGAAGATGCAATACTCACCACTGCATATAACATTCTAAATAGGCACAAAAGCTAAAAATGTTCCATTTAAATCCAGGCCTTTATTTGTATTCTAATTTTAGCCTCTCACTAACTTAATGGAGTGACTGGTGAATCACTCCAAGATCTTAACCATCCTCCACTTTTACTGATGCCGACCGATTTGTTGCGTGTGCATTCAAATGTTTCATGTTCAATGTTGATTACTTGACACTTAGCCCGTTAAAGAATTAACCATAATCCAGAAGATTTTCCCCTCTACAATACACTTATGAAAAAGCAAGCCTCTAAACTTTATCACTATAATAGTGGAACAAATGGCTTCAGCACCCTGGAGTGAAGAGATGATTATTAATTAAAGTAATATCAGGAAATCTAACTGCTATCCAGAAACCATATTCAGAAATGCATGCATAACAGGAGATAGTATTGATTGGACTGTGAAGTCTCTTGTGGTCAAAGTGCCCACAATCTTTACCAAGGCTCTGGCATAATTAGTCACAAGGGTAAGAGATCAATGTAGGACTCAAACCATGGCCTAGTAATAAGTAAATGCTTTGGCAACGGTGTGAGAGGGAAAGCCAAAACCATCTGGTTCAAGGGAATAAAATCAATAGTTCCTGACACTTATAATTCCTGCAGCAGACAAAATCTTAAATCTCCTACCTCAAGAATATAATTCCAACCACTCTCATTAAATACATCATGTTGAAAATGTTCTCTGTAGACCTCTTTGGCCTCTTGAATTTTCTCCTTTGTTGCAACTCTGCCTGTTTAAAATTTAGAGGAAGCAATTTTCATTTAGAGATTAAACAATTAATCCATGTTTGAGCTACTCAGACCCAACCTTTATAAATATTGTTATTTATAAAAAGATAAGTAGTAACGGCACTTATTTCCTGAAAACGTTCTTTTGGAAAAGCTTGTTCATACTCCAGTTTACTACTGCTAATTGGCAAAGGAATTTTATCATACCAATTTTGTATCATTGAAGTATGTCATGATAAATCAGACACTCAACATTTTGTAATGAATAGGTAACCAAACAATTTCTTTCACCCAAATAAAGACAGTGATTTCTGTACAGCTGAAAGCAAAGCATCATATAGGTTCAAACTAATGTTAGTGAATGGGTAATTAGATTAAAGTTTCCAGCTGATACAAAGCTAGAAGACCTGTGGATTCAGAGGTGGCAGCTAAGAAAGGAAGAGGTCAGCAGGCTTTATCCGGGAATGAACATTTGTCAATGATCAGCTAAGTTGCTTTATTCCAAACTAACAGGAGGCATTTGTATTCTATGGGCAAGAAAGCATTTATGATAATAAAGTTGATTCAAACATGAAAGTTCACACTCCCAGAAATCATGTTGAAGCCGTACAGTGATCTGATCAGGCTGTATCTGGAGTACTATACATAATTCTGGTCACCGTAATATTCATGGAACATCTATGCTCTAGAGGCTGTGCAGAAGGGTGAACTTAATTGCACTCCAGTGTCAAAGGCAACAGCTATGAACACTACTAGATAAGCTGAATGTCTTCAGCCTCAAAAGATGTGTCTGCATTAAGCCTTTGGGGATACACAAAATTCTTAATGGGATAGAAAATGCAAACCGGAAACAAAACTTCCATATGCCCAGGAGGGTACTGGTTCAGGGGTTTGAAGTGTAAAATTTAAGATAGATGTCAGTAAGAGGGTGGCAAGAACAAACAGTGGCTCAGATTTTACATTGAGCATAGGGGGAGGCTATTATTGTTCACTGTTATAACATAAATCAGATAGCAACTTCCAGCATCTGCACATTTTAAAAGCATAAATCCCGAACTGCTGTCAAAAATACCCTGCTCTTCTATAGGGTGCACTGCAACAGTTCTTGCTGATAGACCTGGCATTTAAGTTAATGCAATGGTGACAAGTTTGTGGTACTTAATTGCCAAGTTGCCCAATACCAAAAAAACAAGTTGTTACTTGTCCTGTTCTCAGAAACCCTGAAGGTGATGCAGGACTGGGTGAGATGCCTGACTGGAGCTGCCGTGGAAAGCTGCCAGCAGGTTAACAGCAACCACAGTTCCTTTGGCCCAGATTTTGCTGTCAGTGTCAAAGTTTGTAAAGAGTTAACTGCATAAAACAGTACCAATACAAACAGCTGTACACACACACCTGCCCTATTGTCTAGGAAAAATCCTAGAACACTGGATTATAGCTGAAGTTTGCATTGAGGCTTTTATATTCTTTAATGTCTGAATGAACCCACATTATCATTACATACATCTACACCTCAAACTGAGTGATTCCATTTTTCATCAACAGAGTACAACTGAGAACGAGCATCAAGAAATATTGATAGCAATTATGTTGCAGTAGAGATAACAATACTAAAAGTGATCTATATACCAACTTTTAAAATATTTGATTCACATGCAAGACAGTAAGTAGTTTAAAAAATCACCTGCTAAATATTTCTTGAGAATGTACTGTAAACCGTAGAACACAGTTTCATTATATTGCACCTTCTTGGATTTGATATCTTCCTTCCTCTTCTCACGACATTCGAAATAAGAATATACCTTGCTTGTATTAGGTGGATACAGCAGATAGTGAGTCACCTTTGTAAATGGAGGAAGTGTAAGACAGTAAATACAGTAAAAAGTTTAATCGAAAGCTTATTTCAAAATACACCAAGTGGCACTAAAGGAAGTGAGGTACACAAAAAATTAAATTCAGCCAGACTAGTTTACAACTGTCAACAGAATGTAATAAATTGCTGGTAGAAAATCATTCAAAGCAATATTAGGTTTACATTTCCTAGTTTAAGGACAAAGGATTCAGAGCTAGCAATCCATGCAACTTCCCACTACACAAAGTCTGTAAGCATCACACGGAATTTCCAACAGAAATTGAAGTCCAAAAGCACCAACAGTTCATCTAATCTCAAATCAATGATTCATCAGATCAAAATAATATGCTAATAACGTGCCAATTAACGAGATCAAGAAATTATTTTACAAAATAACACCTTTATTTGGCAACACATGGATGGTGCAATAGTGATTCAAAACCTGGGCAGAGAAAACAAATGAAAAGTGGGTAACAGCAGTTACAGTTGGAATGCAACTTTCCATTATAACCGAAAGTACAAAGAACAAAGAAAAGTACAGCACAGGGACAGGCCCTTCGGCCCTCCAAGCCTGCGCTGATCGTATTGCCCGTCAACTAAAACATTTTGCACTTCCGGGGTCCGTATCCCTCTATTCCCATCCTATTCATGTATTTGTCAAGCTGCCTCTTAAACACCACTATCATACTTGCTTCCACCACCTCCTCTGGCAGCGAATTCCAAACACTCACTGCCCTCTGCGTAAAAAACTTGACCCGCACATCTCCTCTATAGTTTTCTCCTCTCACCTTAAATCTATGCCCCCTAGTAATTGACTCTTCCACCCTGGGAAAAAGCTTCTGACTATCTACTCAGTCCATGCCACTCATAATTTTGTAAACTTCTATCAAGTCGCCTCTCAATCTCCGTCGCTCTAGTGAGAACAATCCGAGTTTCTCCAACCTCTCCTCATAGCTAATAACCTCCAGACAGGCAGCATCCTGGTAAACCTCCTCTGCACCTTCTCCAATGCCTCCATATCCTTCTGGTAATGTGGCGACCAGAATTGCACGCAATATTCCAAGTGTGGCCTAACCAAGGTTCTATACAGCTGCAGCATGACTTCCCAGCTTTTATACTCAATACCTGCCGATGAAGGCAAGCATGCCATATGCCTTCCTGACTACCTTATCCACCTGCGTTGCCACTTTCAGTGACCTGTACACCCAGATCCCTCTGCCCGTCAATGCACTTAAGGGTTCTGCCATTTACTGTATAATTCCTGCCTGTATTAGACCTTCCAAAATGCATTGCCTCGCATTTGCCCAGATTAAACTCCATTTGCCATTTCTCCACCCAAGTCTCCAACCGATCTATATCCCGTTGTATCCTTTGACAATCCTCTTCACTATCTGCAACTCCTCCAACCTTACTACAAACAGCAAAGGTCCCAGCACTGATCCCTGCAGAACTCCACTAGTCACAGCTCTCCATTCAGAAAAGCACCCTTCCACTGCTACCCTCTGTCTTCTATGACCAAACCAATTCCGTATCCAGCTTGCCAGCTCACCTCTGATCCCGTGAGACTTTACCTTCTGTACCAGTCTGCCATGAGGGACCTTGTCAAAGGCCTTACTGAAATCCATGTATATAACTTCCACTGCCCTTCCATCATCTTTGTCACTTCCTCGAAAAACTCGATCAAGTTAGTGAGACACGACCTCCCCTTCACAAAACCATGCTGCCTCTCACTAATATGCCCATTTGCTTCCAAGTGATAGTAAATCCTGTCACGAAGAATCTTCTCCAATAATTTCCCTACCACTGACATAAGGCTCACCGGCCTGTAATTTCCTGGATTATCCCTGCTACCCTTCTTAAACAATGGAACAACATTGGCCATTCTTTAGTCCTCTGGGACCTCACCTGTAGCCAGTGAGGATACAAAGATTTCTGTCAAGGCCCCACCAATCTCCTCTCTTGCCTCCCTCAGTACTCTGGGTAGATCCCACCTGGCCCTGGGGACTTATCCACCTGGCCCTGGGGACTTATCCACCTTAATATTCTTCAAGATGCCTAACACCTCTTTTTTGATCTCAACATGATCCAGGCTATCTACACACTCTTCCCTAGACAAATCGATTGCTAAGTCCTTCTCGTTGGTGAATACCGATGAGAAGTATTCATTTAGTATCTCTCCCATTTCTTCTGGCTCCACACACAGATTCCCACCTATGTCCCTGAGTGGGCCTACCCTTTCCCTGGCTACCCTCTTGCTAGTAGCTGTATATAATGGGGCCATAAACTCTGCTGAGCTTCCGTTACTGTAATACCCATCTCAGGGTGAAATATGTTAAACATTAATTTGTATGCCTTGATAACAATGCCTATTTGGGCATGTCAGAAGATTTGCTTTTCATCATTTTTTTTTGAGACATCAAGAATCTTTCAGTCCTTGGCATTACTACTATTTGCTGCGTTGATAAAAGTATCCATTAGCTAAAATACAGAATTTTAAAAACCACTAGACATAAGCCAAGTGCGCTTCTTTGGTATCACCTTTTCTTGACTATGAATCGATTTTCCTTTGGTCAATTTATGAAGCATGATGGAAAGGATCCTTTTGGGCTAATGCCCATGATCAACAGGACCTGTCTTCACATTGTTGTGATTTGGATAAAAATTATATAAAGTTACCAGATGATCCAACAGACAGTATGCATGTAGGACTAGCTGGCTACATGTTTCACAGATCCAAAGATTAATGAAGCAGTTTGCCAGAGTGTTAACTGATGCCACAACCTTCCAGCTAATTGTAGGGCAAAAGGCATGAATGGGATTCACAATAAGTTCCTAAAAGCTGAGCTAGACCTCAGGTTGGGGAAGAGAGTAGTGACGACCTTGGGAGAGCCAATGAATGGGATTCTGCTTATACAAGCCAGTCTCTTCTAATGAGCCCCAAAACAACCAATAAAATCAGTCACTCTTGACACAGTGCCAGACACTTGAGGTACACGTAATTAAAAAGGAGCAGGCAGTATTTTACTCATGAGGAACAGGTTTTGAATTTTATGCAAGATTGCAGAGAATTGCAAACTTCAGAGGAAGCCTGTTTATATTGCTTTCACTAATTTTTATAGACTTTTGACCTTATGGCTCATGAAGAAGCTGGACTCTATGGGGCAGCAGGGCCAAATCTTTGACTTCACAGCTATATAACCCAGCATCACAATCCACGTAGTGGTAATTTCACCAAATCTATCTTTCTTCAGATGGAAAAGTCACACAAAATTGTCTAGTCATCTATCTATTGTCTTCAAGTGGTCAGCACTATATGCGATCGACATTTCTAAAAGGATTGCAATGTAGCTTTTTGAAAGTGAAATTTGCTTCTTGGCAAACTCACCTGGGGATCAGATGCACCCTACTCTATTTAATTCTTTCACAGGTTACAGGCGTCACTAAATAGGCCAGCATTTATTGCCCATCTGTAATTGCCCTCGAGGTGGTGGTGATCAGCCACCTTTGTGAACCGCTACAGTCCATGTGGTGTAGCGACCCTCAGAGTACTGTTAGGAAGGGAGTTCCAGGATTTTGACCCAGCAATCATGAAGGAACGGCAACACAGTGCCAAGTCAGGATAATGTGTGGCTTAGAGAGGAACCAGGTGATGCTTCCATGCATCTGCTGCCCTTGTCCCTCTTTGAGGTCGAGGGTTTGGAAGGCGATGTCAAAGAAATCTTGGTGAGTTGCGCCAGTGCATCTTGCAAAGGGTACACAATGCTGTCACTGTGTGTTGGTGGAGGGAGGGATTATTTAAGGTGGATGGAGTGCCAATCAAGTAGGCTGCTTTATTCTACTCATCTTCTTGAATCAATGGAAGAGTGCTGGTACTACAATGGCTGCACCCTCGGTTACTGAGGCCCAGAATCCTGTAATTCCCTCCCTAAACCACTCACCATCCTCCTTTAAAACACTGCTTAAAATCGATCTCTGATCATCTGCCTTAATATCCCCTTATGTGGCAAACATTATAACTGTCAGGAAGATAATGTCATTTCATAATGTTACTGGAATTTATTGTAGAGTAATAGTGGTGTGTGTGTGCGTGTGCCTTAATTGAATTAAAGGCAGCTGGCCTGAAGGCTTTGATATATAAGATAAGCTAGGTTTGAAATGTTAAGTAGGTAGACACAGGTGTAAAGGGAGCAGCTTGCGGTGGAGCTCACTAGGGAACAGGCAATTCTAGATTTAGTGATGTGTAATGAGGCAGATTTGATAAGGGAGCTTAAGGTGAAGGAACCCTTAGGAGGAACTGACCATAATATGATAGAGTTTACCCTGCAATTTGAGAGAAAAAACCGGAATCAGATATTACGGTATTACTGTTGAATAAAGGCAACTACAGAGACATGAGGGAGGAGCTGGCCAGAATTGACTGGGAGATGAGCCTAGCAGGAAAGACAGTGGAACAGCAATGGCAGGAGTTTCTGGGAGTAATTTGGGAGACACAGCAAAAATTCATCCCTAGGAAGAAGAAGCATACTAAAGGGAGGACGAGGCAACCATGGCTGACAAGGGAAGTCAGGGACAGCATAAAAGCTAAAGAAAAAGCATACAATGCGGCGAAGAGCAGTGGGATTGGGAAGCCTACAAAGACCAACAGAGGACAACTAAAAAAGAAATGAGGGAGAAGATTAAATATGAGGGTAAACTAGCCAGTAATATAAATGAAGATTGCAAGAGTTTTTTTTAGATATATAAAGGGTAAGAGAAAGGCAAAAGTGGACATTGGACCGCTGGAAAATGACGCTGGAGAAGTAGTATGGGGAACAAAGAAATGGCAGAGGAACTGAATAGGTACTTTCGTGTCTTCCATTGTGAAGACTGACGCAGTGACATCCCCAAAGTTCAAGAGAGTCGGGGGGGGCAGAGGTGAGTATGGTGGCCATTACCAAGGAGAAGGTGCTAGGAAAACTGAAAGGCCTGAAGGTGGATAAATCACCTGGACTAGATGGATTACACCCCAGAGTTCTGAAGGAGATAGCTGAAGAGATAGTGGAGGCGTTAGTGGTCATCTTTCAGGAATTACTGGAGTCAGGGAGGGTCCCAGAGGACTGGAAAATCGCTAATGTAACCCCCCTGTTTAAAAAGGGAGTGAGGCAAAAGACGGGAAATTACAGGCCGATTAGCCTGACCTCAGGTGTTGGTAAGATTTTAGAGTCCATTATTAAGGATGAGATTTCAGAATACTTGGAAGTGCATGGTAAAATCGGGCAAAGTCAGCATGGTTTCATCAAGGGGGCTGACAAATCTGTTAGAATTCTTTGAGGAGGTAACGAGTAGTTTGGACAAAGGAGAGCCAATGGATGTTATCTACTTGGACTTCCAGAAGGCCTTTGACAAGGTGCCGCACAGGAGGCTGCTCAGTAAGATAAGAGCCCATGGTGTTAGAGGCAACGTGCTAGCATGGATAGAAGATTGGCTGTCTGGCAGGAGGCAGAGAGTGGGGATAAGGGGGTCCTTCTCAGGATGGCGGCCGGTGACTAGTGGAGTTCCGCAGGGGTCAGTGTTGGGACAACTTTTCACCTTATACATTAATGATCTAGATGAAGGAACTGAGGGCATCCTGGCTAAGTTTGCCGATGATACAAAGTTAGGTGGAGGGACAGGTAGTATTGAGGAGGCGGGGAGGCTGCAGAAGGATTTGGACAGGTTAGGAGAATGGGCAAAGAACTGGCAGATGGAATACAACATGGGGAAGTGTGAGGTCATGCACTTTGGTAGGAAGAATAGATGCATAGACTATTTTCTAAATGGGGAGAGAATTCAGAAATCTGGAGTGCAAAGGGACTTGGGAGTCCTAGTCTAGGATTCTCTTAAGGTTAACTTGCAGGTTGAGTCGGTGGTTAGGAAGGCAAATGCAATGTTGGCATTTATTTCGAGAGGACTGGGATATAAAAGCAGGGATGTGCTGCTGAGGCTTTATAAGGCTCTGGTCAGACCACATTTCGAACATTGTGAGCAATTTTGGGCTCCGTATCTCAGGAAGGATGTGCTGGCCCTGGAGAGGGTCCAGAGGAGGTTCACGAGAATGATCCCAGGAATGAAAGGCTTAACATATGAGGAACGTTTGAGGACTCTGTGTCTATACTCGATGGAGTTTAGAAGGATGAGGGGGGATCTGATTGAAACTTACAGAATACTGAAAGGCCTGGGTAGAGTGGACGTGGGGAAGTTGTTTCCATTAGTAGGAGAGACTAGGACCTGAGGGCACAGCCTCAGAGTAAAGGAAAGACCTTTTAGAACAGATGAGGAGAAACTTCTTTAACCAGAGAGTGGTGAATCTATGGAATTCATTGCCACAGAAGGCTGTGGAGGCCAGGTCATTGAGCGTATTTAAGACCGAGATAGATAGGTTCTTGATTGGTAAGAGGATCAAAGGTTACGGGGTGAAGGCGGGAGAATGGGGTTGAGAAACTTATCAGCCATGATTGAATGGCGGAGCAGACTCGATGGGCCGAATGGCCGAATTTCTGCTTCTATGTCTTATGGTCTTATGATGGAAGTGAAGGCAGGCAGGAAAGCTACAGCTCGTAGTTTTGTTGCTGGGGAGAAAGTGCTAGCTCTGTTACCAGTACTGGTTGATTCATTAAAAGGCAAGATTTAGTGGGCCTTACAGGACTGAAAAGAAATCGAGTGAAGTAAGTTATTTAGTAAATATTCCAGATAGAAGAAGAGGGTGTGTCATGTAAATATGCTTAAAAAGTACGCTGACAGGGAAGAAGAACAAAAGGACGTATTAGTGGTGGTGGATAACGAGAAAGAAGTAGGATTCTGAAATTGATTTTCCTCTAATCAAATTGGATAATGAGGGGATGCTTGAAAATTTAAGTGTAATATTGAGTTACCTACCAGACAAGTGTCAAAGTGATTTAGAGAAGCTACTGCGGTCACACAAAGATATTTGTGGGAATAAGTTGGGGAGGATGAATTTAGCTATACATGATAAGTGTCGAAGTTTCATTGTTGACAAGGCAATATCCTTATAGATTAAATCCGGCAAAGATATCACAAGCACAGAAAGAAATTGAATTCTTGCTTCAAAATAATATCATTGAGTCTAGTTGCAGTAACTGGAGCTCGCCTACTGTGCTGGTACCGAAACCAGATGGAACACAAAGGCTGTGTGTGGACTATTGAAAGGTGAATGCGGTGACAAGAGTAGATTCATATCCGATACCAAGATTGTATTGAGAAAGTGGGACATTCAAAATTTATCACAAAGATTGACTTGCTAAGAGGATATTGGCAAGTACCATTATCGGAGCGAGCAAAGGAGATATCAGCTTTTGAGACGCCAGATAGACTATATCAGTTTAAAGTCATGCCATTTGTTTTGAAAAATTCACCTGCAACATTTCTAAGACAAAGTAATTGCAGATCCGAGCAATTGTGCTGTGTATATTGATGACTTGATAGTTTTCAGTCAGACGTGGGAGCATTTACAACATCTGGAAGAATTATTTACTCAATTACAGGAAGCTAATTTTGAGATGAACTTGGCTAAAAGTGAATTTGCAAAAGCACAAGTCACATATCTAAGCCATACCATTGGACATGGTAAGGTGGCTCCGAGAGTTGTGAAAGTCAAGGCTATCGTGGATTTCCCCGTGCCTACAACTAAACGAGATGTTTTGAGATTTCTGGGTATGAATGGGTTTTATCAGAAATTTGTACCAAATTTTAGTCTGATTGCTCCACTGACTGAACTATTGAAAAAAGAACAAGAAGTTTCAATGGAGTTTTAATGAAACAATGAAGTTTCAATGGACACATTTTGGCTGAACCCAAGTATGCCAATCAATTTAAGTTGGCCATTGACGCAAGCAATATAGGCATTGGGGCCGTAATGTTACAAGATGACGACACCAGAATTGAAAAACCAACAGGGTATTTTTCATGGAAGGTGAATGTACAACAGAGAAGATGTTCAACAGCTGAAAAGGAGACTTTGGGGTTGGTGTTAGCATTGCAGCATTTTGAAATTTATATTGCAACTAATTCATCAGAAACAATTGTTTATACAGGCCACAATCCTTTAAAGTTCCTGGACAAATTTTGAGACAGAAATGCAAGTCTATTCAGGTGGAGTTTATTACTGCAACCATTTAATCTACAGATTAGGCATGTGACGGGCTGAGAAAATCTGACTGCTGATGCGTTGTCAAGAGTTTGAAGCTTAAGGGAAAATTGGACATTTAAAAACCTGTACACTGGACAGGAATGATTTCTGTTGATAATATATACACAAATCCTTGATATGTTAATGCATGCATCTGGTAATGTAATCGTGTAATAAGTATAGGAGATTATGTAAGATGTGTTAAGAAAATGAAACCATCTTTTTAAATTATGACAGTTCATTTTTTAATGAGGGGGATGTCAGGAAGATATAACGATTTTAATAATGTTATTGAAATTTATTGTAGAGTAACAGTGGGGTGTCTATGAGTCTATGTATGTGTGTGTATGTATGTGTGACTTAATTGAATTAAAGGTAGCTGTTCTGAAGGCTTTGATGTGTTAGAAGATAAGCTAGGTTTGAAATGTTAAGTAGGTAGACATAGGTGTCAAGGGAACATTTGCATTTTTAAATAAACCGGACTATCTTGAATTCAAAAGAATGTGAAATGTTTCACCTAGCCAGGAGAAGTTAAAAAAGTGTGTTTGTTTTTCCCAAAAGATTGGTAAAACTTAGTACTATGAGAGATTTTTATTATTAGAGAGGTAAAGTCCAAAGACATGGTGAAACAATGGGAATTTGCATTCAAAGGGGGGAAAAATGTATAAAGGAGTTAAAGGTTGTATGTAAGGGGAGATCTTACAAGTGTGAAAAGCCTCCAGCAACTAAGCCTCAAGCTGCTGTCTACAAAGAACTGAAGTTAAGAAAACTCACTTTGAATTGGATTACTCAGGATATCGTGTTTCTTTGCCTGGGTCTTTTAAAATGTGTCTTACTGTTGCCTTAATGAAGTGTAATTGGGAGTTAGATTAACTAGGGGATTTAGAAGTTATCATAGTAGTAATTTGTAGATCTATGTATGTACTTAAAATCATTTCTTGCATTAAAAATGGTTTAATTTAGTTTTGTAAGAAACCTATAAGACTCTGTGGTCTTATTACTACTGAATTCTAGGCACGCATCCAAAATTTATACAAATTGCAAAACAGTTGTAACAATTTCAAGTTTCCCTTTGGGATTTGAGCAGTTCAGCACTTATTATCGGCTGTGCCATAACATAACACTCCTGTGAAGCACCTGGGATGTTTTAGTACATCAAAAGCACTATATAAATTGTTGTATTATAGTTTTGTACAGCAAGGGGAGTTCCTGAAAGTTATTGATTAGAAGGTAAAATGAAAACTTCTCCAATTGTTGATTCATATGGGAATGAACTGGGAATCCTGGCAAATACCAACTTCAGCTTGGACAATCTTTGAGCATCCAAAGAAGAGAAGCAGGCAACATCTATCAATAGCAGAAAAGTCCCAATGAACATTAAAATTGCGACATGAAATTTGTCAAAACAGTTTTCCTTCTTGAATCTATGCTCAAGGTTACAATGACTGGGCTTTTTCTAGCCCACGTGCATCATCAGGGGTGTGAGTTATGCACTGTGAGGTGCACAAGTGAGAAGAGAGAGAAGAGGGTTACACATTGGAAGGTAAAGGCAGCTCCAGCTTACAAAAAATTGTCATTAGGTAGCTTGGAGAGGGTGCAAGCCTTATCAGGTAGATTTCTTTGCCAAAGTTTTCAATGGGACAGCTAGACTAAGCAGTTGGTGTCAAGTAAGACCGATAAGAGACTTTAGCATCAGATACCCAGAACACCAAGCTAAGATTCTCAGTGTTGGCCTGTGACACCAAATGCTCTGTTCCATGGCTGGTGGGGAAACTTAACTTAGGAAAACTGGTGGAAAGCATTACTGCGAGACCAGTTATAAGTCTATGTGCTTGCATAAGCTGAGTTCAGACAATATCATCTGCTCAAGTTCCACCCCAACTCTGGGATCACCACATGGAGTATGCCAAGAGTCCATGTAAAGGAGGACAATGACAATGGTCTCCCATAGTTCTGATGTTGTTGTGACACAGCCAATGGTAAAGGCTCAGTTGTTCAAATCCCAAAGGGAAACTTGAAACAATTGCAAAACAAGCTTGTATAAATTTTGAGATGCATGCCTTGAATTCAGTAGTAATAAGACCACCAAGTCTTATAGATTTTACAAAACTAGATTAACATTTATTAAGAGAAATGGTTTTTAAATACAAACATAGATCTACAAATTACTACTATGATAACTTCTAAATCCCCATACCAATCTAATGCCCAGTACACTTTCATTAGGGCAACAGTAAGACACAGATTTTATAAGAAACATGGTATTCTGAACAAGTCGAATTCCAAGTGAGTTTTCTGAACTTCAGTCCTTTGAAGACAGCAGCTTGATGCACAAATGCTGAAGGCTTTTTCACACTTGTAAGATCTTAAAATGCCTTCCCTCACAAGCTTCTCTCCTTTATACATATTTTCCTCTTTGAATGCAAATACCCATTGTTTCAATACGTCTTTGGACTTTATTATCAGTGAGATAAAACCCTCTCCATAGCACTGAGTTTTACTAGTAACCTTTGGGAAAAATAAACACTTTGTAAACTTCATCTGGCGAGGTGAAGTTTTGAAAAGAATCTAGTCTGGTTTATCTCAAAATGCAAATATTCCCCTGACACCTATGTTTCTAAACTTCCAATTAACATTTCAAACCTAACTTTTCTTCTTAGATCAAAGCACCCAAGTTAGCTGCCTTAAAGTCAATTAAGTCTTACACACGCACACAGATACAGATAGACACATCCCAATATTACTCTATTTTACAATAAATTACGATAACATTATGAGAATTATATCTTTTTGACAGATGTGCTTACCACACCACTCGTGGGGTGTCCTGGTACCTGTTGTATGGCAGGAAGGGTTTGAACCCACATCCACCTGTTAGATCAACTTCCTAAGGGTTGGAGATGAAACAGAGACAGGTAGAACCAGTGTCTCTTTGGAATCTAGTTACCTCCAGATGACACGCCTGACAAAAGTTTCAAACAAACAGAGTAATAAAAACAGAAAATGTTGGAAATACTCATCAGGTTTGGTGGCATCTGTGGAGAGAGAAACAGAGGTAACATTTCAAGGCAATGACCTTTTGTCTGACAGCTCTGACAAAAAAAATAATCAACATGGAATGTGACCTCTTCTCTCTTCAGAGGCTGCCAGGCCTGATTAGTATTTCCAACATTTTCTCTTTTAAATTTAAACTTTTAGAGTCCACAGTGTTTTGCTTGTGTCTCGGAGTTAACAATTTCTGGGAAACTTAGATCTAATACCTCAGCCAGATGTCACAGCATTCACAGACACCACTGATGTTTTAGAAGGCTATTCACGAGTAGAGCCTCTTCAGAGTAAATCTGGAAATTGTCCCACTCCCCTGATGAGTAGGGTAGTTTTGGACACATTTTCTAATGTTCTCTACTCATCAAACTCCAGTGGGATGCCATGAGAATCCTAATTCCTTGACTCCAGCAACAGGCACTTAAGCTTTCTGTAAATATTTGTGTATCCTCCCACTGTATACGAGGAACTACTTGTACACATTTCAAAGTAGCTTAATTTGGAGAACATGGTGATGAGATTCTACCCATATCAGGTGTTTGATATGACACTCTTCATGTTGTTTTTTAAAAAGTGGGCAAAAATTAGAAACAAGTCTAACTGGCTGAGAGTTAAGTCAATATTGCCAGGATGTGATTACAGGTGGACATCAAAAGGCTGGCTAGCAAAGAATGCATTTCAAGCATTTAACAGCTGGTGAGCAATCTCTTTTTAGCTTTCGGAACTTGTAAAAGGTACTTTCAACAGAAAAGCAGTGAATCTCATCATAATCATCAATATAATAAGATAAACTTAACACGTTTTTTTGTCTGAACGCATTCCTTCCTGGAGATGAATGTGTCAATCGCATCTCTATAACGATTAACTATAGAGCAGTTTCACGGTGAAACGCTGCCTCCTTTCGGTTGAAACGGCCGAAATTTTAATGAAAAAAATTGGTACAGGAAGAATTAAACCTAACCAATTTTAGTACGCAGATAATACAAGAAAACCCAGCCAGAAAGCTAGAGCAGTTGTTACATTGCACACAATTCAATTTCGCCTAAATCACAAAGACGGTCTAAGGTAGCTAAAGGGCCAAGCCCTACGTGAGCAATGACAGGTACAAAATGCTAAGAGTGGAAAGTTCCCAAATTATCATTCAGCGCAACTCACGGGATTGACTTATGTTTTCTCTCATTAGAAATTCGGAGCATTAAGTGTTGGTCTCTTCAAACAACTCATAACGCATATAAAATCGCATTCCTTTTTAAAATTATGCAACCTTGACATCTATAACAGACAGCGCAAAGAATGGCAGGCAGGGTATACATCTTTTTAAATAAATGTTAAATTAGTGAGTGTGCAACTTGAGTCACATCATCAAAAAATCCCCACAAGTAACCCTGAGCTTTCAGTTTCATTTCCCAGTTTCAGGGTCGATGTTGAAACGAATCGAAAAAATGCTCCGTCTGCAGTAAGGGAATACATCTTATCTCCCAACTGAATTGTTATTTAACCTCAGGTTTGCAATCGTCAGGGATTATGAAATAGATGGCTGGAGGGTAGGGAGGGAAAGAGAAAGACTCTTCTCTGTATTTACAGGTGGAAAGCGGTTTTATAACATATTTGAAAAGAAATAAGAAACCTCCCCTCTTACGTAGGACATTATAGCAAACACTAGCGGCAGGGTAGAGTTTTTCCAGGTATTTTTATTTTTGTTTTGGGTAGAGAACGTAACGGGTGAGCAGGCGGTCAGTTTAACTGATCGGAGGAGCCAAATGGCAAATCAGAGCTGGGCTTCAGGGAGCGGATCCACCCATGAAGCAGCAGCTCCTCGCACTCTGTCCCCTCCATCAATGAAAGCCCAGGCTGAGCAGCAAATCTGGACCAGCACGCGTGCCCATTTGGACTGTAGGCGGCGGCGGCGGGAAGGGTTTGAACCCACATCCACCTGTTAGATCAACTTCCTAAGGGTTGGAGATGAAACGGAGAAAGGTAGAACCAGTAAGATAGAAGCAAAATACTGCAGATGCTGGAAATCTGAGATAAAAACAAAAATAGCTGGAAAAACTCAGCAGGTCTGACAGCATCTGTGGAGAGGAAGACAGAGTTAACGTTTCGAGTCCGTATGACTTTTCATCAGAACTAAAGAGAAATAGAAATGTGGAGAAATATAAACTGGTTGAGGGCGGTGGGACAGTTAGAGCTGGATAGAGGACTAGTGATAGGTGGAGGCAAAGGAGAGATTGCCAAAGATGTCATAGGCAAAAGGTCAAAGGGGTGTTGACGATGGTGATATTAGCTAAAGGATGTGCTAATGGTGACATTAAGGGTAGAAAGCAGGATGAGCGAGTGACAAATGGCCCTAGTCGGGGTGAGGTGGGGGGGAAGCATTGAAATAGGCTAAAAGGTGGAGATAAAACAATGGATGGAACCAAATTTAAAAATAATAGAAATAGGCGGGAAAAGAAAAATATATAATAATTATTAGAAAAAAGGGGATAGAAAAGGGGGTGAGGATGGAGGAGAGAGTTCATGATCTGAAGTTGTTGAACTCAATATTCAGTCCGAAGGCTGTAAAGTGCCTAGTCGGCAGATGAGGTGCTGTTCGTCCAGCTGGAACATTGCAGCAGGCCAAGGACGGACATGTGGGCATGAGCGCAGGGTAGAGTGATGAAATGGCAAGCGACAGGGAGGTCTGGGTCATGCTTGCGGACAAACCGAAGGTGTTCTGCAAAGCGGTCACCCAGTCTGCGTTTGGTCTCTCCATGTAGAGGAAACCGCATTGGGAGCAATGAATGCAGTAGATTCAATTGAGGGAAGTGCAAGTGAAGTGCTGCTTCACTTGAAAGGAGTATTTGGGCCCTTGGATGGTGAGGAGGGGGGAAGTAAGGGGCAGGTGTTGCTCCTTCTGCGGTTGCATGGGAAGGTGCCGTGGGAGGGGGTTGAGGTGTAGGGGGTGATGGAGGAGTGGACCAGGGTGTCCCGGAGGGAGTGGTCCCTACAGAATGCCGACGGGGGGGTGAAGGGAAGATGTGTTTGGTGGTGGCATCATGCTGGAGTTGGTGGAGGATGATCCTTTGAATGTGGAGGCTGGTGGGGTGATAAGTGAGGACAAGGGGAACCTATCATGGTTCTGGGAGGGAGAGGAAGGTGTGAAGGCAGATGCCCGGGAGATGGGCTGGACCCGGTTGAGGGCCCTATCAACCACCGTGGGTAGAAAACCCTGGTTATGGAAGAAGGAAGACATGTCAGAAGAACTATTTTGGAAAGTGGTATCATCGGAACAGATGCGACGGAGGCAAAGGAACTGAGAGAATGGGATGGGGTCCTTACAGAAAACAGGGTGTGAGGAGCTGTAGTTGAGGTAGCTGTGGGAGTCGGTGGGCTTGTAATGAATATTGGTGGACAGTCTATCACCAGAAATTGAGACAGAGAGGTCAAGGAAGGGAAGTGTCAGTGATGGACCATGTGAAAATGATGGAGCGGTGGAAATTGGAAGCAAAATTAATAAATTTTTCCAGGTCCAGACGAGTGCATGAAGTGGCACCGAAGCAGTCATCGATGTACCAGAGAAAGAGTTGTGGGAGGGGGCCAGAGTAGGACCGGAACAAGCAATGTTCCACAAAACCCATAATGAGACAGGCATAACTGGGGCCCATTCGGGTACCCATAGCCACACCTTTTATTAGGAGGAAGTGAGACGAGTTTAAGGAGAAATTGTTCAGTGAGAACACAAGTTTGGCCAGACGAAGGAGAGTGGTGGTGGATGGGGATTGTTCAGGCCTCTGTTCGAGAAAGAAGCGGAGAGCCCTCAGACCATCCCGGTAGGGGATGGAGGTGTAGAGGGATTGGACGTCCATGGTGAAGAGGTGGCGGTTGGGGCCAGGGAACTGGAAATTGTTGATATGATGTAGGGCGTCAGAGGAATCGCGGATGTAGGTGGGAAGAGACTGGACAAGGGGAGAGAGAATGGAGTAAAGATAGGAAGAAATTAGTTCTGTGCGGCAAGAACAGGCTGACACAAACCTGCCTCTTTGGAATCTAGTCACCTTCAGATGACACGCCTGACAAAAGTTTCAAACAAACAGAGTAATAAAAACAGAAAATGTTGGAAATACTCATCAGGTTTGGTGGCATCTGTGGAGAGAGAAACAAAGGTAACATTTCAAGTCGATGACCTTTTGTCTGACAGCTCTGACAAAAAAATAATCAACATGAAATGTGACCTCTTCTCTCTTCAGAGGCTGCCAGGCCTGATTAGTATTTCCAACATTTTCTCTTTTAAATTTAAACTTTTAGAGTCCACAGTGTTTTGCTTGTGTCTCAGAGTTAACAATTTCTGGGAAACTTAGATCTAATACCTCAGCCAGATGTCACAGCATTCACAGACACCACTGATGTTTTAGAAGGCTATTCACGAGTAGAGCCTCTTCAGAGTAAATCTGGAAATTGTCCCACTCCCCTGATGAGTAGGGTAGTTTTGGACACATTTTCTAATGTTCTCTACTCATCAAACTCCAGTGGGATGCCATGAGAATCCTAATTCCTTGACTCCAGCAACAGGCACTTAAGCTTTCTGTAAATATTTGTGTATCCTCCCACTGTATACGAGGAACTACTTGTACACATTTCAAAGTAGCTTAATTTGGAGAACATGGTGATGAGATTCTACCCATATCAGGTGTTTGATATGACACTCTTCATGTTGTTTTTTAAAAAGTGGGCAAAAATTAGAAACAAGTCTAACTGGCTGAGAGTTAAGTCAATATTGCCAGGATGTGATTACAGGTGGACATCAAAAGGCTGGCTAGCAAAGAATGCATTTCAAGCATTTAACAGCTGGTGAGCAATCTCTTTTTAGCTTTCGGAACTTGTAAAAGGTACTTTCAACAGAAAAGCAGTGAATCTCATCATAATCATCAATATAATAAGATAAACTTAACACGTTTTTTTGTCTGAACGCATTCCTTCCTGGAGATGAATGTGTCAATCGCATCTCTATAACGATTAACTATAGAGCAGTTTCACGGTGAAACGCTGCCTCCTTTCGGTTGAAACGGCCGAAATTTTAATGAAAAAAATTGGTACAGGAAGAATTAAACCTAACCAATTTTAGTACGCAGATAATACAAGAAAACCCAGCCAGAAAGCTAGAGCAGTTGTTACATTGCACACAATTCAATTTCGCCTAAATCACAAAGACGGTCCAAGGTAGCTAAAGGGCCAAGCCCTACGTGAGCAATGACAGGTACAAAATGCTAAGAGTGGAAAGTTCCCAAATTATCATTCAGCGCAACTCACGGGATTGACTTTTGTTTTCTCTCATTAGAAGCTTGGAGCATTAAGTGTTGGTCTCTTCAAACACTTCATAACGCATATAAAATCGCATTCCTTTTTAAAATTATGCAACCTTGACATCTATAACAGACAGCGGAAAGAATGGCAGGCAGGGTATACATCTTTTTAAATAAATTTCCCAGTTTGAGGATCGATGTTGAAAAGAATCGAAAAAAAATGCTCCGTCTGCAGTAAGGGAATACATCTTATCTCCCAACTGAATTGTTATTTAACCTCAGGTTTGCAATTGTCAGGGATTATGAAATAGATGGCTGGAGGGTGGGGAGGGAAAGAGAAAGTAAAGACTCTTCTCTGTATTTACAGGTGGAAAGCGGTTTTATAACATATTTGAAAAGAAATAAGAAGTCTCCCCTCTTACGTAGGACATTATAGCAAACACTAGCGGCAGGGTAGAGTTTTTCCAGGTATTTTTATTTTTGTTTTGGGTAGAGAACGTAACGGGTGAGCAGGCGGTCAGTTTAACTGATCGGAGGAGCCAAATGGCAAATCAGAGCTGGGCTTCAGGGAGCGGATCCACCCATGAAGCAGCAGCTCCTCGCACTCTGTCCCCTCCATCAATGAAAGCCCAGGCTGAGCAGCAAATCTGGACCAGCACGCGTGCCCATTTGGACTGTAGGCGGCGGCGGCGGGAAGGGGGGGACGGGAGAGAACAGTTTCACATCCAGTCCCCCTCGGCCGCCATCTGAGCTACCGAGCGGACAGGCCGGCAGAGGGCTGGGCTCCCTCTTGGGGACAGCAGAGTGGGTATATAAATAGAGAGGTGAGCGCATGATGGCCGTTTAACCTTTTCCAGCTAAAGCTACCGCGGCCTACGGTGAGAATTCAGCGACAGGAGCAGCCCTGTTGTGAGGTAGTAATCGGGGGAAGAGGTGTGGTGAAAGGAGAGGGGGGGGGGGTTACCTTGTAGGAGTCGGTGGCCAACAGGATGTTGAAATCACCGTTGCGACTGTCCATCTCAAGCCGCTACAGTATCTCCGGAGCAGGTGATAAACGGTTACGAGAGGAGTGGAGCGGCGCAATAATACGTACGAACCGTTCCGACTCGCACCCTCCCACCACAGCCGAATGGCCCAGCAGCGGCGCGCGTGCCCCTTTTCCCCAGCCGCCAGGAAGCGCAGCGGCGCATGTCACTCTCGCGAGGCTGGGTGGAGAGGGAGATCTTTCCCCGCCCCCTTCCCTGGGCCTCACCGGCTGCGGCTCCGACTACGGCCCCGCCCCCTTTCTTTAGCCTCACCGGCTCTGGCTCTGGCTCCGGTCCCGCCCCCTTCCCTGGAGCCTCACCGGCCCTGGCCCCGCCTACTTCCGCTGGCCTCACCGGCCCCGCCCATTCCTTTGGCTCCACGATGAAGTAAGAGAAGGTCCGATCACATGATCAGGTGGGCCTATGAGTGGATGGTGGAGGGATGTGGGGAGGACTTATATTAATATAGCGACATTCAGGACGTTTGAAAGCGCTTTTCAGCTATTGAGGTACTTTTGAAGTGTCATGTCGGAAAGCTAGCGGTTAATATGCGTACAACAAACTCTCACTATGTGATAATAAGCAGATAATCTATTTTTGTGATGTTGACCGAGGATTAAAGCCAGGGTAAAAGCAAAAAATTGCGGATGCTGGAAATCCAAAACAAAACTACAAATACCTGGAAAAACTCAGCAGGTCCGGCAGCATCTGCCGGGAGGCACACAGTTAACGTTTCGAGTCTGTATGACTCTTCCACAGAACTAAGGAAAAATAGAAAAGAGGTGAAATATAAGCTGGTTTTGGGGGCGGGGGGGGGACAGATAGAGCTGGATAGAGGGCCAGTGATAGGTGGAGATAACCAAAAGATTCACAGACAAAAGGACAAAGAGGTGTTGAAGCTATTGATATTATATAAGGAATGTGCTAATTAAGGGTAGAAAGCAGGACAAGCAAGGCACATATAGCTCTAGTGGGGGTGGGGTGGGGTGAAAGAATCGAAATAGGCTAAAAGGTAGAGATAAAACAATGGATGGAAATACATTTAAAAATAATGGAAATAGGTGGGAAAAGAAAAATATATATAAATAATTGGAAAAAAAACAGGGGGATCGGAAAGGGGGTGGGGATGGAGGAGAGAGTTTATGATCTAAAATTGTTGAACTCAATATTCAGTCCGGAAGGCTGTAAAGTGCCTAGTTGGAAGATGAGGTGCTGTTCCTCCAGTTTATGTTGAGCTTCACTGGAACAATGCAGCAGGCCAAGGACGGACATATGGGCATAGGAGCAGGGTGGAGTGATGATATGGCAAGCAACAGGGAGGTCTGGGTCATGCTTGCGGACAGACTGAAGGTGTACTGCAAAGCGGTCACCCAGTCTGCGTTTGGTCTCTCCAATGTAGAGGAAACCACATTGGGAGCATCGAATGCAGCAGACTAAATTGAGGGAAGTGCAAGTGAAAAGCTTCACTTGAAAGGAGTGTTTGGGCCCTTGGACGGCGAGGAGAGGGGAAGCAAAAGGGCAGGTGTTGCACCTTCTGCGGTTGCATGGGGAGGTGCCGTGGGAGGGGCTTGAGGAGTAGGGGGTGATGGAGGAGTGGACCAGGGTGTCCCGGAGGGAACGATCCCTGCGGAATGCCGACAGGGGGGAGGTGAAGGGAAGATGTGTTTGGTGGTGGCATCATTCTGGAGTTGGCAGAAATGGCGAAGGATGATCCTTTGGATGCGGAGGCTGGTGGGGTGATAAGTGAGGACAAGGGGGACCCTATCATGGTTCTGGGAGGGAGAGGAAGGTGTGAGGGCGGATGCGCGGGAGATGGGCTGGACACGGTTGAGGGCCCCGTCAACCACCGTGGGTGGAAAACCTCAGTTAAGGAAGAAGGAAGACATGTCAGAGGGACTGTTTTTGAAAGTGGCATCATCAGAACAGATGCGACGGAGGCAAAGGAACTGAGAGAATGGGATGGAGTCCTTACAGGAAGCGGGGTGTGAGGAGCTGTAGTCGAGGTAGCTGTGGGAGTCGGTAGGCTTGTAATGAATATTGGTGGACAGTCTATCACCAGAAATTGAGACAGAGAGGTCAAGGAAGAGAAGGGAAGTGTCAGAGATGGACCATGTGAAAATGATGGAGGGGTGGAAATTGGAAGCAAAATTAATAAATTTTTCCAGGACCAGACGAGAGCATGAAGCAGCACCGAAGCAATCATCGATGTACCGGAGGAAGAGTTGTGGGAGGGGGCCAGAGTAGGACTGGAACAAGGAATGTTCCACATACCCCATAAAGAGACAGGCATAGCTGGGGCCCATGCGGGTACCCATAGCTACACCTTTTATTTGGAGGAAGTGAGAGGAGTTTAAGGAGAAATTGTTCAGTGTGAGAACAAGTTCAGCCAGACGGAGGAGAGTAGTGGTGGATGGGGATTGTTCGGGCCTCTGTTTAAGGAAGAAGCAGAGAGCCGTCAGACCATCTCGGTGGGAGATGGAGGGTAGAGGGATTGGATGTCCAAGGTGAAGAGGAGGCGGTTGGGGCCAGGGAACTGGAAATTGTTGATATGATGTAGGATGTCAGAGGAATCACGGATATTGGTGGGAAGGGACTGGGCAAGGGGAGAGAGAATAGAGTCAAGATAGCAAGAAATGAGTTTTGTGGGGCAGGAACAGGCTGACACGGCCAGGGCACGGGGCGGGCCGAATACTCCCCTTTTGGAGATAGTGGTATGGGATCTTTTAAGTTTACTTGGGAAGGCAGATGGATGGATTGATAGATTTTTCTTAGCCCCCGGTATTAAGGGATGTGGGGTAAAGATGAGTATTTGAAGTTAAGTAGAGTACAGTTGCATTAATAAATGATTAAATCATAATATCATTATGAGTATCAACTATTGCCTCTACACTCTTCATTGTCTCAAATTCTTTAAGATCTTTCATTTTGAGTGAATCAAATAAAGGTGACTCTGAATTAAAATAAGAAGTCATAATGGACTTGAAACGTTAACTTTGTTTCTCTTTATACAACTGCTGAGTTTTTCCAACACTTTTTTTGTTTTTATTTTAGATCTCCAGCATCCACAGTATTTTGCTTTAATTTAAGGGTGATCCTGGTTTGCTCTAGTGTCATTATCAGGAAAACAAACTTAATCTTATAAGGTGGCATAGCTAAAAGAAGAATTTAAACATAAAGCCTAATTTGAACAAAGCCCAAAGGACACATAATCTATATCCTAATCTCATTACCCATGTCCATCAGACACTTCCTTGTGATGCTCACCACCTGTGGAACCTGTTCAGGTACTGTCTCTGGGTTCTTGTGTGAAGAGGTCATATTCATGGTCCATTAACCCATATCTTGAAGGCGGGAAAACCATTTTGATACATACTTCCAAATTCAAGAGCCAAAGAGAAAATAACAAAAAAGAAACACAAACTCATCTATAAATGAAAACAAAAGGAAATCTGAAATATAAAGTTGATCAGCTCCACAGGCGCATATACAGGAAAACAATCACCACAAAAAGTAACTACTGTCTTTGTCAGTATAGCAGAAAGCTACAGAAGATTTTTTAAAGCTCATTTGCCAAGTATCCTGAAAGGGAATCAGCGATTAACAGTAACTATTTTTAATTACTATCCTTTAAAGTAATGTTCCTACATCTATACCTGTACAATTTTTATCCCTTTATTTTCTGAAGGTAGTGATTCCTGCTGGGGCACAGACACAGAGCAGTCATCCAGGATCTCACCCACTGGTTCTTCGTGTGTGAATCTAGGCAGTGAGTTATTAAATCAAATGGATCATCATAATAACGTCCAGTCCTTTTGTGACCCAGTTACTGTACATGTGCATTTTCAAATGCACTTGCACTTAGGAACATGGTACCTGGCCAGTTCTCTGCTCCCTATTTTTTGCGACTGAAGCCAGTTCGACTAAGGTTGGCAATTGTGGCATCACCCACTCTGGCCAGCCAAAGTACAGTCCCATGACAGCTTAGCAATGCCATGCTCAATCGCCGAAACTTCATGTGTGACTGCTGACAGTGAGTGTCTGCAGAGCGTTCAATTGTGGAAGATGTTACAGCTAAAACTAATGTAACATCCACATATACACACACTAACAGCTAGATAATGACTAGTTGTTGCAGCTGAGATCAGTTAATTCAGACCAGGGATTTATTTCTGATCCCTGGTCTGTATGCCTTGGTGCATAATTAATAGAGCAACAATAAAATATTTAATAAATTATACACCATTTTCATTTTTAAAACATATGGTCACAGTGTAACAATTGAAATTAAACATATTTTACTGAAAGTTTAATTTCAGTAAAATATGTTTAATTTCAATTGTTACACTGCGCATTATTGTTGACAAACTGTATAAAATATTGAAAGTAGCTTGTTGTGTATAAAGAGCCAATCTTCTTTCTTTTACACAGTCCCTTTTATATGATTTGACAGCAATGTTGCACAGGGATAGCTGTTGGAATTAAAGATATTTCACTAAAAAATAGGAGAGCGGATTTTGGTAAAATAAGGCAGGATCTGGCCAAGGTAGACTGGGAACAGCTACTTGTGGGAAAATCTACAGAAGAGCAGTTGGGGGGCGTTCAAAAAGGAAATGGGGAGGGTACAGGCTCAACATGTTCCCTCCAGGGTGATAGGAAGGAGTAACAAGCCCAGTGAACCATGGATGACCAGAGATATTCAGGATATGATGAGAAGGAAAAGAGAGGCATTTAGCAGGTATAAGCGGAGCAAATCAGTGGAGGCATTAGTGGAGTACAGAAAGTGCAGGGTGGAGCTTAAGAAAGCAATTAGGACAGCAAAGAGGGGATATGACTGGTTGGTAAAAGTGGGGAAAATCCCAAGATATGCTATAAGTATATCAATGGGAAGAGGATAACCAGGGAAAGAGTTGGGCCCATTAGGGACTAAGGGGGCAATCTATGGGTGAAGCCAGAGGACATTGGTAGAGTGTTGAATGAATACTTCACATCCGTTTTCACCCAAGAGAATGAGGATGAAGGTATGGAACTCAGGGAGAGAGACTGCGAGGTTCTTAAGCAAATTGATATAGGGAGTGACAAGGTATTGGAGGTGTTGGCAGGCTTAAAAGTGGACAAATCTCCAGGTCTGGATGATTTGTGTCCCATACTGCTGAGGGAGGCGAGGGAGGCAAGGGAGGCGATCGCAGGGGCCCTGATCCAAATTTTTAATTCCTCTTTGGCCACGGGGGAGGTGCCAGAGGACTGGAGAACAGCTAATGTGGTTCCGCTATTTAAGAAGGGTTGTAGAGAGAAGCCAGGGAACTACAGGCCAATGAGTCTCACGTCAGTGGTAGGGAAACTATTGGAGAAAATTCTGAAGGAGAGAATCTATCTCCACTTGGAGAGGCAAGTTTTGATCAGGGATAGTCAGCATGGTTTTGTCAGAAGGAGGTCATGCCTAACAAATTTGTTTGAATTTTTTGAGGAGGTGACCAGGTGTGTAGATGAGGGTAGTGCAGTTGATGTAGTTTATATGGATTTCAGCAAAGCCTTTGACAAGGTCCCACATGGGAGACTTATAAAGAAGGCAAATGCACATGGGATACAGGGTAATTTGATGAGGTGGATTCAAAATTGGTTTAGTTGTAGGAGGCAGAGGGTGATGACAGAAGGATGCTTTAGTGACTGGAAGCCAGTGTCCAGTGGCGTACCACAGGGATCTGTGCTGGGTCCCTATTCTTTGTCATTTATATAAACAAAATATTTGACTATAAGTGGGGTATGATTATTAAGTTTGCGGATGACACAAAGATTGGCCGGTTGGTTAACAGAGAGGTTGAGGGTCTTGGGCTACAGGAAGATATAGATGAGATGGTCAAATGGGCAGATAAGTGGCAGATGGAATTTAACCCTGAAAAGTGTGAGATGATACACTTTGGAAGGAGTAATTTGACAAGGAGGTATTCAATGTACGGCATGACACTGGGAAGTTCTGAGGAACAAAGGGACCTCGGCGTGTGTGTCCATAGGTCTCTGAAAGTGGAGGGGCATGTTAATGGGGTGGTGAAAAAGGCATATGGGACACTTGCCTTTATCAGTCGAGGCATAGATTACAAAAGTAGGGAGATCGTGTTGGAGTTGTATAGAACCTTGGTGAGGCCACAGCTGGAGTACTGTGTGCAGTTGTGTTCGCCACATTATAGGAAGGATGTGATTGCACTGGAGGGGGTGCAGAGGAGATTCACCAGGATATTGCCTGGGATGAAACATTTAAGTTATGTAGAGAGGTTGGATAGACTTGGGTTGTTTTTGTTGGAGCAGAGAAGACTGAGGGGCGACCTGATCGAGGTGTACAAGATTATGAGGGGCATGGACAGGGTGGATAGGGAGCTGTCCCCTTAGTTGAAGGGTCAGTCACAAGGGGATATAAGTTCAAGGTGAGGGGCAGGAGGTTTGGGGGGGATGTGAGGAAAAATCTTTTTACCCAGAGGGTGGTGACGGCCTGGTATGCGCAACCTGGGAGGGTGGTGGAGGCAGGTTGCCTCACATCATTTAAAAAGTACCTGGATGAGCTCTTGGCACGTCATAACATTCAAGGCAATGGGCCAAGTGCTGGTAAATGAGAGTAGGTAGGTCAGGTGCTTCTCACGTGTCGGTGCAGACTTGATGGGCCGAAGGGCCTCTTCTGCACTGTGATTCTGAAAAGTTCAAAGCTAACTATATTCTGCATATGGTTTAATAACTTAATTAATAAGTAATATTATTAATGGAGAGCATTCACAGAAAAACGGATATTGGTTATGAATATATGAGGAACAATGGATTCTTAAGTGAGTCAAGAATTTCAAAAAACTGTGGGAGTGAACTTTCAATAATTTAGCACTGTCATCATGACTGTTGAAGTAGTTAGTAACACTTTCAGTTTTGATTTCCTAGTCAAACAGAAGTGAAACTCTGCCAACATTTAGAATGTTCTGACTCAGTGTTACATATAATTTCATTTATTCTTTCATGTGGGCATCATGGCAAGGATAGCATTTGTTGCCCATCCCTAACTGCCGTTGAACTGAGTGTCTAGCTAGGCCAGATAAGGATAACAAATTTCCTTCCCTAAAGGGAACCAGATGGGTTTTTATATCAATGATAGTTGTCATGGTCACCATCACTGAGACTCACTTTCAATCCAGATTTATTAATTGAATTTAAATTCCACCAGCTGCCATGGTGGGATTTGAACCCGTGTCCCCAAACTGGGATTCTGGATCACTAGTCCAGTGACAATACCACTACACCACCATCTACCCCATCTTTTCTTCCTTGTTTTTTTTTCTTGGCCCTGTGTCAATGTAATTGGCTCCCAGTCAGACACCTGCAATTCAGCCACAACTAATTTCTTCACTGCCTAAGTTTTGTGACAAGGTAATGACTTGTTCCTTGGTTTGTGCAATGGATGTTTGTGCTATGATTTAGGAAAGCACATGTAATGTCCTGTGTGTGCGTTCATTTCCTTGTTGTCTTGGGCAGCAGCAAGAGGGGTTTTGGAGCATTGCTTATTGTCACTACATTATTGCGGAGGCTATGATATATGGCATGTGTGGTGGTGTCTGCAGAGCTGGTATGTGGTTGAGTCCAAAGCTAGACCACTGAGAGTTTTATTATTGATGAGAATTACTGTTTGAACCCACTGGCAATTATTGTTACCCATCCTATATCTTTTACTCTCCTTTTCAAGTTATTTAATATTTACATGTTGCAGAATCAAAAATAGTTACAATCTCATTTTTCAAAGCATTGTAGAATAGCAATGATAAAATAGAAAACTATATTTAAGAAAAAGCAACAATTTGGGGAAACTGAGCAGAAATATGGAATGAAGGGGCGGCAACAGTAACAGTGAGGAGACTAACAAAAGGGGGAATCCAAGCTGCTACTCCTTACTTGAGTCCAGAGAGTCAGTGGTTTCAGGATAGTCAGCATTTGGGAGTCCAGCAAATCAAACAAAATGTGAACATACGAACTGGGAGCAGGAGTAGGCCACTTGGCCCCTCAAGCCTGCTCCGCCATTCAATAAGATCATGGCTGATCTGATTGTAACCTCAGCCCCACAATCCTGCCTGTCCCTGATAACCTTTCACCCCCTTGTTAATCAAGAATCTATCTAGCTTTGACCTAGAAATATTGAAAGACTCTGCTTCCACCGCCTTTTGAGGAAGAGAGTTCCAAAGACTCACAACCCTTTGAGAGAAAAAATTTCTCCTCATCTGCCTTAAATGAGCGACCATTTATTTTTAAACAGTGACCCCTAGTTCTGGATTGCGCCACAAGAAGAAATATCCTCTCGACATCCAACCTGTCAAGGCCCCTCAGGATCTTAAAGGTTTCAATGAAGTTGCCTATTACTCTTCTAAACTCCAGTGTATACAAGCCTAACCTGTCCAACCTTTCCTCATAAGACAACCTGCCCATTCCTGGTATTAGTCTAGTAAACGTTCTCTAAATTGCTTCTAACACATTTACATCTTTCTTTAAATAAGGAGACCAGTACTGTACACAATACTCCAGATGTGGTCTCACCAGTGCCCTGTACAACTGAAGCATAACATCCTTACTTTTGTAATCAATTCACTCACAATAAATGATAACATTCTATTAGCTTTCCTAATTACTTGCTGTACCAGCATACTAATCTTTTGTGATTCATGCACTGGGATACCCAGATCCCTCTGAATCTCAGAGCCCTGTAATCTCTCACCATTTAGATAATAAGCTTTTTTATTCTTCCTGCCAAAGTGGACAATTTCACATTTGCCCACATTATACTCCATTTGCCAGATCTTTGCCCACTTACTTAACCTATCTATGTTGAAAAAAGAGACATGTCTAAGCTTTTCGTCTTGCACTCATCAGGGCACTTGCAAGAATACCAATATAAGGGGAAGACAACAGTTTATACTGTATGTGAAGAGAAAACTGATTTGTTGGCATGTGGCATTGCCATGGAGAATGCATTGATGGTGACTCACAGTTAACTGCCAAGCATTGTTTGAAATTTAAACCAGGCAGCTTTACCCTGGTTGCTCAAGGCATTACGCTGAGGAATGAATCAGCGAATGGCCGTCACTTATTTTGTTTAGCTGAAACAGACGCAATGTATGTACATGTTCTTTCTATCTGCAAAGAACAGGGCCCTGTCTACTAATATATGTAGTTTCCAGCATTAATTTGCAAACAAAAAGAATATATACATATATTGCACCTGTCCTCTTCACAACTTACTTTCCTACCTATCTTTGTGTCATCAGCAAACTTAGCAACCAGAACTTCAGTCCCTCTATCCAAGCCATTTATATAAAATGTAAAAAGCTGAGGACCCAGCATTGATCCCTGTGGCACACCACTTGTCACATCTTGCCAACCAGAAAAGGACCCATTTATGCCAACTCTCTGCTTCCTGTTAGCTGACTCATCTTCTATCCATGCCAATATGTTAACCCTACATCATGAGCTTTTATTTTATGCAATAACCTTTGATGTGGCACATCAAATGCTTTCTGGGAATCTAAGTACAGTACATCAAGTTCCCCCTTATCCACAGCACATGTGACTTCTTCAAAGAACTCCAATAAATTGGTTAAACATGATTTCCCATTCACAAAAACCATGTTGACTCTGCCTGATTGCCTTGAATTTTCCTAAGTGTCCTGTTATAACATCTTTAATAATGGCTTCCAACATTTTCCCTATGACAGATGTTGGGCTAACTGGCCTGTAGTTTCCTGGTCTCTGTCCCTCTCCCTTTTTGAATAAAGGAGTTACATTTGCTATTTTCCAATCTGATAGAACCTTCCCCGAATCTAGGGAATTTTGGAAAATTAAAAACGATGCATCAACTTTCTCACTAGCCACTTCTTTCAAGATCTTAGGATGAAGTCCATCCGGAACTAGGGATTTGTCAGCCCGTAGCCCCAACAATTTGCTCAATACCACTTCCCTGGTAATTGTAATTTTGCTGAGTTCCTCCCTGCCTTCCATTTCCTGATTTACAGCTATTTCTGGGATGTTACATTTTATAGCTTTTTACATTTTATATAAATGACTTGGATGAAGGGACCGAACTTACATGTCTCTTCTATAGTGAAGAGCGATGCAAAATACCTGTTCAATTCAACCGTCATCTCCCTGCTTTCCATTATTAATTCCCCAGATGCACTTTCTATAGGACCAACTTTGTTGACTCTTATTTAAATATCGATAGAAACTCTTACTACCCATCTTTTTATTACTAGTTAGCTTTCTCTCATTTTCTTATTTTTCTCTCCTTATTAATTTTTTTTATCGTTCTTTGCTGTTCTTAATATTCTTTCCAATCTTCTGACCTGCCACCTGTCTTTGTGTCTCACCCCTGATGTTCCACAGAAGCGTATTTTCAGCAGGGTTACAGGATGGCAATTTAAAAAATTGATCTCACTGATGAATTCTCCCCAATACTTGAGGTTGCTGAGGCCAAATATTTTCCCCACCGGTGCTCAATAAAGATCAGCTAACTGAGTGAAAATCCACAAGTGACTGTGGATCCTCCTCATCTGCATAGTTTATGATCATTGAACCATGTGGCTGACCTGAAACTGATTTCTAATGTGCGTGCTGCCAACTTTGTCCGTTACAAATGCTAACAATTCCATTTTCTTAAGGTATATGTAAATGGGAAACCTGTTTCTGTAATGTGTAAAGTGTAATAAAGTTGAAATGTTTTTTATACGTTTGTTTCAGAGATGCAGTCCGTTCAAGAGCCAGAGCAGAAAGGAATGTTTGAATGCCGTTTGTGTGGACTCAGAGCTCCATACAGCTACCATGGACAGAAACCACCAAATGCATGCTCTGTTGTGTTAGTGACTTTTGGCATTTATAATAACATGTCATACACTGGCAGATAGTACAGACTCCCTAGTACCTATTTCATAGACTCATAGAAACTTACAGCACAGCAGGAGGCCATTTGGATCATTTTGCCTGCGCTGATTCTTTAAAGGAGCAAGCATGCTTAACCTCTGATGTTTATATTTAAAGTATACAATGACTATTTAAATATTATGGTCTGAAATTCCCTCCACATTTGCACCCAGATATACTCATAATCTGGGTGCAAACCCAGTTATGTGGCTTAGGAGATCGTGGAATTTTGGGCATATGTAAGTTACCCACGTACCTACAATAAGCCCAACTCTCCTTGACCGTCATCCATCAAACTCTCCATTAAAACACAATTACCGCCCACATAACTGGCCACATCCTAAACTCTCAAACTGGAGTATCTGAACTGTGCCTGTTCAGTAGGGTCTCTCAACATTTTCAGGTGCAGCAAGAAGCAAAGTTAATTTTCTGATTGTTTAATTGCAACATCTTGAGGGTGTTCTTCACCAATTTGTTTACCTTAATTTATACTTATTTTAATGAGTATAATCTTACTCTTAATGATATTGGGCAGGATACTTGGATGTACCTTGACATCGGCAAAATGAGGGCAAAATTGTGCACATTTTCGGATCTAAATTACCTGTTGCACCCAAGGCTTCAGGCCTACATGTTCATTCTTAAACCAGAATGATATTTGGACACCAAGGGTTAAATTATGAGGAGAGATGACACAAACTAGGGCTGTGTTCCTGGAATTTAGAAATTAGAAGTGATTTAATCAAAGCTTTGAAGATATTAAAGGGAATTGATAGGGAACATGGGATAAAGCTATTTATGATGTTTGGATAGTCTTGAACGAGCAGACATAGCTTAAGGATCAGAGCCAGACCTTTCAGGAGTGAATTGAGCAAAGACTTATACACTCAAAGGGTGGTAGAAGTTTGGAACCCTCTTACAGAAATGGCAGTTGATGCTAGACCACTTTGTTAATTTTAAATCTGAGATTGATAGATTTTTGTTATCCAAAGGTATTAAGAGCAAAGGCAGACATATGGAGTTACATCACAGATCCACTATGAACTCATTGAATGATGAAAGAAACTCGCAGGGCTAAATGGCCTACTCTTGTTCCGATATTGAATCATAAATGTAAAGATAAAGACCATTGGTTCCATCTGCTTGATAATGTTTCCATTAAAAGGCTTGGACTGCTCATGATCCAAAGTTATTCCTTCAGACTGCAAGGAAAAGTCCAGGCCATCTTTAGAAATCTCCTAATAGTTCGTTGGTTATGTAATATAATTGACAGAGGTCCAGGAGTATGTCATGTGTCTGCTCTCTAGGTGTGTGACAATGGCAGATAAGCAAGTCAAATGCCCAAAAAGAGCGATGAAATGCTTGATGGAAAAGATGAGACAGACCTGGCAGACCATGCATCTTTATATTATATTTGAGAAGAATTCCTTTACCGAACCATGCTATCTTTGTAAATAAAGTGTGGGAGCTACATGACCATGCTGATTTGACAGAAGAATTGTCAAGATCTTGCGGTTGATTGTAACAGTGATATGTCCCTTCAGTATTGGGGGCTCCTTGTCTTTTCTCAGTTTTATAATTAATGCTTTATTTTAAGTTAGAAATTTAAAACTTCAAGTAACATCTGACCAAAAGCTGTTTTAGTTCAGGGCTGCTTTCAGTGATAGTTTGTGCATTCCTGTGGTCCTGAGTCTTCCCACTTTCATTAAATTAATTTTGCATTCATTCTATAGAAACTTAATTAAATAGGCGTGTTTTTTTTCATAGACTGTTAGAGGAGTGCTACACCATGAATGATCCATTCACCCCTCAAAAGGACAAGTTTCTCATCCTTGGTTCTCACTGTTGTCTGTGCAACAGTGCTGTGTGCGTTGGGCAGGTATGTTTGTCAAATAATTGCTTATATATCAGTAACTTAGGAGCAAAACCACTTGGTTCACAAACAAAGTAGACAACAGTATGCAATGTATCTTACTCCCTCTTGGTACTGATGCCAGGGCAAGTCAGATTGCAGTCATCCCCTTCCATTTTCTCCTTTGCCTTTTTTTGTACTGCCTTGCCCTGGTGTGGCAAAGAGCCTTCCCCATCCTTAGTTTGCCATGCTGCCACCCCATCATTTTGTTTTAGAATTCCTAAATTATCTTTGCTGTGCCTTACTCTCACAGGCCTTACTTGACTATGTTCTCTTTCAGACTGTTGCACTGCTTCATCTTACACTATTTTCCAGTGGCTTCTCCTATTGAATCATTGCTTACCTCTCTATTTTACTTCCTTGTTTCATATCCTATTCTGTATTTACATGTGCTCCCTACTGCTCGCTGACCTGATCATACATTCCATTAAGTTTATTTGCTTGCTGTCCCCAATTGACTTCCCCTCCCTCATCTTGCCTTGACTTGTTTGGATTCACAAGCCTCCTCCTTTGCCCATTTCTTCTCAAGACCAGACATGTGATCAAGATACTACAGCACCTTTTGAGATACAGGTATAATACCTCAAATTTGGGTAATCAAAAACTGGCGGTGTCCGAAACTGGACATTTTCTTAAGTGGGCCATGCATGGAGGAGTGCCAAGTAGTTATCCACTTCGTCTGTCTGACATTTTGAGTGGCTTAGCGACCCATGACCCCACCCAACCCAGCTTGAAAAAGTTTGGGGAGTTGTTGCACTGGTGTGGCTTCACACACCTGTCGTCTCTCGTGCTCCTCGTGGCCGGAGATATGGCAGAGATGGTTAAACTCACCCAAGATGAACAAAAGACTTGCAGAATACAGTGAGGTAGAATATTTAGCTATGTATTGTTCTTGGAATCAGGACACATGCCTATTCTTGCAACAGTATTGAGTTTTAATGCCATTAAGGCCACCCAAATATAACCCCACAGGCTTAAATTCAAATTTTGCACTTGATTCACAAAAGCCTTTAAGTTCCATGGGTTGCTTTTGCAGCTGGCCGAAGTCAGTTCAAAGATAGCTGTTAAAGAGTACTGTTAAATCTTGCATAAACATAAAAAAATTCAGTTACAACAGTATTTAACATCATTTCATTTTGATTGTTGTAGGGAAGTGGGGAGGCATGAGACAGTTGTTAAATCCAATGCGTGAGAAGTGAATTAATATAAGCAGAGAACTGGCTTTAACATAAAATGCTTTGCAATCCTATCAGTTGGTTTGTCATGAGTCCCCTATTCACGAATTAAGACTGATATTTTTTTCCAAAAACCGGCAAGTTTTGAAATCTGGCACAGACTTGGTCCTGAGGTTGCCAATTTTGAGACATCTTACCTGTACCTCTAGTTCTCAAAATCTTAACTTTAACTACTTTTGTCTGATGCATTGTAAAGTATGAGTTGTAATTTGAAGCGCTCAGAAGAATGCACATGGTTGGCATATGGTAGTGCAGCAAGAGGAGTTTTTCAGTAAAATATTGAAAAAACTAAATGCCATGAAGGGAGATGGAGACAGTTGTGATAGAGAGTACGTGGGGGAGGGACATGGGATCACAAACATACCCATGCATTAGAAAGATATATTTTTTCTTAACTTAATACTTTTCTCCCTTCCCTTTTTAAAAAATAATCCTTTTAGGATTGCAGTCTTTTCTATACAAAGCGATTCTGCATTCCCTGTGTGAAGGAGCACATAGACAAATTCCCTGAAGATATTCAGTCGGACCTGCAGAAGAAAAAGCAGCAACAAAACCTTTACACCCCCCAGGTGAACACAGCACAGAGTCAGCCTGAAGGAGAAAATGTGGGGGTCAAACATTCACAATGACCTGGACAATCGAAAGAGGATATTTTTTTCCCAGAAGTGAAGTTAAAGACAATAGTTTATTTACAATTGAATTCTCTGCCATTTCGTTCGGAAACACTTGCTGTAAAGCAAGAAGTTCAGTAAATTTACCCCATTTAAGAAGCAAAATATTGGCTTCGTCTGCAGACATCCTGTTTTAAATGGTTTGTAGGAAAGCACATTGAAAAAATGAAGCAGTCTTAAGAACAAATAAACATTTTTACTTGGTTGTAAGATTGTTGCGAAGACATTTATTCTGTTGTGAACGTAAGAAGCTTTGGAAATCATAGATCAATTTGAATTGGTGGGCTATTAGAAACTGCAGTGCTAACCGACAGAAGTATTGGCCTACAAGAGGAACAAGATGGTCCCATTGCTCAGTCACCTTTTTAATCCTCAACACACGTTTCACAACATTGAAGCACTCTTCTTTCTGCTCATAGTCCTTTCCTGGTACCACTCCTGACCAGAACTGTATGAGAAAGACCTTCACTGATTTAGATGTTTATTCTGACAGAACACCCATCGCTTCTGTTGTACACATCCCCATGACATAACTGCTGTTATCAGGGACTCGCTGCATAGTAAGCTGGTGGTGAAGTCCATTACTACTGCTGTGAAGAAAAGCATGTTGGAGGATAGACATCGCCAAAGCCACTTTAGATGAGTGCATCGCTCACTTACAACATTTTGACCTGTTGGCAAAATTGATAAACATTGCAGCACTGAAAATTTTGTATTCCTTTGATAATAATAAGACTTTTGTATCTGAAAACATGTTGGCTAGGGCTGTAAAGCTAGAGGAAGGGAAATATCAGACATCATGCATGTTTTTTTCAGCAGCTTCATATTTTAACAGCTTACGATACTGTAGTGATTCTTTAATAACAATAATTGTAAGCATACTTCTAGTTGCTACGTGTTGTAACATTATTTATGAAGAATGGTCACTATTTGTAGCAAAACTTCACTCACAGCGAAGATCTTTTGTCCATCTAATACATCTGTCCACATTATTCCCTTGCAATTCTAATGAGAGAGGCAGTGGAGGTAGATGGGATCATCCATATTTTCAAATGCTCCAGGGATCAACTGGAACAAAGAGAAATAACAAGCCACAGTCACAGAGTGGGTCACTTAAGAGCCGCATAAATGCAGGATGAAGGGACTGAAACACATGATTTGAAAGACAGTGTAAGGTGGGTTTGAGTGGGCTAAAACACAATCAAGAGGAAAGGCAGATTGTGGATTGTTGGTATTATAACCCCTCCATCTGCAAGGGGGTAAACTCCAGCTTGTGATGAAAGCATAATAATTTTCATAATATTTTTCTGGTTATTGTGAAGTAGGTTTATAGGGGTAAGTATAGGTGGTTCTGTCTGTGTGATTATAGAGGAGAGTGTGAGAGGAGGACCCTGGGACAGGCAGTCAGCAGCACCTAGAGGATCTAGTCTATCTAGAGGATCTAGCATCTAGTCTATACTCAAGTAGGAGTAAGGATAAAATAAAAACAAGAGTTAAGATATGTCTGGGGAGCTCAGTCCAGCGATTTGCTCATCCTGCGCTATGTGAGAAACCCTAGACGCTCCTGGCGGTCTGGGTGACCATGTGTGTAGGAGGTGCCTCCAACTGGAGCAACTCGTGCTCTGGGTTTTGGAGCTTGAGTGGCAGCTGGAGGCACTACAGTGCATTCAGGAGGCTGAGAGGTTCGTGGAAAGCATGTTTCAGGATGTGGTCACCCCGCAGCTTAACAAAGTGCAAGCAGAGAGGGTGACCGCCAGATAGAAGAAGGGGACCAGGCAAGTGGTGAGGGAAACCCCCCAGTGCATCTCACTCGCGAACCATTTTTCGACCTTGGAAAACGGTGAGAGTGAAAGTTCCTCTGTGGAGCCCAACCAGAGCCAAGGCCATGGCACTGTAGGTGGTCCAGCTGCTCGGGGTGGTGGGGGTTGGGGGGCAGGAAGAAGTTTGGAAGGGCAATAGTGCTGGGGGATTTGTCTGTGAGGGGAGTACACAGGTGCTTCTGCAGCCGTAGAGGTGACTCCAGGATGGTATGTTGCCTCCTGGGTACTGGGGTCATGGTGTCACGAACGGCTGCAGGGCATTCTGAAGGGGGAGGGTGAACAGCCAGAGGTCGTGGTCCATTTTGGGACCAATGACATAGGAAGAAAGAGAAATTAGGTCCTGCAAGCTGACTTTAGGGAGTGAGGTAGGAAATTGAAAAGCAGGACTTTCAATCTCCAGATTACTCCCAGTGCCATGCAGTAGTGAGTATAGAAACAGAAGGATAGAGCAGATGAATGCGTGGCTGGAGAGATGGTGCAGGAGAGAGGGCTTTAGATTCCTGGGGCATTGGGACCGTTTTTGTGGGAGATGGGACCTGTACAAGTTGGACGGGTTACATCTGAACAGGAACAGGACCAACATCCTCGCGGAGAGGTTCGCTAATGCTGTTGGGGCGGATTTAAACTAAATTGGCAGGGGGATGGGATCCTGAAAAGTAGTTCAGAGGGGCGAGAAGCTGAGATGGAATTAGAAGTTAAAACGCTAGTAAGTGAGTCTGGAAGACAGAGGAAACATAGGCTAGATAAGAAAGAAGTGAGTTTAGCAAGGAAAAATGGAATATATTTTAATGCAAGGTGCCTGAGGGATAAGCCAGACAAGCTGAGGACACAGATAGGCATGTGGGAGTATGAGATCATGATATGTGACCGAGACTTGGCTAAAAGAAGGGCAGAATTGGCAGCTCAACATTCCTGGTTATAGGATATTCAGACAAGATAGAGAGGGGGATAGAAGAGGAGGAGGGGGGTTGCAATATTCATCAAGGAATCAATTATAGCAGTGAGGAGGGATGATACCTTGGAAGGATCATCAAATGAAGCCATATGGGTAGAAGTAAAAAAACACAAAAGGGGCAAACACGCTGTTGGGTGTGTACTATAGGCCCCCAAACAGTCAGGGAGAGATAGAGGATCAAATATGCTATCAAATTTCAGAGAAGTGTAAGAATAATAAGGCAGTAATAGTAGGGGATTTTAACTACCCAAATATTAACTGGGATAGTTTTAGTGTGCAAGGTAGGGAGGGAGCAAAATTCTTAACTTGCATCCAGGAGAACTTTGTTAGCCAGTACGTAGAAAGTCCAACAAGGGAGAGGGCAGTTCTGGTCCTAATATTTGGAAATGAGCCCAGGCAGGTGGAAGGCATATCAGAAGGGGAGCATTTTGGAGATAGTGACCATAACTCAGTTAGATTTAGGATAGTTATGGAAAAGGATAAGGTTGGATCGGAAATAAAAGTTCTAAACTGGGGAAAGGCTAGTTTAACTAGGATGCGATACGATTTGGCCTAAATGGACTGGGAGCAGCTACTTGTAGATAAAACTGTGTCAGAGCAGTGGGAGGCATTCAAGGAGGAAATAGTGAGAGTACAGGGCAAATATGTTTCTGTAAGGACAAAGGCGGGGACCAAGTCCGGAGAACCCTGGATGTCAAGGGACATAAAGGTTAGGATTAAGAAAAAAAGAGAAGCTTATGCAGATACTGAGGGCTCAATACGGTAAAGTCCCTAGAGGGGTATAAGAAGTGCAGTGTGGAACTTAAAAAGGAAATTAGGAAAGCTAAGAGAGTGCATGAGAAAGCATTGGTGGGTAGAATAAAGGAAAACCCAAAGGGTTTTTTCAAATATACAAAGAGCAAGAGAATAACTAGGGAAAAAGCAGGGCCAGTTAGGGACCATAAAGGACCATAATCTGTGTGTAGACCTAGAAGACGTGGGTACAATCCTCAATGAATACTTTGCGTTGGTCTTCACAATAGAGAAGGACAACACAGGTATAGACATCAGGGTAGAGAACTGTGAAATACTAGAGGAAATTAACATAGAGAGGAGGTACTAGCGGATTTAGCAGCCTTAAAAGTGGATAAATCCGCAGGCCCAGATGAGATATATCACAGGCTATTGAGGGAGGAAAGGGAAGAGATATGAGGGGCCCTGGCAATAATTTTCAAATCCTCTGTGGCCTCAGGTGAGGTGTCAGAGGACTGCTAACATTGTCCTATTATTAGAAAAGGGAGGAAGGGGTAGACCAGGAAATTACAGGCTAGTCAGTCTAACTTCGGTGGTGGGGAAGTTACTAGAAAGAATTCTGAGGGACAGAACATATCTAGACTTGGAGAGACAGATTAATCAGGGATAGACAGCATGGATTTATTAAGAGAAGGTTGTGTTTGACAAATTTGAATTTTTTGAGGAGGTAACCAGGAGTGTTGATGAGGGTAATGCATTTGATGTGGTCTATATGGACTTTAGCAAGGCTTTTGATAAGGTTCCCCATGGCAGACTAGTCAAGAAAGTAAGAGCCCATGGGATCCAAGGCAAAGTGGCACATTGGATCCAAAATTAGCTGAGAGGCAGGAAGCAGAGGGTGATGGTAGAGGGATGTTTCTGTGACTGGAAGTCTGTTTCCACTGGGGTTCCGCAGGGCTCAGTGCTGGAGCCCTTGCTGTTTGTGGTGTATGTAAATAATTTGGACTTAAATGTAGGGGGTATGATCAAGAAGTTCGTGGATGACACGAAAATTGGTAGGGTGGTAAATAGTGAGGAGGATAACCGTAAACTGCAGGAGGATATCAATGGACTGGTCAGGTAGGCAGAGCAATGGCAAATGGAATTCAACCTGGAAAAGTGTGAGGTAATGCACTTGGGGAGGGCTAACAAGGCAAGGGATTAAACTATGAATGGTAGGACCCTGCAAAGTACTGAAGATCAGGGGATCCTTGGTGTGCAGGTAGCAGGGCAAGTAGATAAGGTGGTTAAGAAGGCATATGGGATATTTGCCTTTATTAGCCAAGGCATAGAATACAAGAGCAGGCAGTTTACATTGGAACTATATGAAACGCTGGTTAAGCCACAACTGGAATACTGCGTGCAGTTCTGGTCACCGCATTATAGGAAGGATGTGATTGCACTGGAGAGGGTGCAGAGGAGATTTACCAGGATGCTTCCTGGGCTGGAGGATCTAAGCTATGCGGAAAGATTGGATAGGTCAGGTTGTTTTCCTTGGAGCAGTGAAGGTTGAGAGAGGACCTGATAGAGATGTATAAGATTATGAGGGACTTAGATAGGGCGGATAGGAAAGCACTTTGTCCATTAATGGAGGGGTCAATAGCCAGGGGGAATTGATTTAAGTTAAGAGGTAGAAGGCTAAGAGGAGTTGAGAAATTTTTTCACCGAGAGTGTGATGGGAGTCTGGAACTCACTGCCTGAATGGGTGGTTGAGTCAGAAACTCTGGTAAGATTTAAGAAGTATTTGGATATTCACTTGCGTTGCCATAGCCTCCAGGGCTATGGGTCAAGCGCTGGAAAATGGGATTAGTGTAGTCAGATCTTTGTTGACCGGTGCGGACATGATGGGCTGAATGACTTCCTTCCCTGTTGTAAATGTCTATGATTTAATTACATTTGGAGTCAAGTAGACTACAAGCTTGAAATCATCAAAATAAGCTAGGTAAAGAAATGTGCTTGACATACTAATGAGTAAACGTGGATGCTGGGCTTAGCATGTAAGGTGTGAAGGGGGTTTGCATTTTTAGATAAGTTAAGGGATTGTTTGGATTTCAAATGGATGTTGGTCTGTTTACAACTAGCTAGATAAGCAAGGCTAAGGAATGTGTTTATTTTTCCCGAAGGTTACTGGCAATATTGACAACATGAAAGTTTTAACATTATGAGGAAGATACAGTTCAAAGACATGTGGAACAATAGACTTTACATATTAAAAAGAGACAAATATATATAAAGGAGAATGAAAGGCTATGTGAGAGAAGGCCATGTAAGATCTGACAGGAGTGCGTGAAACAGCCTTCAAGAAACCTCCAGCCATTTGTACAAAAGTCTGCTATGTAAAGTAACTGAAGTTGGACAAAAACCATTTGGAATTCCACTGTTAAGTGTTGACCTGCTGGTTTGTTTTTAAATCTAAAATCTATTTTGGACTGATGCCTTAAAGGGAGTGCGTAGCTGGGAGTCAGGTCAATTAGGAATTTTAGGTAAGTAATTGTAGTCTTATGTATGTGCTTGAAATATTTTATTTTGTTAATAAATATTTTAATTAAATTTTTTAAAATCTCAAGTTCTGGGTGGACTCATTACTTCTGAATTCAGTGTACACATCTCATCATAAATGTAAATTGCACAACTATTGTGATAAGCGACCAAGTTTCCCCCGTGGATTTGGTCTGCTTGGCACACATCATCTGCTATGTCATAACAAATTCACTTGGTTAAAATACTGGAGGAGCCAATATCCGCCAAGGGGGAGGTTTGCATTGGACTGTACTACTAATAACTTTCCCCAGACTTGGGCTTAAATTGCAACGGTCTTCCTCCATCAGTGGTTCTCTCTGTACTATCCCAAATTAACACCCTCTTTTCTCCCACCCTCAGTCAAAATGTTCCAGGCAGTTTCAGTTGATGCGTTTAGTTGAGCATTTTCAATCTCTAGCTCTTTATCTTTCTGTTCCATTGCAAGCCATAGTGGATAGTTTACTGTCCCTTTACAAGCATCTCTGATAACATCCAAGGCATTACACTATTCTCTGCTCTGCATCCAAATATGGCCCAGTTAACCAACAGCTGTTTAGGATAACATTTTCACAAAACCTTGATTTATTTAATCAGAACCTATAAAATGATTAAGCTCCTTAATTTCCTTTTGGGCTTGGTTATATCCAATCTCTGATTCCTGCTGCCTTTACCGGTCATCTAAATCTCCTGAGCCTTGTTCTTTCACCCTGCTGTTTAAAACTGAAGCACTATGCCACTGCCTGATGCTGTTTTCATTGGACTGTAGTATTTTTGACTTTTGATTGTAACAACACAAACTCCCCTTATCCTATTAGCACATCTTTATATTAGCACTGCTCGACTTTGTTTGATTTGCTGGTCTCAATAGTGAGAAATTGTTCCCACTTAAGGGAGCATCAATAACTAGAGGGCATTGATGAAAAATAATTGGCAAAAGGATGTGAAGAAAAACTTTTTTCACCGAGAGTGCGGTTGGAGTCTGGAACGAACTTCCTCAGAAGGTGGTGAACACAGGTTCAATCGAGGTATTCAAAAGGGAATTAGATTGCTATCTGAAAAGAAAGAATGTACAAGGTTATGGAGATAAAGGAGGGGAGTGGGACTAGATAGAATGCTCTTTCAGAGAGCCAGTGCAGACTTGATGGGCTGAATGGCCTCCTTTTGCCTGTAAAAATCCTGTGATGCTTTTCCCCTCCCTTCCACTCCCTTGCGCGTGAGCTCTTTCTGGACACTTAAAAAAAATTGACACTACAACAGCAACAAGAAAACTTGTATTTGTTTAGCACATTTAGAAGTACCAAGATGCTTCACAGGACTGTTCTTTGACATAGGAAATAAAGTAACCAACAGCTTGGACAAAGAGGTACGTTTTAAGGAACATTGGAAAGGTGAAAGAAAAGCAGGGATTCAGGGAGGGTATTCCTGAGCTAAGGGCCTAGACTATTGAAGCCACAGCTCCTCTCTCCAGCTTTAAGATGTTCCGATATGACGGGGGCGGAAGTGGGCGGTATGATGATGGAGCGATTAAATGGCCAAATCAGACACTGAGGTTGTGAATATTCTAAGTTTCGCTTTCTTCTACTGACTAGTTAACATCCTCTTGCCCTGCTTCTTTTTGAGTTCAATCCCTTTTTCACTGACAAATCTTCAAGCAGTTTATCTTATTAACCATTTGCTTTAGCATGACTTTCATTCTCAGCTTGGCTTAAATCGAACACTTCTGTTCCTGATTTTCAGCAAGCGTTCAAATTTTAACTCAATTGCAATTTACAAAATCTTTCATTTAAATTCATTTAAGGGGATCATAAAATGCAAGTGAAGCTAATTACAATGGGGCTCAGGTAATAAGAGCAAAATGCAGCAGATGCTGGAAATCTGAAATATAAACAGAAAGTGCTGGAAAATCTCAATGGATCTGGCAACATCTGTGGGGAGAGAAACAGTTAACATTTCAAGTCCAATATTACTCTTCTTCGAAACTGGGCTCAGGTATTGTTATTTGATTGCCCATCAAGTATATCAATCCGCAACTTTCCACATATGTACTATTTCTAACCATTGTAGGAGATGGTACTACATCAAAGCAATTGATTGCTGAAGGCAGGAAGTGAGGCAAATTTTGCCTTTTTACCATTTTTTCCCCCTTTGACCTTATTTGCTGATTTTTTAAATGTTTGTACACTCTGTCCCTTCCTGTCACACTCTGGGTATCATTACCTAAATAGCTGCCCTGCAAGGCTGCCATATCTTTTTGCTTTTTAAGCCTACGTATCCCTTCGCCAGAATCCCCTACCCCTCCAATTTACTTTAAAGCTCTCTCTGCAGCCCTAGTCATTCGATTCGCCAGGACATTGGTCCCAGCATGATTCAAGTGAAGCCCATCCCACCAGAACAGCTCCCACCAGAACAGCACAAAGGCCTGTGCAAATGTAATCCCAGAGTTAAAAAGCCGGGATAGTCAATATGAAACCTCAAAAGACCTAAAGGAGTTAATGTAGCTCATTGATTTTGCCTCCTCCCTGCTCTCTTCTTCCCTATCTCTCTCCTCACCCACTCTCCCCCCAGCTCCGCTAAGGTACAATGGCATTGAAAGCCATACATATTAAAGGCTGATTGTAGCTTAAGAATGGCCTCCATATCTTGGGCATCAGCGTCTTCAATGTATAAAACTGATCAAATAATAAGTCCATAAGTTGCTAAAATTTTGTGTACAAAATGCCAATTGGCAGTTGCTGAAATGGCATCAGACAAATCTTTTTCTCCATTTTCTAATGTGCACACATCAGAGAATTTCATTGTAATTTTCCATCCATAAGATACCTTAACTCGTTTGGCTTTGGACCATCTTGCATTACCTAGCCCAAATTAATAGCTATCAAACCAAGCCAATCAGCCCAAGGATGGAGTATAAGACTAAACAAATTGTGGTTAGCTCCTCATTGCTAAAAATCAAAGATGAAGTCAGATGCATCAATTAACAATACTTTATTTAACATCTTTGATAAGACAATTCATAACATTACAAGGTTAAACTTTAAAGAGTACGTAAACAAGTATTAAGTAATAGAGTATAAATCATCATAGACAAAAACATAGTTTGCATGTTCTGCAGTATTTCAGCATTAGCTGGGTTTTGCTTAATGGCGATGTAACATTAAGTCCATTGTCAGATTACAGCGCAGTTTAGCAAGGTTACGTTTATGGTTTGCTTTCAATGTGTGATTGAGATATTTCCAGTATTTACATAATCCCTCAGTAATGTGAGACAAAGAACGTTGTCCTCATCATTTGGCCTTTGCACCATTGAGTAGTTTTGCTGCCTTCTAGAATGTTCTGCATCCCACAGAGATCACCTGTGGTGATTTGAGTCAGGGATTTTTATCTTCCTCATCAGCCATCCTCTCACTTTTGCTTAACTAATTCAGCATCTAGAAGTTCTATTATTAGAATGCTATTTTACCAGTGATAGAGTGTTCTGTCATTTGAGCTGACAACTAATAGAAGTTTACAAGTTCTGTTTGATTAAACATTCAATCTTTCCATTTTCACTCTCGACTCCCTGCTTAGGGGACATACCTGCAAAGTTCTTCAAAATTTTCCTTAGGCTTCTAACATTCTTAAATGCAGTCCTAAAGTAAAGTTCTGCTTTCGAGTAGATAAAGTATTTTTCACCTTATAAATAACGAAGCAAATCCCACTTAAGGATATATCATTGTTGGTGACCAAACAAGGTGATTAATCATATTACTGCCATTCAGCTGAATAGACACAGTCAGAGCTTATAATGGCCAGATTTAAGTGGTCTAGCGAAATCCAAGCCTGCATTAGATACTAAACTCATTACCTTTTCCTGGTGTGTCAATCAAAATTAACATTTCTCTTCTTATTAGCAGTTTCCAAAAGTTTGAGGTAGATCATGACTTGGTGCGAAAGTGTAAAAGGAGTGATAACGAGTCAAAGCCAGTGTTATATCTCTCAATTTTGACTTCAATGGAAATATAAATCAGGGGAGATGTAAAATAAGCTGCTGGCTCATTATCAACCATTTTACATTATTGCAAAAAAAATACAATATCTACAACTTTATGTTTACTCAAAGGAGGCCAAATACAGACTGGACGACCACTTTGCGGATCAGCACCGTTCAGTCCGTAAGCCTGATGCTTAGCTTCCAATCGCTTGTCATTTCAGTTGTCCATCTTGCTCCCACTCTGACCGTTCTATTCTTGGCCTGCTAAGGTGTTCCAGCTTGAGGAACAAACCTCATCTTCCAATTTGGCACTTTACAGTTTTCTGGACTCAACATTGTTCAACAATTTTGGATCATAACACTGCTTTCATTTTGTTCTGTGTTTTTTTTTTGCTGGTTCATTCTTTTCCTTTCACTTTGCATTCAGATAGCTCCTATCCAGTCATTCACACTCATCTAGACACATCTTTTTTTCTTTACCCATTGCCACTTCCTTTGGCTTTCGTACTATGAAACCTTTTGTCATTTAATCTCTGCTGTCTTCCACCCTATCACAGACCTTTCCATTTGTTCTTCTCCCCTCCCCACAACACCGTGGCCCCCTCCCCACCACCACCACCACCCCCCCACCTTAAATATCCGTTTTTACTTGCTCAAAACCTTTTACATTTCTAAAATAAAAACAGAAAATGCTGGAAAAACTCAGCATGTCTGGCAGCATCTGGTTCAGAGCTCTGACCAAAATGTTAACCCTGTTTCTCTTGCCACAGATGCTGCCAGATCTGCTGAGTTTTTCCAGCGTTTTCTGGTTTTATTTCAGATTTCCAGGATCCGCAGTATTTTGCTGTTACATTTCTAGCTCTCCTCAGTTCCAATGAAGGATCACAGACCTGAAACATTAACTCTGTTTCTCTTTACACAGATGCTGCCTAACCTGCTGGGTGTTTACAGCATTTTCTGTTCTGATATGATGTATTACTATAGCCTCCCCCCCGCCCCAAACACATCCCCCACCCTCCACCCCCCCCACCACACAGCTGGTCAAATGAGCATACCTCCAGTATACCTCCAGCACTAACTCCAAACTCAGAGCAAAATTCAAGCTTCCTCTTTTGAGAATCTCCTGACTGAGTTGTGAGTAGTTTGATAATGCATGCAACAAGACTGCACATGTTAAAGTAGAGACGTTTCCACAAAAAGAGAAACAATCCCTTCTTTTGAATATCTCATGATTGGCTATAGAGCAGAGCTGTCAGTCACTTGGGACCATGTTGCAGGACAATGTAAAAGTGCAGGGGCCAGAGGAATGGTGAAAAAATTAATTTTAGAAACCTTCAAAAATAACATTGAAACATTTTCAGGGTGTCTGGTGATTCAATGTATGTGGGTGCGACAGAGCAGACGAACATGAGTTTGTGCCCATCAGAACCTGCATGGGGAGTTGCTGCTCATCAAATGCCATCAAAGGAGACCAAGTACTTCCTCATTAAAAATGAGGGAAATTTCAGCTGTTCGTCCACTGAGCCTGTTGTGTCTTGTGAACCATGAAGAGGCTTGAAAGGAAAATAAGTTTTAAAATTGAATCCCTAACCATTGATAAACTGATTGATAGATATGCTCCAAACTGGACAGTGTGTGATGGTTTCCCACGAACAATACCTGGGTTGAATTTTCAGGGTCCCCAAAGGCAGGAATGGAGACAGAGGGCCCTCAAAAATAATGGTATGGGCGGAGTGTCACTTTCAAGGCATCAGCCCCGCTGCCAGGGACTGTAATCACCAGGGACCTGCAAAGGACAAGAATCCCACTCTCCCCTTTGAGGCCAAATAAACGTGTTGTTTCAAAGCTAATTTAAAACTTGTTGTGGGGGGGTGGGGTGATAAATAAAGGGTGCATGGGTTTCAGAAGCTGTTTTTGAACAGCTAGGGGGTGGCTACACAGTGGGGAGCCAGTCATGGCTGCCCCAGGGCATCACCTCGATGCTCACAGATGTGTCAGGGGACTCGGCACTTAGGAAGGGGATTCCCTTGGTGCTGTACAGCTGGCAGGCAAAGTGGATGTTCAGGACCTGGGTTTCGAACGGGGTTGGAATCCATCCCCCATTTCCCCCCCTCCCCCCTCCAGCATCACAGGAAAGGCAGACCCCAGGCACCAGGAGGGCATAGGGGAGGAAAGATGGAAAGCAACAGAGGCTAAAACCTCAACGTTCAATCAGCTGCCAAAGACAGAACTACCTGTTGATGATCAAGAACCAGTGCAGCAGGATTTGCAATTCTCCAGGCAGAATGTCACAGACATCTATGACCTCATCACCAAAGACCTCGCACCTTGCAGCACAGGTCACCATACCCTGTCAGTAACCATCAAAGTCACTGTGGCCCTGAACTTCTTTGCTTCTGACATCCCAAAGATCAGCTGAGGGCCTCGGTGGCATCTCTGAAATGGCTGCACACCATTGCTTCTCGCTGGTCACTACTGCCCTCTTTGCTAGAGCTGGACAGTACATTCACTTCACGACAGACACAGCCTTGCAGGAAAAGAGGACATTGGGTTTTGCCTCCATCACTGAATTCCCCCAGGTGAAATGCATCATCAATTGCACCCATGTGGCCATCAAAGCACCCAGCGACCAGCCAGTGAGGTCCATCAACAGGAAGGGTTACAATCCCTCAACATCCAACTGGTTTGTGACCACAAGAGCTTCCTCAGATTTTCGCTCTAACCCCCAAAGAGTGTGGATAGACCCCAAGGGATAAGGGAAATCCCCTGAAGTAGTGCTATTATGACATAGCAGTTGATAAAGGCTGAGTTGTTAAAATCCCAAAGGGAAACTTGAAACAACTGTCATAATCCGTTTTTGCAATTTGTATGTTTCAAGATGCAGACTTTGAATTCAGTAGTAATAAGACCACCGAGTCTCAAGAGGTCTTTTCATAAAGCTAAAATAAACATTTATTAATACAAGAAAGATTGTAAATACATACATATGTCTACAAAATTAGTACTATAATAGCTACGAAAATCCGCTAATTAATCCGATTCTCAGTTACAACCCCGTTAAGGCAACAGTAAAACTCGTAGGTTTAAAAATAGACACCAGGCTAAGCACATTTGACTTTACAAAATCAAAACGAGGTTCTTTGCAATTTGGTTCCTTTGCAGACACAATTGTAGGCTTATAGGCTGGTTAGATCTTATATGCCTCTTACTTGCACACACAAAATTCCTTCCTGTTTATTTGCTTGCATGAATGTAAATTTTCCATTGTATCATTTAACAATAATATTTTCATCCCACTAATTTTATTAGGATATAAACACATTGCTTGGTGTCTCCCAGCTAGGTGCAACATTTTACTCCCACTCTTTAATGCTTTATTCAACAAATGCAAATTTACACTTCACCTTCTATCCTCCTTACGTTTACCTAATTGACATCTCAAAACTACTACACATCAAAGCACCCAGGCTAACTGGCTTTAATCCAATTAAGACACACACAGACACCGCTACAATTCCAATTTAAAAATAATTCCCAACAGCATTATAGACATTAATATCTCTTCATGACATGTGCCTTCTGAGCCCTTTGTGGGAGACCAAGACAGAGGCACAGAGGCAATAAAACCAATGTCACCTGCTCAGCGGGACAACCATTGAGCTTCTGAAGATGTAATTCTGTTTCCTGAACTGGTCCCTCCAATACCGTCCTACAAGGGTCTCAGTCATTGTGATGATCTGCTGTGTTCTCCTTAACATGGACATTCAGACAGGTGTGGACCTCGAGGATGGTGAGGCCTTGGAAGGAGACAGCCCATCGGGGGAGGAGCAGGAGGTAAGAGAGGGGGAGGAATTAGAGGCAGGGGTGGATGTGGCTGAAGAGAGAGGTGCCCCTGCTGTACGACAAAGCAGCCTCCTCCTGCCACCCTCCAGGAGGGGTCCTGACATTCTATGGAGGTCCTGATGTTCTCCAGCATTAGATCCAGGTCAGCATCAATTAAACAAGGAGCAGCCCTGACCCCGGTGCCAGGTATCTGGCTCCCCTGTAAAATATTGCTTCCCTCCGATGCTATGGAAGGCTTTATAGCACAAACCACAGATTTCTCCTTCAGAATGACCAACAGCTTCAGTGGTGGCTGCTGTGGGTGTCCAAATAAGTTCCCACATTTCATCTGACCAACCGCCATCCCTGGCCCCATTGGCTGCAAGTGGATAGGAAAATCTATATATCAATTAAGGACTTGTAGTATTCAGTGGTTTGTTTAATCTGTTTTTTTTATGCTAGTCTGGTAACTAATCCTTGTAATACTTGCTTGATTGCTTTAGTCTGTAGGTGGAGTTGGTGTGTTAAGTACTGACACTGCACAGGAAATGTTCTAGAAAGGATCTGGGCTTTGACATGTGAACATGTGTATGTTGGAAATCCAAGTTCTGAGATATTTTGAAGTTCTGTGAATGAACTGTTTTGATTTAGAACTAAAGTCATCTCTGCATTGCTCTGAAATAAATAAGATATACAACAACCCAGCAAAACATAACAGCCCAGTGAAAATTTTAGCTTTAATTATTTCCCCCAGAGGTGGGTTTCTGACCCAAAAACAACCACATATTCTGTTTTCCACCTACATGGCGAAAATTCAAGCCTTGGTTTTAAATATATTACTCAGTAAATTTAAAAAATATAAAAAGTGTCATTGCAATGCATACCATTAGGTGGCAGCAAAGCTACTCCACATTTTTGTTGTTTCATTTCCCCCAAAACACTCAACAGGTAATATGTAGGTTAGTGGTTACATTGGAACTGAACTCCTCCAAAGCTACATCTAGAGCTGTAAATAGTTATACCATTGTGCCAGAAAATAGATTGCCTGTTAGCATATGAGATTTTAAAAACTTATATTCACCCTTGGGATATGGGCGTTGCTGACAAAGCTGGTTTTTATTGTCAATCCCAATTGATTGCCTAGAGTAGTTGCCTGGTCAAACACTTAAAAGACAGTAAACAGTCAATCATGTTAATGGGGGCGGTGGGGCTGGGGGGTGTGGGGGTGGCATTGGGCTGACTTATATGCCAGACTGGGTAAGGTTTCCTTCCCCAAAAAAAATTACTGAAATGTTTTTTTTAAACGACAATCTGACTGCTTCATGGTCATTTTTACTGATACCAGGGAATGGATGCACACTTTGAAAATAGCGCTCCCTGATGGAGTGTCAGTATTCCAACACCTCTAGAGCACACTGCAATTTTCAAAGCAAGGGCAGGGAGGGGGAAGCTGCCAACCCACATGCCACCAAATAACTGCCTGTCAAGCTCCTTGTAGCACTAGTTAATGGGCTGGAGAGGGACAGAATGAATTTTTCAAAGCTGAGAACAGGAAGAGCGAATAGTCAGGAGCATAGCAGTGTGTATTATTGCTGCTGATTTCAAGTTTTAAAAAGAAGGGGATCTAACAGATGCTGCAAGCAGTGGCACAAAGTTTCCATTACTTGAGCAGAATGGATCAAGAATCTGACCGACCATTTGGACACTTGTCTCGTCCAATGAGGCTGTCGACCCTCTGCCCACCTGCCTACTTCAATTTGCAAGTCAACAGCAAGCTCAATCATGTCATATGTCTTTCAAATTCACTCTCCAGAGCCAATTCCTGCTTCCAGGCAGTGCCCCGCCACCAATTATGGGACTCAAATATAAAATAGCATCGCATGAGCAATGGGGCATGGGGTTGGGACCTGGAAATTATCCAAGCACTGGTTTTCCAACCCTGGACTGAAAATCCAGGATTTCAGGGCTTTTAAAAATCAAGCTGCCATAGTGGAATCTGAACTCATATTCCTTGGATTACTCACCCACTAATTTAAGCAGTACATTACTGTATCCAATCTCCACAATTTCTCAATGATTTAAAACTAACTTACACTAATATATGAAAATCAGTTTGAATCTGAATTCACCCCTGAGAAAAGGGATGGGTTTAACCACTTGGAGGAACAAATAACAAGTGACGGTTGCCATGGTCCACGTGGGAACCAACAACATACATAGAAACAGCAATGATGTTCTGCAAAGAGAATTTGAAGAGTTATGGACCAAATTAAAACCTAGAACACCAAAGGTAGTCATCCCTGGAGTGTTACATGTGCCATTGGCATAGGGTCAAGCAGGTTAGAGAATTAAATGTGTGGCTCAAAGTGTGATGTGGGGAAAAAGGGTTTCAATTCATGGGGCACTGGCATCAGTACTCGGGGAAGAGTGAGCTATTACATTGGGCTGGGCTCCACCTACACCAGTGTCCTGGTCAATTGTATAGCTAGGGCTGTGGACAGGTCTTTAAACTAACAGAAGTGGGGGAAGGTTTGGGTGAAGGGAGATTTAGAAATCCAAAGAGAAAAGTCAAGGTATCAGAAGAGTATAGTGATATGGCTAAAGACGAGCAGAGTGGGACAGGAAGGGACAGAGAGTTTAATAAAAATTGTACATTGACAAATGAGGATATTGCAGAAAAGAGAAGTAAAAAAATGAAATTAAGGTCCTATATTTGTATGCATGAAGCACCTGCAATAATAAGATAGACAAACTAGTGGCATAAATAGAGATAAATGATTTAGATTTAATCACCATTACAGAAACATGGTTACAAGGTGATCAAGAATGGGAAATAATTTTCTTTTTTATTCATTCAAGGGGTGTGGCCTGTGCTGGCTAGGCCAGCATTTATTGCCCATCCCTAATTGCCCTTGAGTAGGTGGTGGTGAGCTGCCTTCTTGAACCGCTGCAGTCCTTGTGGCGTAGGTACACTCACAGTGATGTTAGGGAGGGAGTTCCAGGATTTAGATCCAGTGACAGTGAAGGAACAGCAATTATATCTCCAAGTCAGGAGGTGAGTGGCTTGGAGGGGAACTTCCAGGTGGTGGTGTTCCCATGTGTCTGCTGCCCTTGTCCTCGTAGATGACAGTGGTCGTGGGTTTGGAAGGTGCTGCCTAAGGAGCCTTGTTGAGTTTCTGAAGTGCATCTTGTAGATGGTACACACTGCTGCTACTGTGCGCCGGTGGTGGAGGGAGTGAATGTTTGTGGATGTGGTGCCAATCAAGCGGGCTGCTTCTTCCTGGATGGTTTCAAGCTTCTTGAGTGTTGTTGGAGTTGCACTCATCCAGGCAAGGGGAGAGTATTCCATCACATCCCTGACTTGTGCCTTATAGTTGGTGGACAGGCTTTGGGGAGTCAGGAGGTGAGTTACTCACTACTGGATTCTTAACCTCTGACCTATTCTTGTAGCCACAGTATTTATAGCCCAGTTTAGTTTCTGGTCAATAGTAAGCCCCCAGGATGTTGATAGTGGGGAATTCAATGATAGTAATGCCATTGAATGCCAAGGAGCGATGGTTAGATTCTCTCTTGTTAGAGATGATCATTGCCTGGCACTTGTGTGGTGTGAATGTTATTTGCCACTTGTCAACCCAAGCCTAGATATTGTCCAGATCTTGCTGCAGTTGGACACAGACTGCTCCAGTATCCGAGGAGTCATGAATGGTGCTGAACATTGTGCAATCATCAGCGAACATCCCCACTTTTGACCTTATGATGGAAGGAAGGTCATTGAGGAAGCAGCTGAAGATGGTTGTGCTGAGGACACTACCCTGAGGAACTCCAGCAGTGATGTCCTGGAGCTGAGATGACCAAGCTCCAACAACCACATTGACTCCAGTTTTGCTAGGGCTCCTTGATGCCACATTCGGTCAAATGTGGCCTTGATGTCTTCATCTCTGGAATTCAGCAGTTTTGTCCATGTTTTAATCAAGGCCGTAATAAGGTCAGGAGCTGAGTGGCCCTGGAGGATCCCAAACTGAGCGTCAGTGATTAGGTTGTTGCTAAGCAAGTGCCGCTTGATAGCACTGTTGATGACCCCTTCCATCGCTTTACTGATGATTGAGAGTAGACTGATGAGGCAGTAATTGTCCAGTTGGATTTGTCCTGCTTTTTGTGTACAGGACATACCTGGGCAATTTTTCACATTGCTGGGTAGATGCCAGTGTTGTAGCTGTACTGGAACAGCTTGGCTAGGGGTGTGGCAAATTCTGGAACATAAGTTTCAGTACTATTGCTGGAATATTGTCAGGCCCCATAGCCTTTGCGGTATCCAGTGCCTTCAGCCATTTCTTGACACCAAGTGGAGTGAATCAAATTGGCTGAAGACTGGTATCTGTGATGTTGGGGATCTCTGAAGGAGGCCGAGATGGATCATCCACTCGGCACTTCTGGCTGAATGTTGTAGCAAATGCTTCAGCCTTGCCTTTTGCACTGATGTGCTGGGCTTCCCCAAAATTGAGGATGGGGATATTTGTGGAACCTCCTCCTCCAGTGTGTTGTTTAATTGTCCACCACCATTCATGACTGGATGTGGCAGGACTGCAGAGCTTAGATCTGACCCATTGGTTGTGGAATCACTTAGCTCTGTTTATCTCATGCTGCTTTCGCTGTTGGGCATGCAAGTAGTTCTGTGTTGTAACTTCACCAGTTTGATACCTCAGTTCTAGGTATGCCTGGTGCTGCTCCTGGCATGCCCTCCTGCACTCTTCATTGAACCCGGGTTGATTCCCTGGTGTGATGGTAATGATAGAGTGGGGGAAATGTGGGCCATGAGGTTACAGATTGTGTTCGAGTACAATTCTGTTGCTGCTGATGGCACCCAGTGCCTCATGGTTGCCCAGTCTTGAGTTGCTAGATCTGTTCAAAATCTATCCCATTTAGCCTGGTGGTAGTGCCACACAACATGATAGAGGGTATCCTCAATGTGAAAATGGGACTTTTTCAACAGAAGAACTGTGCGGTGGTCACTCCTACTGACACTGTCATGGACAGATGCATCTGCGGCAGGCAGGTTGGTGAGGATGAGGTCAAGTATGTTCAAGTATATTTCAGGGTACACATTATTTCAGAAAGACAGACAGAAAAGCAAAGTAGGAGGGGTAGCCCTGATATTAAAAGATGACACGAGGACATTAGTGAGAAAGAATCTAGCCTCAGAAGATCATGAAGTAGAATCAATATGGGTGGAAAGTAGGAACAGCAAGAGTTGGAAAACATTCGTGGGAGTAGCTTACAACAGTAACAATAGTTATACTGTTAGACAAATCATTGAACAAGAAGTTATTGAAGCTTGTAAAAAGGAAATGTAATAATTGTGGTGGACTTTTATCTTCATAAAGACTGGGTCAATCAAATTCACAAGAGTGGTCTGGAAGATGAGTTTGTAGAATGTTTGCATGACAGTTTCTTGCTGCAATACATTGTGGAACTGACTAGGGATAAAGCTGTCTTAGGTCTAGTATTGTGTAATGAAGCAGTGTTAATTAGTAATGTCATAGTAAAAGATCCACTAGGAAATAGTGATCATAATACCATTAAATTCCATGTTAATTTTGAAAGTGACACACTTCATTTGCAAACAAGAATCTTAAACTTAAACAAAGCCAAAAGGTATGAGGCAAAACTAGCTAAGGTTAATTGGGTAAATAGACTAAAAGCTATGCAGGTAAATAAACAGTGGGAAGCATTTAAAGAAACAATTCAAAATCTTCAACAAAAATATATTACATTGAAAAACAAAAACTCGCTAAGAAAGACCCATCCGTGGCTCACTCAGGAAGTTAAGTATAACAGAATGAAAGAAAAGCCTTACAATGTTGAAAAAAACAGTAGCAAATTTGAGGACTGAGAATATTTTAGAAACCAGCAGAGGGCCACCAAAAAGTTGATTTTAAGGGAAAAAAATAGAATGAGAGTAAACTAGCCAGAAATATAAAAACAGATTATAAGAGCTTTTATAAGTATATAAAGAGAGAGTAGCTAAAGTAAACATTGGTCCCTTAGAAGCAGAGACAGGACAAATTACCTTGGGGAAAGAGGAAATGGTAGGGGCATTGAACAAATATTTTGTCTGTCTTCACAATAAAACACACAAGTTTCATACCAGAAATAGACGGTAACCTAGGAGCTAAAAGAATGAAGAAATTAAAGAAATCAATATCAGCAGGCGAAGGAACTAAAATCCAACAAATCCCTAGGACCTGATGGCCTAGGGTTCTAAAAGAGATAGCTGCATAGATAGTGAATGTGCTGGCTATGATTTTCCAAAATTCCTTACATTTAGGAACATTAGATTGGAAGTTGGCAAATGTTACACTGCTTTTCAAGAAAGAGGGAGAGAGAAAAGAGTGAACTACAGGTCAGTTAGTCTAACATCAGTTGTTGGGAAAAACACTGGAATCTATTATTAAGGAAGTCTTAACAATGCCCTTAGAAAAACATATTACGATTAGAACAAATCAACATGGTTTTTCTAAAGGAAAATCCTGTTTGACAAATTTCTTAGAGATTTTTGATGATGTAACTATTAAGGTAGATAAAGGAGAACCAGCAGATGTACCACACAAAAGGTTAATAGGCAAGATAAGGGCTCATGGAATTAGGGGTAATATTTTAGCATGGATAGAGGATTGGTTAATGGATAGAAAGCAGAGATTGGGCATAAATGGGGCTTTTTCAAGTTGGTAGCAGTGAATAGTGGAGTGCAGCAAGGGTCAGTGTTAGGGCCTCAGCTATTTACAATCTCTATTAATGACGGATGAAGAGACAGAGAGTAATGTATCAAAGCTTGCTGATGATACCAAGCTAGGTAGGAAAGTAAGCTATGGGATGGAGCCAGAGAGGCTGCAAAGAGATATAGACAGGTTAAGTAAGTGGGCAACAGCATGCCAGATTGAGTCTATTGTTGGAAACTGTGAAGTTATTTGCTTTGTTCGTAAGAAAAGGAGAATAGTTTTTAAAAAGTGTTAAACTTGTAAGTGTTGATATTCAAAGAGACATGGTGTGCTTGTACAAGGAATGCAGAAAGTTAGCATGCAGGTGCAGCAAGCAATTAGGAATGCAAATGGGATGTTGGTTTTTATTGCATGGGAAATGGAGCACAAGAATGCTGCTGTTGTACAGGGTTTTGGTGAGACCACATCTGGAATACTGTGCAGTTTTGGTCTCTACAGTTAAGAAAGGATATATTTCCGTTGGAGGATGTACAGCGAAGGTTCACTAAATTGGTCCCTGGGACCACCCCCCCACAACTCCCAAGAGGGTTGTCCTATGATGAAAGGCTAAGTAAATCAGGCTTATATTCCCTAGAGCTTAGAAGAATGAGAGGCAATCTCATTGAAACCTACAAAATTCTGAAGGGGATTGATAGGGTGGACACTGAGAGATTGTTTCTGCTGGCTGGGGAATCTAGAACGCGGGGGCACAGACTCAGGATAAGGGGCTGATCATTTAGGACTGAGATGCAGAGAAACTACTTCACTTAAAGGGTTGTGAATCTTTGGAATTCTCTACCCCAGAGGGTTGTGGATGCTCCATCAATGATTACATTTAAGGCTGGGATAGACAGTTGAGGAGTAGGTGAGAAAATGGAGTTGAAGCCCAAGGTCAGCCATGATAGTATGGAATGGCGGAGGAGGCTCGATGGGCCATATGGCCTACTCCTGCTCCTATCTCTTGTGTTCTTGTGGCCTGAGATTTTCTGTGTATACCTATATCTTGGGCAAGTTAAGGCTTGCTTGTTAGCCTTCCTAAAATTGTATTGCAATAAATTAAATTAGCCTTATTTTCAATGCTTTTCATAATTATTAACTTAACCTAATATACTTTATACTTTGCCCTTTTAATGTCTCCTCATTTAATTGGAATTTAAAGGTTTGAGACTTACAACACTGGATAAGCCAATGACCCTACTTCTGCAGAATGGAATCAACAATTATTGACTAAGACTAAAATTTTGACTGCAACTTTAAGTGTTTCAAAATCCCTGTTACTGGAATGTAAATCTGGGGCACACCAGCTTGTAATTACATAGAAGTAGTTATATTTATACAGAATCTGTCATTATCCCAAGATGTCCCAAAGTGCTTTAAGCTAACGAGGTACTTACGAAGCGCAGTCTTTGTTGAACTGTAAGGAAAGGTGGCAGTAATTTGCAAACAGCAATCTCCCACCAATAGCATTGTGATAATGCCTAGGTAATCTGTTTTGATGATGTTAGCTAAATATTGGCCAGCAACCGTTTAGAAAACAATGGCTTGGATTTCCTGTGCCCATCAGCGTCGGGCGTGTTTGGTGGCATGAGATGACAATATGGCACGATCAGTTTCACAACAGCGTGAAACCAGTTCGCAATTATGCGTTCAGCCCGCTGATGGCGGGCCACTTTTCCTACCATCGGGCTTTGGGAACCTCATTGTAATACATCTGCATATCATTATTAGGACAGCCCGCCGGAATCATCCCGCCCCCCCCCCCGCCCCAGCTGGATCGTCCGTCCATGACGGCGGGAAAGCACGCCGACGTGTTTCATGACAGCACATAAAAGGCATGCACTTGACAGGCTGCACTTTGAGGGGAACTCGGAGATGAGTGCACAGTAACAATGTGCAGCACTCACCAGGGTCACCTGTTGGACTTCAAGCTTGAGGGATGTTAGGGTGGGGACGGTGGTTAAGAGCAGCCCTGCAATTGATGTGACTTGTGGACAGGGTGGTGGTGGCAAGGGCTGTCTTGCGGTTGAGACGACTTGTGGTGGTGGGGGTGGCGCGCAAGGCCTGGCTTGCCATTGAATATAGCGCATAAACATTCGGGGTGGGGGTAGGGTGGGCGAGAGAAGTGACCACTTATATGAAGTGACTATTCCTCTGCAACTGAGACAGTACAAGCGCAGCCACGTTGATATGATTGGAAAGGGGCTTTTAGCTTATCTGCCCACTCAAGCAATGCAGAGGCATCAAAGTGCCACCAAGTGCTCCAAAGCTTTTCACCCCCACCACCCCCCCGGCACAGACTGCAAACTAATGAGCATTTTAGTGGACTGCAGAACAGTTGGACGACTGGGCACATTGTACAATCTCCTTGCTAAAGCTGGCCATGGAGCAGTCACTGGTGGAGGTGCTCACAACCCTTTGCAATGTCAGCATCCCGGTGTGGACCAGTCTCCCCCATGGTTTAAGCTAACAGTGCAGCCTTGCAGTGCGGGTTAGGAGAATGCCTGTGCCTGAGCTGAGAGCACAGCATGCAGTCCAGTGGGCAAAGCTGCCGCCAATCGGTCGGGTGGAGTGGGGTGGAAGTGGGTGGGGTTTCAGGCAGCCATGCAGCGCACTAAACTCTGGCCATCCAAGTGGTGACCAGCACTCTCTGGGAAGCATTAAGGGGTGTTCACACTTAACTAGGATAGGTTCTTAGTACACCCATGCTAACCACATGTCTCTCTCTTTCATCCTGCAGGATGACTACATCAGAATCATGGAGACTGGTGAGCTAGCTGTATGCCTGTTGGCCTACAGAGAGCAAAGGCGATGGAGGAGAGAGCGAATGAGGCGCCTGGCTGCGCAGAAGCAGGAGCAGCACCCTCAGGAAGAAGAGGTGGCTGGGACTCTCGCATATATTGCTGAAGAGCCACTGAGAGCCGTCGCTGGTCGGTGCCTAGTAACACCCAAGGTCTATAGAACCACTGTTGCTGAAAACTGCGCATTTCTAGGGAACTGGTCGGTCACATCTGCCAGCTACTGCAGGATTTGATGCCATGGGGACATGGAGGGCATCCACTCCCAGTGGCCGTGATGCTCAATTTCTGTGCCATTGGCTATCAGGGCTCCGCAGGTGACCTCTGTGGGATCCTACAAGCCACCACCCACAAACACATCCATGAGGTCATGGATGCTAGCTTCAGGAGGGCACATAACTTTGTGCTTTTTGCCCACTGTGATGGGGGCCAGCCCCTCCTTAAAGGTGCTGAGAGCACACAGAGAGGATGAGAGAACTCTGTGGCACCCGCCCACTACATTCTGGCAGCAATGAGAAGCACTGCCGAGGTGCAGGCATCAGTAATGTTTCCAGGGAGTGTGAGGCTGGACCATCACTTTGGTCTGAAGGCCGCACAGAGCCAGGGAAGAGGCCCTGGACTGAGAATCCTGCCTTTACCTTGTGCAGAAAGGTCTCACATCTGAGTGACAAGAACACTGCTCATCAGAACATAGGCAGGGAGGCATTCTTGAGAGATTATTGACAATAGTGAACATTATGTACAAGTGATTAACACCCGTGCCCAAGCTGTGAAACTAGTTCTCCCAAATTGCTCTCAGCTGTAGCTTGTTTGCTGTTGCAGCCTGACAGCAGGGAGAGTTGGATGCTGGTGTGGACTACTCCTGCTGTTGGATTCCTATTCTTCTGACTGCCTGCCAGCCTCAAGAAGCCTTCTGTTTTTCCATCAACATCCTTCATCCTCCATTGACTGGGGACTTGGAGCCTGGAAGGCCTGCTGCGAGGCCTGCAAGAGAGAGAGAGAGAGTCGAGAGACACACAGAGAGACACGGAGAGAGAGAGAGACAGATAGACAGAGAGAGAGAGAGAGGAAGAGCTGCTGTTGCTGTTGTTTGCTACTGGACAGGGAGGCCAGGACTGTGTTGTAAACATCCTAGGTGGGTGTCTGGACTTGTGTTTGTTCAGGTAGGGGCTGAACAAGAACTGTGCTTTGTAGGGGGAGGGCAGAAGCCTTCATTTAGAGACTTGGGGAAGGAAAAAGGGTGTGTGTGTGTGTGTGTGTAAAATCTTGCCACCACCCCTCCCCCACCCCCCCGTTCCATCACTGCTGCTTGTCAGCCCTAAGCCCAGGTAGTTGGTGCTGCCTGGTGAAGAGGGACAGGCCTCACTCCTGTGTGCCAGGCAGTACCGGTTACCTAGTGAAGACGTCGCCCTCCCCCTACTGGAAGATCATCTAGGCCCCCACCCATCGTCCATTTTCCATCAAGACACCCACCTACACCTTTCCCTCCTGTGTCTCCCTGTCCTCTACCCCTCCCTCCTCTCCTTCTATTAACATCTGAGGAGGAGGTCATTCCATTTTTCTCCCTCTCTCCCTCGGGGAGGGATATCATTATACCATTATTTTATTTCTCGGGGTGGGTGTAGCTCAGTCCCTGTGGCTGCTTTACAGTCACCTGTAGCTGGGCCTTCAGGGGCAAATGTGGAGGCAGTACTGTCACCGGTGGCGGGGCCCTCCAAAGAGACCTATGCGGGAGCAGCTGCTCCTGCGGCCCTGTCACCTTTCCGCCTCCTCACAAGGGCCCTGGGGGGTGAAGAGCTACACCGGCCCCAAAATGACCATCGAAGCCTGCGTGAAGGCGATGGCCGGGGTGGTCGGCCCCTCGGCCATTGTTGCGGCTTCCAAAATGTACGGCAAAGCTGTGTTTTTTCTGAGGTCCGAGCGGGCGGTGCACCTGGCCCTGGAAAAGGGGCTCACTGTGGACGGGACCTTTCTGGCGGTGGACCCCCTTGAGGCCACCGCCCAGAGGCTCATTATTTCCAACGTCCCGCCCCATGTCCCCATTGAGCTCCTCTTCCCCCACCTCCATCAAATGGGGGAGGTCAGGTCCGGGATTGCACCAATCCTGCTCGGCCTCAAGGACGCGACCCTCCGCGTGAGCTATTCTTCCGCCTGGCCCGGGAGGAGTGCGTGGAGGGGGCCTTTTCAGTAAATTTCGAGGGGACCGCTTACCGGGTTTTTTGGACCGTGGATGGCGTGCGGTGCCAGGACTGTAAGGAGGTGAGGCATGTAAGGAAGAACTGCCCCCGCCTCTAAGGCCGCCAGTACCACCCAAGCGGCCGCGGCTGGCACTGCCGCTCCTCCCCCCTGGCACCACTCCATCTCCCTCCCCGCAAGGAGAGGTGTCGCCGGCAGCTACCGCCATCTCGGCTGCCTGTGAGGCGTGGAGGAAGACCAGCAACCTGGGGGCGGCCATGAGACTCCCCAGACCCCACCCCCCCCACCCAAAACACCCAGGACCACCAGCCCCCTGAAGACACCGGCTCGGGGGAAACAGTAACATCCGGCCCCGGCGTTGTGGCTATGCGTGATCCCAGGCCCGTGTGTGCCTCAGCGCCATGTGCTGGGCCCGGCGTCCTCCCTGCGCGGGTTCCCGTGGTCGGCGGCGTTGAGGCATGCGACCCTGAGCCGGTGGTGCTGTTAAAAAGGGTGGACCAGCCCAAGCCCCAGAGGGTGGAGCATCCGGGAGGGCTGGACAAGGTAGAGGGGGCCTTGCAAAGGAGGTCTCCCCAGTCCCCAGCTTACCCCGGAAGAGATGTCACCCCTCGGAGGAGGAGGAGGAGGAGGGGGACATCCCAGTTGAAGAGGTTGGATGTGCCCCCTCCCCCGATGAAGAGGTGCTGGCGTCTCTGCCTTTGGAATCCTCGCTCTGCCCTCTGGGGGTAGCCTGTAACCCTTGTCACCCCTATTCTCCCCATAACCTTGCTGCAGCCCCCTGTGCAGGGCCCCTCAGGGGGTCGCTGAGGGTGCCTCCCTTGAGGAGGTGCCCCACCCAGACCCACCTTATACCCCTGAGATATCATCTGGCCTGTCAGGAGACTGTGGCACCCCGTTTTTAAAGCAGACAACCGGGTCATTGGGCGGCGGTGCTGAAGAAGGCCTTCCTGCTCCCTCCCAACCTTTAGCACCGGGCGTCCTCGTTTCAGGTCAGCAGCTCCTCCTGAGCTCACCGGACGACCCGGTACCTGGGGGGGAGCGGGAATCTGAGATGCCGCCGCCACTTGACCCAAATCCCATAGTAGAGACCAGAGAGGACCCCTCTGGCCTTGATCCTGGGGGTGGGATCAAGGTGGAGGTGGAGCCGACTGGTAGCTCTGAACAAGCCCCCATACTCAATACAGGGGAGGGGTTGGAAGCTGGAGTCGACGACCTGGAGGAGGACGGAGTTTCGGTGGTGAGCACCGGGGACGACTTAGAGTTGTTATTGGGTGAGGTGGTGGATCACCTGGTGCCCCCCGCCGACTCTCCCAGACTGTTCCAGGAGACAAAGCTACGTAGCTCCTGGAGTGGCGAGGGGGGGTCTATGTGAGTCACCTAGCCTCCAATTCTGGTGGGGTGGCTATCTTGTTGGCCCCACATTTTCAGCCAGGGATCTTGGGGGTCAAGGAGCTGGTGCCAGGTCGGTTGCTGCACCTGACTGTGCGCCTGGGGGGTGCGGCGCTTCACTGTGTGAATGTGTACGCTCCCCTGGGCGCACAGCAGCAAGCGAGACTCTTTGAGGAAGTGTCCACTCATCTGGGCTCCATCGACGCGGGCGAGTGCATTGTCCTCGGGGGGGATTTTCACTGTACCCTCGAGGCCCAGGACCCGTCACGGTACCCAGTACTGCTCACTAGGTGTGAGTAAGTTCCAAGACCTGGTCGGGCCATTCAACTTGGTGGACGTCTGGTGAAATCTCCACCCCAACTCCAGCGTTTTCCCCTTTATGTCACCTGGAGTCGGAGCGTCCAGACTCGACCACCTTCACGTTTTGAGGGCGTACGTGTCCTGCGTTCTGTTTGCTTCTGTGCGGTGGGCGCTATGCATGGACCACTGTCTGGTGTGGGCGGACCTCACTTCATTTTGTGCTCGGACAGGGTCCACGCACTGGCACCTTATAAACCTGTTGCTGGAGGACGAGCGGTTCCTGGACTCGTTCCGTCGCTTCTGGGCCGGCTGGAGAAGGAAGCGGGAAGGCTTCCCCTCCTTGAGGCTATGGTGGGACGTGGGCAAGACTCACGTCTGCATTTTCTGTCAGGAGTACGCGAAGGGGTCGACAAAGAGGCGGAAATCCAGGGTCGAGGAGTTGGAGAAGGAGGTGCTCGACCTGGAGACACGTCTCCGTCAGCCCGACGTGGACCTGTCCCTGCGGCTGGTGTACGATGAGAAAGGCGCGCTGCGGGACCTGCAACTCGTCGGGTCCTGTGGCGTACATGAGGTCGTGGATCCGGTTCCTCCAGGACCTGGACTGCGGCTCCCTCTTCTTCTACTCACTGGAAAAAAGGCACGGGGTCCGTCAGCAGCTCTTTACGCTGCTGGCCGACGACGGATCCCTTGTCTCGGATCCGGAGGGCATCAGGGCCATTGCCCGAGACTATTACACTGCCCTGTTCTCTCCGGATCCGTCCAGCGAGGATGCTTGCAGAGTTTTGTGGGAGGACCTGCCGCAGGTCAGCCCAGAGGGCACCGGAAAGTTTGACTCCCCCATAAGTCTGGGGGAGCTGACCGGCACCCTCGACAGTCTCCCCATGGGGAAGTCCCCGGGGCTGGATGGGCTGACCGCGAAGTTCTTCAGGGAATTCTGGGACGTCCTGGGGAACGACTACGCGGGGGTCCTGGGGGAGAGTATCGCTACCGGGGAGATGCCCCTCTCGTGGTGCAGGGCCGTGATTGCCCTGTTGCCAAAAAAGGGGGTTCTCCGCCAACTTAAGACCTGATGCCCAGTCTCCCTCCTCAGCACGGATTATAAAATCTTTGCCAGGGCCATAGCTTCTCGCCTTGGCACTGTGCTGGACCACATGATCCACCCTGACCAGTCCTACACCGTCCCGGACCACACAATTTTTGATAACATCCATCTGGTCCGGGATACCATCCATTATTCCCAGAGGGCTGGTCTGTCGAGCGCCTTCCTGTCTCTTGACCAGGAGAAGGCGTTCGACAGGGTGGATCACGAATATTTATTCGGGACTCTGCGAACATTCGGGTTCAGGACGCACTTCGTCACCCGGATCTGACTTCTGTACACTGCTGCAGAGTGTCTAGTGAAGGTTAACGGGTCCCTGACGGCGCCCCTTCACTTTTGGAGGGGAGTGCGTCAAGGCTGCCCCCTGTCTGGCCAATTATATTCTATCTGTGTGGACCCTTTCCTGCGCCTCTTGCGGAGGAGGTTGTTGGGATTGGTTCTGCGCGGGCCGGGCATCGGGGTGGTCCTCTCGGCTTACACCGATGACGTGCTTCTTATGTTTAGTGACCCGCCTGACCTGCGGAAGATGCGCGAGTGGCAGGAGGACTACTCTCCCGCGTCCTCTGCCAGTATCAACTGGGGTAAATGTTCTGGACTCCTGGACGGTCTGTGGCAGATGGATCCCCTACCCGAGGAGCTCAGGCCTTTCACCTGGAGCAGGACCAGCCTCCTCTACCTGGGGGTCCATCTCTGCCCTGCTGAGGAATCCTGGCCGGTGAATTGGCAGGAGCTGGAGAGCAAAGTCGCCACTTGCCTGCGGCGCTGGACAGGACTGTTCCGAGTGCTGTCTTACCGGGTACAAGTTCTGGTCATAAACCAGCCGATTGCTGCCATGTTGTGGTACCAGCTGGTCACTTTGACTCCACCCCTGGACATTGTCACAAAAATCCAGAGAATCCTCATTGACTTCTTCTGGGACAAAAGGCTGCACTGGGTCGCTGCTGAGGTTCTGAGTCTCCCGCTTAGGGAGGGCCGTCAGGCGCTGGTGTGCCTACGCACCCAGGTCGCAACTTTACGCCTTCAGGCCCTGCTTAACCTTTAGGTTGGGCTCCCTCCGAGATGCTGTGTCCTGGCGACGTATTTCCTCTGCCAGGTGCACGGCCTGAATTATGACATTCAGCTCCTGTTTATAGAGCTGAGGGGCCTTTATGGCTCCTTGCAGGCATTGCCCGTCTTTTACCAGGACCTGATCAAAGTCTGGAACATGGTCGCCTCGTGACGCAGCTCTCCCCCGTCAAGAGTAGCGGCTGTCATCAGAGAGCCGCTACTCAGGAATCCGCCCCTCCATCCTTTTCAGTGGCTGGTGGAGAGGAGGGCTGTGGCTGCCGGGGTGACCAGGATCGGGGACGTGCTGGGTGGCGGAGGAGTGGGCCGGATGCTTCCGCAGGAGTTGGCGCGTTGCACGTCCGTGGATGTCTGGCTCATGGCCAATGCCATTCAAGACCCTCAGGATGGTCGTGTTCGGACCCGAAGTCAGACTGGGCCTCGAGGTGGTGCAGGTGCGCGGTGGTCTTCCGTCTGAGCGTTCCCTTGTATGGACGGAATTCTGCATTGGTCCCAAGCCCCAAACCCTCCCTCGGGAGCCAGTGCCCAGCAACCTGAGTCGCTTCGCGGAAATGCGCTCCGTGCCCTTTAGCACGGTGCGGAGGGGTTTCCTGTACGGGCTGCTGCTGCACACCCTTCACTTCCTTGCCCTCGCCCGCCGCCCGGACATGCCCTGGTGTGCCTTGTTGCTGTCTGGCGGCAGAGGTCCCGGTTGGGGGCCCTCTACGGAGGGGTCCTCCTGCTTTCCATCGGGGACCTGGGGTGGAGGGTGTTGCACGCAGCAGTCCCCTACAATCGGAGAATGTGTAGGTTCACGGACTCCCAAGATACCTTCCCCTTTTGCGGCCTTGTGGAGTCCGTGGACCACATTTATATAGGGTGTTGTAGGCTGCACTCCCTTTTCAGTTATTTAAAGAACCTTTTGTTGATGTTTTGTTTGCACTTCAGCTCCATGCTCCTGATCTACGGGCACCCAGTGCGGAGGGGGGCTGGGAGGGGGGAGTGGGCCATTAACAGGTCCAGGCAGTGGGCAATCGAGGGGGTTGTCCAACCCGACTGTCTGCCCCTCTACTGCGGCTACGTTCACGGCCGGGTGTCCCTGGAGAGGGAGCACGCGGTGTCTGCTGGCACTGTCGAGTCCTTCCATACCCGGTGGGCACCGCGGGGTCTGGGGTGCTTTATCGACCCTCTTAATCACATTTTGATTTGATGTTGGTAAGTTTCCTTTAAAATTTGTCTTTGGTTTTACGGTTCCCTAATTTTGTGGCTGGGTTTATTTTGTCCCTGATTTTGTTAATTTAGTTTAATTGGTTGACTCCAAAAGAGTTAACTTGCCTAACCCTGCCGCTACACCTTGGTGCTCCCCATATATCCACAGTGTAGGTGGAGGCAGCCTGCTGACTGTGATGACCTTGGCGGGCATCCTCTGGAGGGCTGAGCCTTGGATGGGCCCCGGCCTGCTTTCGAGGTCCTGCTGTTTGGCAGTGGCACCCTCCTTGGCCCGTGGGACTGGAGCTGCTGAGGTCACAGGAAGAGAGGATTCAGATGGGCCGGTCACTCCCAGTCACCCGGTGGATGGCCCGGGGGTGTGCACCTGCCGATCCTCCTCCCTATCGGTGCCTGAGGGCGCCTGGCTGACCCATTGAGGAGAAGGGGTAGCTGAAGGGGGGAGATCAAGCTGCCCGCACACCTCATGTGTACAGACTGTTGGAGGCCAACTATGGCATCAGTGATGGAGTTGAGCCCATGCAGCACTGCAGTAGTGACATCCTGGACCAAGGTCTCCATGGCAGCTGCAATCCTACCAGTGTTGACCTCAGTGCGTTGGCATGCCGGCACCATCACCTCAGCCTGAGGATGGACGGACTCCTCCATCTTGCCTTGCAATCTGAGGAGTGCAGCGGACATCCCTTCCTGATGTTCCTGAGCTTGCCTCTGCAGCTCCAGCAACTGTGACATGACCAAGTCCAGGGGCTCATCATCTGACTTGGACTCAGCAAATTTCTGACCTCCAGCAATCCTCCAAATGCCGGGGACCTGAGAAGCCTCTGCATCGCCTGCTGTGGACCAGGCAGTGTGATGTGATCACCAGATTGTGATTCCGAGGCTACTCTAAAGCTAGGTCCCACCAAGGTGTGTGTCTCTGCGCTGGTGGAGGGTGTGGGTGAGCCCTGTGATGTCAACTTCAAGGAGGCTGCCTCCAGATTCCACTCCAGAGGTTTCTTTGGGGCTTGGTTGGAGGCCCTGGGCCATGGACTCTGTCGGCTGTTTGGCAGACGTGCCTGTGGAAGCAAAGAGAGATAATTAGTGCATGGCAGTGGCCTGTGAAACAGGACACATCACTCACAGTATGGTTGTCTGATGGATGTTGCATTACTGGATCCTCACTTGGTAGAGCAGCACCGACCTCACTGTCAGCACAGGACCGGTCCATATCCTCGCCGGCCAGCTGGATGGCTCTGTTTTCAAAGTCTGTGAGGACCTTGATTTCAGGCATTCCTCCACCGGTCTGCGACCTCTCCCTCTTGTTGTGTGCCAGCTTGTCCTGCATGAATAGAGATGGAGAGAGTGTGAGCAAGATGCCTGCCAGGCCAGATGATAAATATGCCTGGCCCGTGTGGCTGGTGAGTGGTCCCATGGATGGGATGAGGACATTGACAGTGAATGTGAGAGAGTGAATGGTGATGGCAGTGAATGGGCGAGTTGAGAGTGATGAGAAGAATGACTTACCCTGGCAGAACGGAGGAGGTCATTCATCCTCTTGTGGCACTGGGTGGCTGTCCTCTTTTGAAGGGCATTACTGCTTACCACCCCTGCTACTGCCTCCCAAGCCTAGGTGGTCAGGCCGCTGCCCATCTTTCAGCAGGGGTAGAGGACATCCCGGTGGGACTGCACGGCATCCAAAAGGCATTCCAGTGATGCGTCATTGAAACTGGGGGCTGCAGTCTATTTGCCTTTCAGGGCCGTGTCTTCCCTGCAGCAGTGGCGGTCTGGAAGCACTGAGATATGTACATGCAGCTGGACTTTAAATATGGCGCCCAGCATGATGAAGCGGCAAAGTGATGGTGGGCAGGCGAATGAGAGCCCGCCTGCCATGGAAATGGCATGTTTCCCGGGAATGCACAAATAATGTGGCGAGAAAATGTCGTTTTAGCTGCCCACTACCGCACTTAGTGCAGATCTGGGACAATTCCAACCAATGTTATCAGAGGCTCATATCACAACAAACAATAAGTTACTAATATTGGAATCATGTAAATTCTTGATCACAGAAAGACCTTTCCAGCATTATACAAATCAGCTCCTGACCTAACAAGCAGGCCTTAACCTGTCCAATATGTAGGTGAACACAGAACCTCAGAATATCAGGGTGTTTCTCCATGCTGAAATTCAAAATGAAACTGGCCCTTCACCCATTTATCTTATTTGGCAGAGCCTTTGGCCAGCTCCCAGTTTCTCTTTGCTTCAGGCTGACTGCTTCCTTGGTAAAAGTCAGCTCCAAGCTGTGCTTCCAAATTGCTTCAAGATGTCACAGAAGAAAGGGCATGAAAGTTGTTTTCCCTTCAAATCAGACAGAGCTGCTAATCAAGTATATATTTTAAAAAGATCCACAGGATATCAAATACAAAAGAAAGTTAATTCTGAATCTGAGAGTGATAGATTTTTGTTAACCAAGGGATATGGGGCAATGCTGGCATGTGGGGTTAGGTCACAGATGATCTCATTGAATGGTGGAAAAGGTTCGAGGGGCTAAATGGCCCACTTCTGCCCCTATACTTGCGGACCAGCGGAATCGCTATCACTCTGCAAAGCTCAGGAGTCATCATTGCCGAAAACTTGCACTTACCCAGACTTCAATTAGGGAAGTTGTGGGTCACAATGGCTATAAAGACTCTGTACTCAGTCATAGAAAAATAAAATACCATTTGTTCAATAACAGCAATAAATGGATGCCTTGTCTCTGTTCCGGCAGAAATGTGCAGTCAGATTGACGTAATTTTTATTTTAAAAAAGAGAAATTGTGTGCAGAAAAAAGTAAAATGTAATAAACCACAATGATAAAAGCTTTAATTATGTCATGCTATGTTGACTGATTTTTGACCCTGAAAACAGGAAATTTGATTTTTAGCTATCACCAAGCCCTTCAAACAACTGGATATTCAACCATTAATATTCCATGGTGTTGGGCAAACTCGGAGTATGTCGTTCCATGCCACTGAACAGCGTAATGTTTGCACAAACACAGATAAGGAATAATTCAAATAAATTGACCTCAGATTGTGGGGAGGAACAATATCAAAAGAAACAGTTGGTTTCTATGTTCATAATTACAGTTCGAAAATCATTTAATATCTTACGCCTCGGATGACAGACAGAAGGGAGTTATCTATTCTAATCTCATCGTGGAAAACCTCACCCAACGACGCCGGAGTACAATCTCGAAATGAAATTCTTAGTGACCTTTTAAACTCATTCTCCTACAGCTGAGAATCATGTTACAGAGCTCAAGTTCATGATGGGCACCAGAATGATTTGGTACACAAAACCTTTCATGTGGATTGTGGTAATATGAGTTACTGTGTCGCCTGTCCCTTTATCTCTCATTGTAAAAGAAAATAACTGGTGGCGGTGTTAACAGCTTCAACAACTCAATACATAGATTGCTTCTACTTGATTTATTGTTCTGAACAGATGCAGAAATCCTCTTCAAAGCATTGTTATGAAGGTTTTGTCTGTACCTTTTATTCTGTGTTGGTGGTGAGTCGGTTGAAAACAGGGTAAAATATTGTTTTGTTAACTGAAATCTTCCACAAACCTTAATCTCCGTGTCCTTTAATGATTCGTTTAAGGAAAACCTGTTGAACTTTTAAAATTAACATGACCATTGACTGCACAAATCGTGCACCTCTTGTGAATATTCCCTGGTGGAAAATGACGGAGGGAAATCTTACCAAGTGCCGAGAAATAATGTTATTAAAATAATCATTATTCAGCTTTAAAATAAAAAAAACTCACCTATATTTCTAACAGTATCTAAGAGCGAAATTTTCTGTGCCCGTTGGCATCGGGCATCATGGTGGGTGTGACCTGACAATATGGCGAGAAGGCCAAAAATTGGTTTCAGGACATTGTGAAACCAGTTTGCAATCGTCTGCTCTGCCCATCATGCCGGCTGCCTTTCCCACTACTGCACGTCGGGAACTTCATGTTAATATATCTGCATATCATTATAAGCCCAGCCTGCTGGAATCATCACCCCATGCTGGATCATCCGGGCACATCGGCCTGATTGCACATAGCATGTATAAGGCTTGCACCTGGCGAGGTGCACGTCGAGGGGAACTCGGAGGTGAGTGCACAGTAACATTGCGCAGCACTGACAAGGGTTGCCTGTTGGACCTTGAGGCTGAGGCGCCGTGCATTCATGTGAAGGCACAGGCAAGTCGCTTTTTCCTGGCTGGTTGACTGTGCGGTGCCAGGGCAAGGGCTACCCTGCGGTTGAGACAAGCTGGGGGGGGTGGTGCAAGGGCTGCCCTGTGGTTGAGACAAGCTGGGGGGGGTGGTGCAAGGGCTGCCCTGTGGTTGAGACAAGCTGGGGGAGGTGGTGCAAGGGCTGCACTGTAGTTGATGGTACTGCACACTAGCATGTGCTGGGGGGGACGGTGGTGGTGGAAGCGGCCATGCATTAGGGAAACTTTGTATAAAGTGACCATTCCTCCGCAGCTGAGACAGTTCAGGTGCAGCCACGTTGCCATGATTGGAGTCGGGCCTCTAGTTTCTCTGCCCACTCAAGCAACACAGAGGCCTGAAAGTGCCACCTAGTGCTCCATGGCTTTTCACCCCTTGGGCACAGACTGCAAACTAATGTGCATTTTAGTGGACTGCAGAACAATTGGATGACTGGGCACATTGTACAATCTCCTCGCTAAAGCTGGCCATGGAGCAGTCACTGGTGGAGGTGCTCACAGCCCCTTGCAATGTCAGCATCCTGGTTTGGACCAGTGTCCCCCATGGTTCAAGCTAACAGTGCAGCCTTGCAGTGTGGGTTAGGAAAATGCCTGTGCTTGAGCTGAGAGCACAGCATGCAGTCCAGTGGGTAAAGCTGCCACCAATTGGTCAGGTGGAGGTGGGTGGGGTTTTGGGCAGCCATGCAGTGCACTAAACTCTGGCCATCCAAATGGTGGCCAGCACTCTCCGGAATGCGTTAAGGGGCCTTCAGATTAACCAAGAGAGGTTCTTAGTACACCCAAGCTAACCCATGTGTGTCTCCCTTTCATCCTGCAGCAGGAGTACACCAGGAGCATGGAACGTGATGACCTAGCTGTATGCCTCATAGCTTACAGAGAACAGAAACAAAGGAGGAGAGAGTGATGGAGGAGCCTAGCTAGGCAGAGGGAGGAGCAGCACCCTCAGAAAGAAGGGGTGGCTGGGGGTTTCGTGCACATTGCTGAAGAGCCACAGTGAGCCTTCATTGGTTAGTGCCTAGCTAGACCCAGAGTTGCTAGATGGTGCTTGCCATTCCTGTAGAATTAGTGTCGCCGAAGACTGCGCTTGTCCAGGGAACTTGTTAGTCACAACTGCCACCTGCTGTAGTTTGACACCATGGGGACATGGAGGGCATCCACCGCCAATAGCCGTGAAACTGAATGCGGTACTCAATTTTTACGCCAGTGGCTCCTTTCAGGGCTCCACCCTGTGACCTCTGTGGGACATCACAAGCCTCCACACACAAATGCATCCATGAGGTCAGGGACGTAGTCTTTGTGAAGGCACACAACTTTATGTATTCCACCCAGGATCAAGAAAGTAAGGAAGCAAGAGTGCTGGGATTTGCCCAGATCTCAGGTTTCCCACAGGTGCAGGTGCATGACAAATAATAGGGGACCGAGCACAGATCCCTGTGGTATACCACTGCACACTGGCTTCCAGTCACTAAAGCATCAGTCATCATCCCACAGTCATCAACTGCACTCACATGTCATATCTCCATCACAACAAGCGGTCAACTACGTCAACTGCAAGGGTTTCCACTCTCTGAATTTTCAGCTGGTGTGCGCCAACCACAAACTCATCCTACAGGTCTGTATATGGTTCCCAGAGAGTGTCCACGACTCCTACATTCTCAGTAGGTCTCAGATCCCTAACATTTTCCAGGGTTCAGAGAGGTTGCTCCTCAGGGACAAGGGCCACCCGCAGAGGGCGTGGCTGATGACACCCATGTAGTAGCTACAGAGCACAGCACAGAGAAGGTATAATGCTCATGCTGTAACTCACACTTTGGTGAAGTAAACCATCGGAATGTTGAAAATGAGGTTACGTTGCCTGGACACCGGTCCTGTTCAGTTTCACGGACACTGGTGGAGCCCTGCAATGTAGTCCACAGAGGGTGTCACGCATTGTTGTCACCTGCTGTGCCCTTCACAACCTGGTACTGCAATGGGGGGAGGAGCTGCACGTCTCCTCCAATGAAGAGGACATCAACAGGAATGAGGGTGAGGTGGTCCTCGAAGGTGAGGATGACAGCCATGAGGCCACTACACTGGCCAGATGAGGCAGGTGTGCTCAGCTGGCCCTCATAGCTGCTAGGTTCGTAGAAGATGATGACGACATGCAATGAGGAGACACCAGAAATCCTCACATTGCATCTGTGAATATTTGACTCCAGCCTGGCTGATGGCGGCACACATACCCTCAGTGATAAGACTCCCCTCATGGAGATGCAGCGGTTGCCTATAGTCTGTACATTCCAGGAGGATGATGACGACATGCAGTGGAGACACTCCATAGATCCTCATATAGCTTATATGAATGGCTGACTCCTGTCTGGCTTGCACTCTATGAACAGGGCCATATCATGGAGATGCAGCAAGGAAACTTTAACTTCTCCTGATTCTATGGCATCCTTCATGAGCTGAACCCTCCAAGATCATGCTGTTACCAGACACAGATGCTGTTGAGATGGGGGGCCAGCCGCACCTCAAAGATGCTGGGAGCACACAGAGAATGAGGGAACTCTGTGCCACCGACCCAGGACATTCTGGCAGCAATGATAAGCCCCAACAAGGGATGGCACAGTGCTGGATCTAATTCTGAGGAATGAAGCTGGACAGGTGGCTGAGATGGTGGGGGAGCATTTTAGTGATAGCGACCACAAAATGGTACAATTTAAGCTTGTTACGGACAAAGAAATAGACAAGTTGCAAAAAAATGTTTTGGATTGGTGGATTCAAAATTGGCTGAGTTGTAGGAGACAGAGGGTGATGACAGAAGGATGCTTTAGTGACTGGAAGCCAGTGTCCAGTGGTGTACCACAGGGATCTGTGCTGAGTCCCCTATTATTTGTCATTTATATAAACAACATAGATGACTATGTGGGGGTTAGGATTAGTAAGTTTGCAGATGACACAAAGATTGGCCGGGTGGTTAACAGTGAGGTTGAGTGTCTTGGGCTACAGGAAGATATAGACGAGATGGTCAAATGGGCAGATAAGTGGCAGATGGAATTTAACCCTGAAAAGTATGAGGTGATACACGTTGGAAGGAGTAATTCGACAAGGAAGTATTCAATGAACGGCATGACACTAAGAAGTTCTGAGGAACAAAGGGACCTTGGCGTGTGTGTCCATAAATCTCTGAAGGCGGAGGGGCATGTTAGTGGAGTGGTGAAAAAGGCATATGGGACACTTGCCTTTATCAACCAAGGCATAGATTACTAAAGTAGGGAGGTCATGTTGGAGTTGTATAGAACCTTGGTGAGGCCACAGCTGGAATACTGCGTGTAGTTCTGGTCGCCACATTATAGGAAGGATGTGATTGCACTGGAGGGGGTGCAGAGGAGATTCACCAGGATGTTGCCAGGAATGAAACATTTAAGTTATGAAGAGAAGTTGGATAGACTTGGGTTGTTTTTGTTGGAGCAGAGAAGACTGAGGGGCGACCTGATCGAGGTGTACAAGATTATGAGGGGCATGGACATGGTGGATAGGGAGCAGCTGTTCCCTTTAGTTGAAGAGTCAGTCACGAGGGGACATAAGTTCAAGGTGAGGGGCAGGATGTTTAGGGGGGATGTGAGGAAAAACTTTTTTACCCAAAGAGTGGTGACGGTCTGTAATGCACTGCCTGGGAGGGTGCTGGAGGCGGGTTGCCTCACATCCTTTAAAAAGTACCTGGATGAGCATTTGGCACATCATAATATTCAAGGCTATGGGCCAAGTGTTGGTAAATGGGATTAGGTAGATAGGTCAGGTGTTTCTCATGTGTCGGTGCAGACTCGATGGGCTGAAGGGCCTATTTGCACTGTGTGATTCTGTGATAAGCCCCATCGAGATGCAGGCATGACCGATGTGACCAGTGACAGTGAAGGTGCACCATCATTGTGCTGCGAAGGTTGCACAAAGCACAGGGAAAAGGTCCTGGACTGAGACCCCTGCCTGTATCTTGTGCAGGGACCAAGGTTTCACATCTGAGTGACACAAACACTGCTCATCAGAACAAGGAGCTATAGGCAGGGAGACATTTTTGGGAGTTTATTGACAAAGTGAACATTATATACAAGTGATTAACACCCATGCCCAGGCTGTGCAAATTACAGCTTCCTGGAGGTGTCAGCAGTGGCTCAGTTCATAGCACCCTCGCCTTTGAATCAGAGGGTTGTGGGTTCATGTCCCACTCCTGGAAACCAAGAACTGTGATTGTACTCGAAAGAGTTGCAATCTGTGACTGTTGATAACTTGAAAGAGTTTCATACTTCACCAACTAGCTTGGGATAGGAGTAATATGGTAGCAGAGAATGGTTACCTAAAAGTGAAGAATAGAAATGAAGAATTAGAGGTGTCAGCTGTGGCTCAGTTCATAGCACCCTCGCCTTTGAATCAGAGGGTTGTGGGTTCATGTCCCACTCCCGGAAACCAAGAACTGTGATTGTACTCGAAAGAGTTGTAATCTGTGACTGTTGATAACTTGAAAGAATTTTACAGCTTCCTGATTGGGCTCAGGTACAGCTTGTTCCTGCCTGAGTGGGAGCTGGTGCTGTGTGCTGGCTGTGGCTGTTCCTGCTGCTTTTCCTGTGTTGTTGCTGTTATTACTTTGGAGTTTATTTGCTCACCTTCACCTGGAAGAAGAAGACTACTGCTCATACAGAGGAAAAAAGGAGTTCGGGGAGTTGGACTTTTTCTTTCTGGGGACCCCTACAACCTGCTGCTGCTGCAGGGTGGGGCCTTGCAAGGCCTGAAGCTCCTGGGAGTGGGAGTCTGGAGAGAGCTGGAGGGGAGAGGATGCAACTCCAGCCAGAGGGGGGAGGACTTTTGCTGTGCCAGAGGTGGGTGCCTGGGGGAGAAAAGAACTGCATTGATTTTCTGCAGGGGGAGGGAAGGAGGACCTGTTTTATTCAGAAGGGAGGGCAGTGACTGACTGAGTTTTAAAAGGGGGAAAGAAAACCTCCCCGGTCTGCCGTCCCTTGCCTCGCCTGGGCTAGCTGGTGCTGCCCAGAGCCAGCTGCATCCAAGGGCATTTACCATCATCCCTGAACTCTGCCTGGGCAGTACTAGCTGCCCAGGATAAGACTCCTCCGCCTGCAGCAGAAGATTGGACCCCCCCACCTCAAGAAACATCGGGGCATCTGCCTGCCTTTGTCCATTCTGCTTCCCCCTCCTCCTCTCCCTCTCACTCCCCCTGCTCCCACTCTCCATTCGCTCTGTTTGTTCTGTGTATTTTGCCTGCAGTGGGGTGGGTTTAGCGCTCCCCGATGGTGGCAGCACCATCTTCGCCGATGGCGGGGCCTGCCCGGGCCACCTATGCAGGGGGCGGTGGCCTCTTCGGTCCCAGCACCTCCTGCAACCCTGTCATCATTTAAATTGTTGACACGTCAGCTTGGGGTGAACTGCTACACCCACCCCACAATGACCATCGAGGCCTGCGTGAAGGGTCTTGCCGGGATTGTTGGCCCTTCGGCCATAGTCACAGCCTCGAAAATGTTCAGGAAGGCTGTATTCTTTTTGAAGGCCGAGCGGGCAGTGCCCCTCGCCCTTGAAAAGTGGCTTACAGTGGGATGTACCTGGCGGTGGACCCTCTGGAGGCCACCGTCCAGAGGCTCATGTTATCATCCCTGGTGAGCTCCTCCTCCCCCATCTTTGTCATCTGAGGGAGGTGAGGTCGGGAATGGGCCGATCCCGCTTAGCCTGAAGGACGCGAGCCTTTGTCATGTGTACCCCTGTGGGCGGCAGGTCTTTGTTTGCCTGGCCCGGGAGGAGTGCACCGAGGGGAGCTTTGATATTACCCTTGAGGGGGCTGTCTACTGCATCTTTTGGTCGGCGGGTGACATGCGATGGCATGCCTGCAAGAGGGTGGGGCACTTGAGGAAGAACTGCCCCACCTCCAAGGCTGCCCGCAGCATCCAGGTGGCTGCAGCTGGCACCGCCACTCCTCCCTCCGCCACCACCCCATCTTCCTCCCCGCGAGGGGAGGAGCCGCCAGCAGCCACCACCAGCTCGGCTGCCAGCAAGGCACTGGGAGAGACCCCAAGCCAGAAGAAGGTGCAGAGGAAGACCCGCCACCTGGAGAAGGCCTCCCAAGCCCCCCAGACCCCCAAGACCCCCCAAACCCACCTTGAACCCCAAACCCCTGAAGACACCGGCTCAAGGGAAACAACATCAGCGGGCCCCGGTGTTATGAATGCGCATGCTCCCGGGCCGTGTGTGCCTCAGCGCCATGTGCTGGGCCCGGCGTCGTCCTTGCGCGGGTTCGGCAGTGGTGGGCTGTGTGACCCCGAGCCAGTGGTCCTCCTCAAACCCCAGAGGGCGAAGTGTCTGGGAGGCTGGATGAGGCAGTGAAGGCCTTGCAGATGGAGGTCTCCCCAGCCCCCAGCCTGCCCCAGAAGAGGCGCCACACCTCGGATTGGGAGGATCTCATGACTCATGAGGTATATTGTGTTTCGTCCCCCAGTGAAGTGGTAGTGGCATCTCCACAGCGTAAGTCCTTGCTCTGACCTCCCCAACTCCCTGATTCTTTGCCATGGTCCCCTTGACAGGGCCCCTCAGAGGTCAGTGACCCACCCTATACCCCCGAGATGTCATCTGGCCTGCTGGGGGACTGTGGTGATTCCCTAATTGCTGGGTTATTGGGTGGCGGTGGCAGGGAGGGCCTCCCTGCTCCGTCTCAGCCTTTGGCGCTGGGAACTACTGTTTTGGGCCCAGGACGTTTTCTGGATTCACCTGACGACCTGGTGCCTGAGGCGGAGAGCGTCTCAGAGCCGCTGCCACCTTCTGACCCGGAGTCCTGAGAGGACGCTTCTGCCCTTGAACCTGGGGGAGTGGGATTGAGGCGGAGGTGGAGCTGACTGGCAGCTCCGAAGCAGCCCCCGTACTGAACACAGGAATTGGAAGGTGGAGGCGATGACTTGGAGGAGGATGGGGTTTCGGTGGTGGGCACTGGGGACAACTTAGAGTCATTGTCGGGCGAGATTCCCCTCTCTACGCTACTGGGGAGATGCCCCTTCCGTGGCGCAGGGCGGTCATTGCCCTGCTGCTTAAGAGAGGGGATCTCCATTAGCTTAAGAACTGATGCCCGGTCTCCCTCCTCAACACTGATTATAAAATCTTTGCCAGGGGAATGTCTTCTTACCTTGGCACCGTGCTGGGCCACATGATCCACCCTGACCAGTTCTACACCAACCTGGTCGTACTATCTTTGATAATATCCATCAAGTCCGGGACATCTTCCACTTTTCCCACAGGGCTGGCCTTCCCGTCTCTTGACCAGGAAAAGGCATTTGACAGGGTGGATCACGGATATTTATTCAGGACCCTGTGAGCTTTCGGGTTCGGGACACATTTCATCGCCCGTATCCGACTTCTGTACACTGCCGCAGAGTGTCTAGTGAAGGTTAACGGGTCCCTGACAGCGCCCCTTCGCTTTGGGAGAGGAGTGCGTAAGGGCTGCCCCCTGTCTGGCCAATTATATTCTGTGTGGACCCGTTCCTGCGCCTCTTGCAGAGGAGGTTGTTGGGATTGGTTCTGCGCGGGCCAGGCATCGGGGTGGTCCTCTCGGCTTACACCAATGACGCGGTCCTCATGTTCACCGGCCCAGCTGACCTGCGGAAGATGCGTGAGTGTTAGGAGGTCTACTCGGCTGTGCCCTCTGCCAGGATCAGCTGGGGCAAGTGTTCCGGACTCCTGGACGGTCCGTGGCAGATGGATCCCCCACCTGCGGAGCTCAGGCCTTTCACCTGGAGCAGGACCAGCCTCCTCTACCTGGGGGTCCATCTCTGCCCTGCTGAGGAATCCTGGCTGGTGAATTGGCAGGAGCTGGAGACCAAAGTCACCACTTGCCTGCGGCGCTGGACAGGACTGTTCCAAGTGCTGTCTTACCGAGGTCGAGTTCTGGTCATAAACCAGCCGATTGCTGCCATGATGTGGTACCAGCTGGTCACTTTGACCCCTCCCCTGGACTTTGTCACAAAAATCCAGAGAATCCTCATTGACTTCTTCTGGGACAAAAGACTGCACTGGGTCGCTGCTGAGGTTCTGAGTCTCCCGCTTAGGGAGGGCCGTCAGGCGCTGGTGTGCCTATGCACCCAGGTGGTGACTTTCCACCTTCAGGCCCTGCAGCGATACCTTTACGTTGAGCCCCCTCTGGGATGCTGCGCCCTGGCAATGTATTTCTTCCGCCAGGTGCATGGCCTGAATTCTGATGTGCAGCTCCTGTTTATAGACCTGAGGGGCCTTCGTGGCTCCTTGCAGGCGTTGCCCATCCTTTTACCAGGACCTGAAACATGGTCGCCTCGCGATGCAGCTCTCCACCATCAGGAGTAGCGGCTATCGTCAGAGAGCCACTGCTCAGGAATCCGCCCCTCCATCCTTTTCAGTGGCTGGCGGAGAGGAGGGCTGTGGCTGCCGGGGTGACCAGGATCGGGGATGTGCTGGGTGGCGGAGAAGTGGGTTAGATGATTCCCAGGAGTTAGCACTCGACAGCCTTGATGTGGGCGTGCTCAGCCCTGACCTCACACTGGGCCTCGAGGTGGCGCAGGTGCACAGTGGTCTTCCGTCCGAGCTTATGCCTGTTCGGACGGAATTCCACATTGGCCCCAAGCCCCAAACCCTCCCTCGGGAGCCGGTGCCCTGCACCCTGAGTTGCCTTGCGGAAATGCCCTCTGTGCCCATTAGCACGATATGGAGGGATTTCCTGTATGGGCTGCTGCTGCACAGCCTTCACTTCCTTGCCCTCGCCCGCCGCCCGGACACGCCCTGGCGTGCCTTGTTTCCGTCAGGCGGCGGAGGTCCCCAGTGGTCAACCCTCTGGAGGCCACCGCCCGTAGAATAATAATTTCGAACTTTTGTGCCCAGTGAGCTCCTCCTCCCCCACCTCCAACAACTGGGGGAGGTCAGGTCAGGGGTTGCGCCAATCCCGCTCGGCCTTAAGGACGTGGCTCTCCGCCACGTGTACTCATTCCAACACCAGGTTTTCATCCGCCTGGCCCGGGAAGAGTGACAGAGGGGAGGTTTTAATTTTGAGCACGAGGGGCCCACCTACGGCATGTTTTGGATGGTGGATGGTGTGCGGTGCCACGCCTGCAAGGGGGTGGGGCACGTTAGGAAGAACTGCCCCACCTCCAAAGCCACCAGCACCACCCAGGTGGTCGCAGCTGGCACTACTGCACCCAGCCTCCTCCCACCACCACTCCATCTTCCTCCCTGCAAGGGGAAGTGACGATGGTGGCTAATGCCAACTCAGCCACCGGTGAGGAGAGAGGAGAGCGTCTGCACCACAAGAAGTTGCAGAGGAAGGACAAGCGGGCCGAGGCTCAACCCTAGCCTGAACTCCAGGCCTCCCAAGACACCAGCTCGGGGGACATAAGAATATCTGAACCCATTGTCGCATTGGCGCGTAACCCTGAACCTGTTGCCACTCCGGGTCCCGGGTCTGGCAACGGTGGGGCGCAGGACCTCGAGTTGGTTTTCACCCCTAAAAAGATGCCCATGCCAGAACCCCAGAGGGCAGAGTGTCCAGGGGAGAGGGGGTTGAGGTAGTGGGAGCCTCACAAATAGAGATCTCCCCAACCCCTTCCTTCCCCCAGAAGTGGCGCCACTCTTTGGACGGGGAGGAATTCACTACTCCTGGAGGCAGGATTGTTTCCTCCCCAGATGAAGGGGTGGTGTCTCCATCTTAAAAATCCTCGTCCCACTCTCTGGGGGAGGGTGGAGAATCTAGTGTCTCGTCGCAGTCCCCTGAGCAGGGCCCCTTGGGGGTCGGTGAAGGCGTTGCCCTTCCCACCCTAACCCACCTTGTACCCCCAAAATGTCATCTGGCCCACCGGGGGACTGTGGTGATTCCACAACTGCTGGGTCATTGGGTGGCCGTGGCGAGGAGGGCCTCACCGCTCCCCCTCAGCCTTTGTCTGGGTGCTACCGTTCTGGGTCTGAAACTCTCTTCGGATACCCCGAGCGACCTCGTGCCTGGGGTGGAGCGGGTTTCTGAGCCGCTGCTGCCCTCTGAATCAAAGCCTCGAGAGGAGACCAGAGAGGACCCCTCTGGCCTCGATCCTGGGGGTAGGATTGAGGCAAAGGTAGAACCAGCTGGCAGCTCTGAATCAGCCCCGGGACTCAATGCAGGGAAGGGGTCGGAAGGCAGAGGCGACGACCCGGAAGAGGATCTGGCATCGATAGCGAGCACCAACGACCTTGAGTCATTGGAGCCAGCTGAGGTGATGGGGGCTCTGGTGCCCGCTGTTGACTCTCCACCCGCCACCCCCCAACCACCCGCCCACCACCCCCCATCCCCGTTGGGGAACTCCAGGACTTTTTGGTGAGTAATCGCAGTCGCCAAGACAGGGTCCAGTTGGCCTTGGACCGGTGGCATTCGTTTCCACTGGTGTTCTGGTCCACCCGCGAGGCCCTCAAAGCCCCCTAGCTGGAGCAGAACGCCGGGCAGAGGGTCCACACTTTCCTCGTTGGGTTCCTGAAGGAGAGGAAGATTTTAAAAAGTCCCCTCCTTCTTGCGCTTACACTAAGTGTTGGTAGCACATCCTTCTGACAATGAAGACTACCATGGCCAGCCTCAACATCCACGGCAGCAGGGACGCACAGCACAGGTTCCAGAACACCTTTGGTCCTCCGGGGCGGGAAGTATGCGCTGTGCTTCCTGCAGGAAACCCAGACCATTCTGGGAGACAAAGCTATGTGGCTCCTGGAGTGGCGAGGGGGGGTCTACATGAGTCACCTAGCCTCCACTTCTGGTGGGGTGGCTATCTTGTTGGCCTCACATTTTCAGCCGGAGATCTTGGGGGTCAAGGAGCTGGTGCCAGGCTACTGTGCTCCTGGGGGATGCGGCCCTTCACTGTGTGAATGTGTATTCTCCCCTGGGCGCGCAGCAGCAAGCAAGACTCTTTGAGGAAGTGTCCACTCCATCTTGGCTCTATCGACGCGGGCGAGTGCATTGTCCTCAGTAGGGGGGTATTTCAACTGTACTCTCAAGGCCTGGGTACCCAGCACCGCGCGCTAGGTGTGAGTAAGTTCCAGGACCTGGTCGGGTCCTTCGACTTAGTGGACGTCTGGTGAAATCTCCATCCCGACTCCAGCGTTTTCCCCTTTGTGTCACCTGGAGTCGGAGCGTCCAGACTCGAATGCCTTCACGTTTCCGAGGCATTCATGTCCTGCGTTCCAACAGCTTCCATGCAGCAGGTGCCGTGCACGGACCACCGTCTGGAGTGGGCGGAGCTTGTTCCGTTCTGCACTCAAATGGGGTCTGCATTCTGGCACTTTAACAACCTGCTGCTGGAGGATGAGCGGTTCCTGGACTCAGACAATGGCTGAAGCCCTGGAAGTGGAAAATACTTTAACATTTACCTTTAGTTGCCTTCTTCAGTTCCATCACCCTGGGAATCAGTCACACCCCAACAGAACTATTTTTACTGCAATTCAGAAGTCAGCATATTTCTGTAACATTGAGCCTCTTCAACTAAAGGAAATTTTTAAATTATTTTCTTCTGTGGAGCCAATGAGGAACAGAAGTGCTTCCTTCTGCTCCACAGCCCTTGTAATTGCCCTGCTGCCTCCTACCTTGACTTTTGTCCTCCAGGAGCTTAGCTGAGGGCTGGATGCAGTGGCCCAAAATATACTTTCCTTGAGGCATGACAGGTGCTGGCAACTCAGCCAAAAGATGTAGAGGTTTGAGGCCCAGTTTCAGAGTTGCCTTTTGCCGATTTGTTCCGTTGCACATCAAAAGGAGCCCAACCTCCCTTCTAACCCTTTATGCCCAAAAATCAGACAGGAAGACTGGGAAATCAGATAGCATCCATAAATCGAGTGTGATCCATCATAAGCCACTGCTCATGCCTAAAGAGGCTGGTTTTAGAACCATAGCCAATTGGTCTCATTGCCTCAAATTGTTTGCTTCTGGAGCGCTGTGGTTGCCCTTGAGAGAATTCTCAAATTGCAGGGAGGTATCAAATAATGCATGCGGCCTGCTGTACTCAGGATTGACGTTCACAAAAGGAACTATAATAGGTGCTAGGTTCCTCCTTTGCACAGGCAGTGGACCCAGCACCTGTGTCAACAGCTGCCTTGGACGACAGAAGGGCAGCCTAACCAATTCAGATGCAGACATCCCATGCAATATTGGACCCAGCAGGCTGGCTTTCTCTCCAGAACGGTGCTGGACAATTAAATTTCAAGCCAACGAATCATATAATTGGCCCTCCTGATCAAGTCCATGTTAACACCACATAGGCAGAGAGATCAAATTAGTCAATCCAAAGTTATTTCTCAGATCCTTCTCTCAAAATAGACTATTAATTTGTTTAAGCCTGTAGAACACAGCAGCACAGGATATTGCGAAACTCACTGCAACAGCTACAATATCACTAGGATTTGTTTACATAAGAAATTGTAATCATAGCTGATTAATGGACATTATCAATGTTAAGTGAGCAAAAGACTATGCCAGCAGGATGTTAAGTTCTGGACAGAAATATACTTTCAATACCACAGAGATGGACTTTGTAGTATTTGCTAAATTATTTTGTACATCATTTAACCTTAAAAGGTCAGTAAATATTTTCAGTTACTTTGGACTGTAAAAATCCAATGTATATTTAATATTTCACCAATTTGAAGAGAGTAATGTTGTAATGGAAAACTGAGGCAAATCCAATAAGGCCAAATTCTTTCAAGTCATAGAGATGGTTAATTCTCAGCACACAATGCTGCAAAACAGCAGACACCGATAAAAAGTACAGCTTCCAGTTTCGAGGCAGGATTTGCTTATGGAACCTGCCGAAAATCCATTGAGACAGAAAACAGATCTATGAAAATTCAAAAGTTATAACAGGCTGAATAAGTCAAAATATTGATAACTGAAGATACCAGCAATTGTATTGGAGGTTTGGTATTATTCAAAATGGGGACATAGTACCTCATTTGATGGAATATAGTTTTGTGAACCAAGGGTCGCAATCTGAATGCAAAAGTAGGTCCGGAGTGGGCCTAGGTGGGGAGATGAGGCATTGCTTGCATAAAACTAGAAGAAAACTTAGCAGGTAGCGATGTCTGATTTCAACATGATTGCCTAATTACATTTTTCCTTCTGGGGTTTCATGTCTCTAAGCATTGACATTGGGAATGATGCACATCCATATGACATGATCTCAACTTGACGATTTAAAGGGCCAGTGCAAAAATGGAATTTGGAGGAGCTAGGAGGCTTTGGAAGGAGCCAATGAGAATTAGGATGGGTTCAGAACTAGTAAAGCCATTATAGACATTTAATGATCTGGGATCATCGCTGCTGGGTGCAGTCTGGACCAGGAAGGACATACTATTTCCCAGCAATGGGCAAAGAAGCCTGCTATTCTCACCAAAAGACATGGGTGGAAGTAGTGAGGAGATAAACAGCAGGAACATTATTCCCAGGTCTTGGACACTGGGTAGGAAGCAACCGAATAACCTAATAAGGTCAGGAAAAATGTTGATCCATATACACCCTGTAGTGTTTAGCAACCCCTTCGCACTCAATCTATCTTGCCAAGTGTATTCCACATCACTCCTCACACCCAGTTAAGTTCCAAAGCATTCAGGGTTCACTATCTTTGCACAACCTCATCTCTCCATTTATCCATACATTGTAGCCACTCACTCCAATCCTTATACAGTGTCTAATAGTCAACATCACTGAATCCACTGCATCATTCAGGTGAATACGTGATCTTCGTTCCCAGGTCAGTTTTTTCACTGGTAGAAGAGAGTGCAAAATACGAGGGAGAGGGAGATGACCAGAAATGGGCCCCCAAAAATTGTACTGCAGAAAAGGATGCCATGCAGAGAAGTGGCATATTTGTGTCTTTCTTGTTTGGAGATGGAGAGACTGGGTATTCGCAAATAGCTTAAAGCAGAATTAAAAATACCCCTGACACACATATACTAACTTTATTTCATGAATGACTGAAATATAAGAGGTCAGAGTATGGTGATCGTCAAGATATTCACTTTACCACAATTAAACAATGTCGTTTCTTTTGTCCTCTAGGGCCTTAACACATTCAGCAATAGTCTGCCAACATGGCTGATCACAATTCCACAGAGGACCTCATTCCTTCAGAAGGTGCACTGTCAAACAGCATAGAGCCATGCACAAATGCAAATGCATGCATTTTGATGGGTCCATTCAGCCAGTCAGTTGGGTTTGCATCTGATGATTCACAATTCACAAGTAAGCAATACTGGCAGGGACAGCTGTGGAGAGTCAGGGTGTGCTATCCTCTCCAAACTGTGCTCAGCTAGTCACATATGCTGAGCAATCATAGAGAAGGGAAATACCACCGGTGCAGCAAATGTGCGAGATGCTGGAAGATGTGCCAGGTAAAATCTCCAAAATAGTTGAGAGCGTGGAAGAATCCAGCTCCAGAAGCAATTGATTGATGGTGCAGGGAATTGCGAGATTGTCTGCCATGGAGGGGGTAGCCATATCCATAAAACATCAAGCCTGGCTCTCAAATGCAGGCCTTGACCATAGCCGTGCAGAAGGTGTCTATCACTTTGAACAGGATGACTGATACCTTATCTGGGTCTTACAACAAGTCACTAATCTTCAAGCTGCTCCTCAGCAGAGCAGTTGGGAGTGATGTGGCACTGAGCCAAGAGAGGGATGATGGAAAAAGGGGAGTGGAAGTGGAATTCCAGTTAAAACACATCCACGGGGACGGTAGTGTAGTGGCAATGTTAATTAATCCAGTAATTCAGAATACTCTGGAGAAACAAGTTCAAGTCCCAAAAGGCAGCTGGGGTAATTTAAATTCCATTAATAAATCTGGAATAAAAAGCTAGCCTCAGTAAAATGACAATATGGTAGTTTCACGATGTGGTTCACCAATACCCTTTAAGGAAGTCTGCTGTCCTTACCCAGTTCAGTACTAGATGTGATTCTAGAGCCACATCAAAGTGGTTGATTCTTAACTGAAATGGACAAGCAAAACACTCAGTTGTATCACGCTGGATCACCACCACCTTTTCAAAGGCAATTAGAGATGGGAAACAAATGCTGTCCTTGCTAGTGATTAATATCCCATGAAAGAATATAAAAATAAAACTTTTCAGCTTTTGGCCACTAGCCTCCTCACAGTAGTTATGGTATCAGAGTATAAATCAGAAATTTAGACGTGCATTTAACCAGAGTAATCATGAGGTGCTAAATCTTCATACAGACTGGACAAACCAAATATGTAACAATAGCGTGGAGGAGGTGTTCATGGAATTTATACAAGATAGTTTTCTGGGTCAGTATGTTGAGCAACCAACAAGGCAACAGGATATTTTAGATCTAGTATTGTGCAATGAGAAAGGGCTAATTAATAACCTTAGAGTAAAGGAGCCTGTAGGGAATAGTGATCATAACATTACAGAATTTTATATTTACTTGAGTCATTTAGTTAAATTCAAAACTAAGGCCTTAAAAGAAGTAGCTACAGAGACAATGGATGTATTGGACCTCCTTATATTATAGGACAGTGGGTTGGAATATAGCAAATTTAAACTCATTATTCAAGAAAGCAGGGATAGAGAAAACAGGGAACAATAGACCCATTAGTCTGACATCCATAATAGGGAAAATGCTAAAAGCTATTATTTGGGGTGTGGCAACAGCACTTCAAATATCATAATATCATTAGGCAGAGTCAACACAAATTTATGAAAGGGAAATTGTGCTTGTCAAATCTATTAGAGTTTTTCTGAGGTTGTAAGTGTAAGATGATTAAGGGGAACCAATGGATGTAGTATATTTGAATTTTCAAAAAAGTATACATTGCCACAGGAGGTTATTACAAAATTAGGGCTCATTGAATTGGGGAAAATATATTAACATGAATTGAGGATAGGTTAATGGATAGAAAAAGAGTCAGAATAAACAGGTCTCTTTCAGTTTGGCAGGCTGTAAGTAGTGGAGTATTACAAGTGTCAATGCTTAGGCTTCAGTTATTTATAGTCTATGATAATGACTTAGGTGAGGGGACCAAGTGTAATGAATCAATGTTTGCTGACAATACAAAATTAGGTGGAGGATGCAAAGAGGCCGAGAAAGGCTTTTGACAGGTTAAATGGGCAAGACTTGGCAGATGTAATATAGTGTCAGAAAGTTTGAAGTTATACATTTTGAAAGAAAAATATATTTGCTTTTCTATTTTTCCAAGGGATGAGACACTGGGAAATGTTGGTATTCAAAGGGACCTGGTTGCCCTTGTACATGAATCACAAGATTATCATAAATGTATAGTAAACAATTAGAAAAGAAAACATTATGTTAGCCTTTATTACAAAATATTTGTGGTAGAAGGATGAAGAATTCTTACTGCAATTGTATAGGGCCTTAGTGAGACTACATTGTACAATTTTGGTTTCCTTAGCTAAAGAGAGATATAGTAGCTTTTGAGGGAATGCAACAAAGCTTTACTAGACTGATACTTGGGATGAGGGGTTTGTCCTATGAAGTGAGATTAAGTAGAATACATCCTTAGAATGTAGAAGAATGAGAAATGATCTGTTAAAAAAATAAACTTCTTAAGGGGCTTGACAGGGTAGATGCTGGGAGGATGTTACCCTTGGCTAGAGAGTCTGGACCAAGAGGTCACAGTCCCAGAATAAGAGGTCAGTCATTTAGGACTGAGATGAGGAGAAACTTTTGCACTCAAAAGGCTGTGGATCTTAGGAATTCTCTACCACAGAGAACGGTGAATATATTCAAGACTGAGACTGATAGATATTTGGATACGAAGGGATATGGGATAGGTGGAGTTGAGACAGGACATCAACCCTGATCGTATTGAATGGTGGGACAGGCTTGAAGAGCCAAATGGTCTACCCCTGCTCATATTTCTTATGTTCTTAGAAGAGGTCGTAAACTCAATCCTGGCAAATGCCGAACATCTATTCGTCAATGAGTCACACTGAAATGTCTTATAAATATCTTAAAACATTTTCTCATGACTAAGATTATTTGGCTCTGCAAAATTACAACATTTATTAGTACGACAGTTTTATACACAAGATTAACAGCCAGTGTCTCTGCAGTATTGATAAACATTTGGTCAATACAACTTTAAAATGCATATATTTTGGCCCTGCACAGTCTGGTTTAATTCAATCTGATTTGAATATTGGTGTCTTTAAAGGACACTATTATTGCTTTATTTTCAGTGTTATACATGTTCTTGCCAGCTCATTATTTTGTATGAGACTGGACAGTAGACTGAGCTGAGCTGGTCAATCATTACTTTAGATCCTGTCTGAAATCTGGTTCCACTACTCATTTTGTTCCATATATGCACAGCATAAGAATTCTTCAGTAACTTCTGAGCCTCAGATTTACTCATCACCTCAAAGTATTTTTTCCAGTCCTGCCAATGAATTGGATAGAAAGCCTCAGGAGGTAACATCCTCACTCCTTTGCACTGTTGAATCTTGGTTATGCTCTTCTTTTGACACCACTTTTTAAAAACACGAGTTGCTAACTGAGGCCCCTGGTGGCCCCAGATCCATCCATTGTAATGCTCAACAAAGTCCATCAAACACTGCCCAATGAAGTCATGGTGCCGATCAAAAGCCAAAAAGGCTGTATTCAGTAAATGTTGTTGTTCTCTGCCAATGCTGTTGGTGAGATTTAGCAAGTTTTTAAGAACAATAATGTCAGTGTCTAAGTAAATCCCACCATTTTTCCACATGAGGACAAGTCTGCAGGCATCAGACATAATTGGTATTAGATAGGGTTGCAACCATTGGTGCAGTCTTGTATACCATAAAGACAATGGAGTATCTGCAAAAAGTTCTTTCAAATCTAATGGCCTGATCTCGACATTAGGAAAACAGTTCAACAAGGAAATCCCCAAGGTTTGTGTATTTTTCACAGCTGAAAGACCCTTCATGAAAAGAACAATTTTGGCTCTGGGATGAGCTCTTGCTGCAGATTCCACAGAACACATGGACAAAAAAGTTGGGTTGGTTTGGTCGGAGGTCTCCACAAAGAAAATAGTTATATTATTGTTAGTGAGATTGTGACCATTTCTACCATAATTGAAGCCGATGGAGGGGCATTTGATGTGGTTGGGTAACCTGTATTTAACAGCTTTACTTTGTGCACCACCTTTGTAGTACAGCATTAATGTTAAAGAAACCAACTTTAATGAAATCAAAATACAAACACACAATTTACACCAGAAATTATTCTTCATTTTATTCCTTGGTACTAAATATCCGTTAATGAAATGCTGCTGCTGTTTATGCTTTTCTGGAGTTTACTTTGAGGGATATTGGCTCATTGTTTTAACCAGCACGAAGTGATGTACCAATTTGAAGTTTAGGTTCTTCTGCAGACAAAAGACAAATACTATATTTAATTTTTCACATCATTATCACCTATTTTTTTCAATGAATAAAACCAGAGCCAAATTAGCAACTGTTGAATTTTCTTTCAGTAATATTGTATATTGGGATTCTGACACAAGGCACCACAGAATACTAGGAAATGGATTTACCCAAACAGGCATAACAGACAGAAAAAGAAATAAAATCACATCTTCCATCATACACATCTTAACGGGGCAACGTTAAGAACAAATCAGTACTGTTAGTTGTATATTGATCGTGTTTAATCGGATGCAGGTAGTGGTCATTAACCAGGGGTTCACTTGGGCTCCTGAAAGTAGGAACGGACTGGAACTGGGATTTGTTAGGAGGTACATGCGTGATGGCCTTTGACCCAGGAATAGTAAGGAAAATTTTGTAATTACTTTAAAATGTTTTCGGAATCTGGAATTGTTTTTAAAACAGGATTTAAGATTTTGTATCAATCGTAAAGAGATTAATTATAATTTTGGATAGAAATACTGGTCGATGTGACCTGGTGGCCCTTGACCTGTACCAACAGGAAGGAATACAAAATATGGATGCCTTGTGGCAGACAGACAAAGAGGAAAGAGAAGAGCTGGAGAAAGAAGGCAGTCAGCAAGCCGAGTCAGAGAGCTGGATTCCTGAGCAATTGGAATGCACGTTTAAGAGAGCTACCACCGTTTCTTACACTCCCGAGTGATTTAATGTCCAGAATCAGCCATATGTGAAGGTAACAGTGGTTCTGGTAGATCACTGCTACCATGACTAATTGGAGGCGTGAGTTGAGCTTGTTCCGGAAAGAAGTGTGCCATTGTGTGGTAGATTGCATGGGCAGTACCCTGTTTACACAGACACTGTTGCTGATGGAGAATTAGTCAAGCCCTTGAAGAAAAGAAACCTTAAAGAAAGAACTTTGTGGATGCATGTTGGCCATACAGGCAGAGTAGACTGCCTAGAAGAGATAGTCTTTGTGCCATCTATTCCATGTGTAACTTATAATTTGTACCAACTGTGATTTGTCTGTTAATTTATATTTAAATTTGCATTGATTCTGATTAGTGTTGAAGTAAAAGCTACATAAAGTAAAAACTTGTTTGGTACATTTCTTCATTTAGGGAGTTGTTTGGTAAATCTGATTTTTTTGGCCTATGGATCTGTAAATAAATGCTTATGAAAGTGTTAAAGATTGGCTCCAGTTCTACACTTCAACCGTGGCTGTCAAAAAGAAAGATGTGCATTTATATAATGCTTTTATAAAAATACCACTGGAAATCTCAAAGTGCTTTACAGCCAATGAAGTACTGTTTTGAAATGTAGTCACTGTTGGCAGGAAACGTGGCAGCCAGTTTGCACTCAGCAAACTCCCACAAACAGCAACATGATAATGACCATACAACCTGTTTTTTTTTTGTGATGTTCATGGAGGGATAAATATTGGCCAGCACACCGTGGATAATACCCCTGCTCTTCTTCAAAGTAGTGCCATGAGCTCTTTTACATTGACCCAAGCAGGCAGTTGGGGCTTCCTTATAGAGTATGATGAGCACAGATCGTTTACCTCTCACTGCAGAATAGTTTAAGAGGAAAACATCAAAAACAATAACCACCACTCAATCAATAGAAGCTGAAGCAAACATGATTGGCAATAATAGTATTATTAATTTGTCCTATCAGTTCTAGATAGCCAGGCAGTGAAGGGTAGAACTGGAGCTTAATCTTTACAAACACAAGAAGCTTTTATTGACAGACATATACATTACAAACAGGCATCTCTAAACCCAAATACAGATTCATTTGGTTCCTGTATGGGAATACCAATGAATTGCTAGTTAATGCCCACCACCTGAATAAGTAAACACTCAATGAATATACAATTAGCACTGATCATGGATTAGTTTTGATTTTCAATATCTATCTGCCCCCATGCTGTCCTTCCCACTACCCAATTGGTTATTGGTCTCTTGTTCCTTATTTTGATCTTCCCTCAATATTTTCCAATTTTCCCCTGCTCCTCCATTGCCACCCTCCCCTCCACCCCGCTGTTGCCCACAGTGGCATTGTTTTTTCATTCATGGGATGTGGGCTTCGCTGGCTGGGCCAGCATTAATTGCCCATCCCTAGTCGCCCTCGAGAATGTGGTGGCGAGTTACCTTCTTGAACCGCTGCATTCCATGTGGCATGTGGTACACCCACAGTGCTGTTAGGGAGTTCCAGGATTTTGATCCAGTGACAGTGAAGGAACGGCAATATATTTCCAAGTCAGGATGGTGAATGACTTGGAGAGGAACTTCCAGGTGGTGGTGTTCCCATCTATCTGCTGCCCTTGTCCTTCTAGATGGTAGTGGTCGTGGGTTTGGACGGTGCTGTTGACGGAGCCTTGGTGAATTCCTGCAGTGCATCTTGTAGATGGTACACACTGCTGCTACTGTGTGTCAGTGGTGAAGGGAGTGAATGTTTGTGGATGTGGTGCCAATCAAGTGGACTACTTTGTCCTGGATGGTGTCAAGCTTCTTGAGTGTTGTGGGAACTGATCCATTCCATATCCATTCATAACCACGTTTTATACTGTCCAGCATATAAACCTTTCTATTATTTCCATGTACAGTACTCAGACAGGCAATGCTGATGTTTGTCCATCCTTTGCTACACCCAAATCTTTTTCATTTATTTCCCTGCTGTGATTCAAGGTTCTTTGGTTTGTTCCTGGAAAATATAGAATGTCCATTTTCCTTCCTTCTTTCCATCCATTGAAGAATCAGAAGATATCTATTTCTAAATATTACAGATCTGATAAATCACATCCATACACAGTAATAACTTCACCTGTTTGAACTGATCCAGGTCAAATCTATACCCAGTAACACCTGCACATGATCTCGGAGGTGAAGACTGGAAATATTAGAGGTGGAAGCAGTTGGTTTTGGTGACAGGGAGGATTTGGGGTCAGGACGTCAGCTTGGAGTGTGAAATATGATGCCACAGTTACAAACAGTCTGGTTTAGCCTCACATTGTTGGCAGGGAGTGGGATGGTGTTTGTGACTTAGGAACGGAGTTTGTAGTGGGGACCAAAGGCAATTGCTTCAGTCTTCCCAATGTTCAATTAGAGGAAATATCTGGTCTACTGGATGTCAGACAAAGTGTGACAAAATCAAAAGCAGATGTTGAGAGAGGTGATGGTGAGGTAAAGCCATGTGTCTTCAGTGTAAATGAGGAATCAGCAATATAAACTGAAAACTTGTCTAAGGGGGCAGCATGTAAATGAGAACTGGGATGGGACCAAGGACAGGTTTGGAGGAATTCCACAGAGATCTGGTTAAGAGGAGAAGCCTTTCAGGATATTCTCTAGCTATGATTTGACAAATGAGAAAGGAATCAGATGAGGGGAGTCCCACTCAACTTGACTACAAGGGAGTGTGTTTGAGAAGGATCTTGTTATCAACTGTGTCAAAGCTGTGGATAAGATGAGAGGGACAGTTCATCGTAGTCACATTTATGACTTTGATAAAGAGCATGGAAGGTGCCAAAACCTGTTGCAGGAAAGATGGAAGTGGGTTTGGCAGGTGACAACAAGTTCAAGGATTTGAGAGGAAAAGGAGGTTGGAGAGGGGCAGTTGTGTGCAAGGACAAAGAGACAAGGGTGGGGTTTTCGAGAAGGGGATTGATGATAACAGCAGGGAAGTGGACAGCATCTGAGGCCAAGTTATCGTTAACAAATAGCAGCTAATATCAGGCCCAGGAAGATAAGTTAGATGGCCAGTGTGGTGGGAATAGGATAAAGAGGCAAAAAGTTGGTCTCATCAACAAGCTGAGCTCAAAGAAGGCAGGAGGGGAGATAGGCAAGAAGCCAGAGAAACATGGGAGCTCAGGGTTAGGGCAATGAATGCAACCTTGGGAGATGTTAAGCTTGTTGGGCTAAGGGAAGTGGGAGAGACAACTAAACAATAACCTTAATCCTAATGACAAAGATGACCATACATTCCTTGCATTTGTTGTTAGAAGTAACAGGAGTGTGATTTAAGGAGAAGAGATGCTGGGTATTATTCATGCTCTCCAGAAAACACTTGGTGGAGTGAGCTATTTTGGCTGAGGAGTGCAGGGCCCAATGCACCCAGTTTGAGTCCCTTAGACTTGAGGAGCAGAGATGGGGGATGTATCCAGGTTGGGGGGAGGTGGGGAGGAGGTGGTGGAGGGAAACCAGATGCCAGGTCAGAGAGAACAAGTGTTTTATTTTGAACAGGGATATTAAGTGTGAAGGTCATGGTATGGTTGAGCAGATCAGTAATATTGTGGTGAATGGAGGGCAAATAGTTAGCCAATAGAGGAGATTGAAGTAGCTATTGTAATTCATTTGGGGAAGGCATTAGTTCAGGGATGGGCACAGAAGGAAATGGCATGAGGATGGCGAGGGACACAGGGAAGTGCTCAGAGTTGGCCAACAAATCCCCAGGACCTGATGGCCTACATTTATAGTTCTAAAAGAGATAGCTGCAGAGTTAGTGGATGTGCTAGCTATGGATTATCACAAATTACTTTGATTCTGGAATGGTCGCATCAGATTGGGAGTTGACAAATGCAGCATCACCTTTCAAGAAAGGAGGGAAAGAGAAAACATGGAAGTCTTAACAATGCACTTAGAAAAGCATTGTATGACTAGAACAAGCTTAACATGGCATGACAAAAAGGGAAATAATGTTTGACAGATTTATTAGCTTTTTGAGGATGTAACCAGTAGGGTAGATAAAAAGGGAACCAGTAGATATCGTATACCTAGATTTCCAAAAGGCATTCGATAAGGTGCCATACAGAAGTTTAATAAGCAAGATAAGTGCACATGGAGTTGAGGGTATATTAGCATGGATAGAGGATTCATTAATGAACAGGAGGCAAAGAGTGGGCATAAACAGGGCATTTTCAAGTTGATAGGCTGTGACTAGTGGAGTGCCACAAGGATCGGTGCTGGGTCCTCAGTTATTTAGAAGAGACAGGAGTAATGTATCTAAGTTTTCTGATGATTCAAATCTAGGTGGAAAGGTAAGCTGTGGGGAAGACACAGAACGGCTGCAAAGAGAAATAGACAGGTTAAGTGAGTCGGCAACAAGATGGCAGATGGAGTATATTGTAGGGAACTGTGAAGTTATTCACTTTGGTTGTAAGAATAGAAAAGCAGAATATGTTTGAAATAGTGTTCAGGACCTGCCATGATTCTGATCATCACCAAACCAACAACTCTACAGAGGTTGTAGTGTTGCAGAGCATGATAAAGATTACTAATGAGACCCTCGATCAAATTAGTCAATCTCCAGCACAAAGTTATTTCTTTGACTACATTGTGGATGACAACATTAAAAGGAGCACAAGCTGACAGCCAGGAAGCAGTGCTCAATCTCATGGTTGCCATGAGCTTCAGGCTTATTATTGAAATTGTGAAATCGACAATGCAGAATTTCAGCCCAGGGCTCTTTCCATATGTGTGCTGGTGAAGACCTTGACCAAAATGTAATTGGAAAATGTATACACATGGTGCCTTTTCTCAAATCCATTTTGGGCAAAATGATTCCAGTCCTTGTTGGAGTGAAGGAGGATGAGCTGACGTCTGTATTCACCTCAGCAATAGGTAGTTTTAGCAAGAGCATCGATTTACCTGGAATATGTGAAGAAAGCCTCAGCCCCTATATTGATTAGAGAGTCTTTTTCCACTGAAATCAACATTGCCTATAGTCTGTTGTTCAAGACAGAGCTCCTCAAGTTGAACATCCCAACTGTGGAATTCCTAGGCTAAGTCAGCTGTCTGCTACCAAAGGAGAGACTAGAGGAACAGTGACCCAAGTTAATTCTATGCATCTTGCCCCTTTACAGGAAACAAGTAGAGTATTTTTCCATTAAAAAATGTCTGTGCCAGATTTTGGATATTGTTATGCAGATGAGGTGTCTCAGGCTGCAACCACAGGTGAACAATTCTGCTTAACAATCTTTACCAACAGATTTTTCTTTCAGTGAACTTTAATAACCATCTTGCTGAGAAAAAACACATTGAGGTCCTTTGCCCTTTCACAGTCCTTGGCCTGGTTAATGCAGAACCAATTTCTCCTCCCTTTCTCCTACCCCAGTTGAAGACTGATCAACAAACAAGATTAAGAATAAACACTCAGTGTAATGCGACAGCTCATTAGCTTCACGTAGAGAGGAAGGCGGCTCAGATAGTGGTGCCCACAAAGCCATTAACTGCAGACAAGAGCAGCTAGTTGTCTAGGTCATATGTGCCATGGCCCCAGCAAGATTACCTTGAGCCAGAGGGAGGAAAGTTGTGGAATTCCTCCCTGGAGAGTGTGCTGCATTTGATGATTCAGGGACCCTGGTACTACCCAATCATCCAGATCAGGTTACAGATGAAGACTTAGCTATAGCCTGTGAAACAACACAGAGAAGATGGATGATGTCCTCTGGCCTTTCTCACTGGAAGATGTCACGATGAACCTGCACACCAAGGCTTTAACAACAATCTACAATTGCTTGGCCTTCTTTGGAAAATGAAACAGCAAGCCAGGAGTGAAAGGTAATCTTGCTGGAGCCATGGCACATATGACCTAGACAACTAGCTGATTCTCCCAATTGTTGCTCTTGTCTACAGCTAATGTCTTTGTGGGCACCACTATCTGAGCCTTCTTCCTCTCTGCGTGAAGCTAATGAGCTGTCTCATTACACTGAGTGTTTGTTCCTAACTTTGTTCTCCCTTACTTATGATGAAGATATCAATCTCCCCAAATCCCAGGAGCTGCTGGCCTGACTTATTGCATCCTGTTGACCATGTCAGGACGGAGGCCGATGAGCTGCTTCACTGGGGCTAATGAACTTCCTAAACTTCAACATCCACCCGGCAGACAATGTGGGAAGAATATTGTTCCAATACAGCGGCTGTCTTCATGCAAACTATTAAAACTATGGAACCAGGTCTCAGAGACTCGAAACGTTAACTCTGTTTCTCTCTCCACAGCTGCTGTTAGGCCTGCTGAGTTTTTCCAGCATTTTCTGTTTTTGTTTCAGATTTCCAACATCTGCAGTAGTTTGCTTTTATCTCAGAGACACTTGGTATGCTGAGGTTCAATTGCACTTAGTTCCTTACGAGGAGCTGACGCTTTCAGTTCTGTTTAATATTGCCATTCCAATCTCCCACACATCAACAGTCATGTGCTGTCTCGTCACTTGCCCTGTACTGTTGGATAAGCACATCAGCGATGTATGGTGATCACTGACAGAGGAGACAGAAAGTGCCATGAGTACAATGAGACTGCTGGGCGTACTGAATAAACAGTTACCATTTGGGGGAAAAAGGAGAACTTGATCCATCAGTGAGAACCCTCAATGTTCACCTCTTGAAACCCTGGCTGCTGTTTGTGTTCTGCGTGAACTGATAATCATGCCAGAGTCTGAAGAGGTTGTGATCAAATTATTTCCCGCAGTTTTTTAAGCAACCTACTCACCGAACACAGCTTCTCCGTCAATATTCGTCTGCCCAAAGCTTTGCTGAACTGAAGCAGAGATCTCTCTCGCAGAGGAAGCTCAAACACCTAAAAGTGGAGATGTGCGTGTGTGTGAACTGTGTTGAGAAACTAACAGAGCTGTTGGGTCAGACACAGAATCAATGCTTAGTAAATTTCATGATACAAAAATGGAAGCTGGGACCAGATGAAGAACCTATGCATATCCCACAAAGGGGTAGTCTGCTGGCCAAAGCAATGGTCCAGTATGGTGCCCATGGTCTGACCGATCATAGAACAGCTCACAGATCTCACCCTTACTGCAAGGAGTATCAGAAAGTCACTAGCTTTGGAGAGTTCTAATAATCTCCACTGCTGCCACACACCCCCGGATGACCAGATTGCTTCGATGTCTGTTTAATATTCCTTCAGTTGTCCAGTTTCTGTGTTAAGGGCCTGGGCAATGTCACAATTGGACCTCCACACAGCATTGAAAAATTTTTGACTTGTGTTGCATGCAATGGCTGGTCTGATGCAAACCAGGGAGAATGACAATGAGTTGCAAATGTTTGAGGTGCTATTATGCCTCACCAAATGTTTAAATCAGTTGGGAGCAAATACCTTCAGACCCTTCGTACTGAAAAACATTACTATTTTTTGAGGCCAAATGCAATAAAGCAGGCTGAAGCATTTGGAGTGAGGGGAAATTTAGCCAAGTGCTCAAATAAAGGTCACAAATTCTGAGTCACTTGGTGGAAAAAAGTATCAACTCTACAGCCAAGGATGGCAATCAGACTGAAACCAACTTCGGCTATGATCCTCCAACTCAAACCCAAACCAACTCCTCCTCCACCACCACCTCGCCAACATATGCCCCGATCCTCTAACACAGGCATAAACCATCTCCTCCACCTCCTGTTCCTCACAAACACAGACCCCGATGCTGCTCTACCTCCTCTTCCTCTCCACAGGCCCCAATCCTCCTCCACCTGTTCTTCTCCTTCACAGCCCCGATCATTCTCCACAGGCCCAGATCCTGCTCCTCCTCTTGCATACATAAGAACAAATGAATTAGGAGCAGGAGTAGGCCACTTGGCCCCTTGAGCCTGCACCACCATTCAATAAGGTCATGGCTGATCTGACGGTAACCTCAACCTCACATTTTTGCCTATCCCCAGTAACCTTCCACCCCCTTGTTAATCAAGAATCTATCTAGCTCTGCCTTAAAAATATTCGAACACTCTGCTTCCACTGCCTTTTGAGGAAGAGAGTTTCAAAGACTCATGACCCTCAGGAAAAAATTTCTCCTCATCTCTGTCTTAAATGAGCGACCCCTTATATTTAAACAGTGATTCCTAATTCTAGATTCTCCCACAAGAGGAAATATCCTCTCCACATTCACCCTGTCAAGATCCCTCAGGATCTTGAAGGTTTCAATTAACGACACAAAACTGGGCAGGGTCGTGGGTTGAGGAGGATGATGCAGGGAGGCTTCAGGGCGATTTAGACAAGTTGTGTATTTGGGCAAACACATAGTAGATGCAGTATAACATGGATAAATATGAATTTATACACTTCGATATAGAAAACAGAAAGGCAGAGTTTAGTTAAATGTGATATATTAAGAAACGTGGATGTACAAAGGGATCTGGGTGTCCTTGTACACCAGTCAGTGAAAGTAAATAGGCAGGTGCAGCAAGCAATTAGGAAGGCAAATGGTACGTTGGCCTTCATTGCATGAGGATTTGAGTTATGAAGTAGGGATGTCTTACTGCAGTTATACAGGGCCTTGGTGAGACTATCCTTGGAGAATTGCATGCAGTTTTGGTCTCCCTACCTAAGAAAGGATATACTTGCCATAGGAGGAGTGCAGCGAAGGTTCACTAGGCTGATACTGGGGATGGCAAGACTGTCGTATGAGGAGAGGTTGGTTCGACTGGGCCTGTATTCACTAGAGTTTAGAGGAATGAAGGGGGATCGGATTGAAATGTATAAAATTCTAACAGGGCTAAACAGACTGGATGCAGGGAGTATGTTTCCCCTGGTTGGGGAGTCTAGAACCAGGGGCTTAAGGAGTTAAGACCCCTCAGGATGTTAAAAGGTTTCACTTAAATCGCCTCTTACTCTAAATTCCAGTGGATACAAACCTAACCTGTCCAGCCTTTCCTCATAAGACAACCCACCCATTGCTAGTATTAGTCTAGTGAAACTTCTCTGAACTGCTCCTAACGCATTTACATTTTTCCTTAAATAAGGAGACCAGTACTGTACACAATACTCCAGATGTGGTCTCACCAGTGGTCTGTACAACTGAAGCATAACCTCCCTACTTTTGTATTCAATTCCCCTCCCAATAAGCAATAACAGCCTATTAGCTTTCCTAATTACCTGCTGTACCTGCATACTAAACTTTTGTGATTCATGCACTAGGACACTGAAATCCCTTTGAATCTCAGAGCTCTGCAATCTCTCCCCATTTAGATAATAAGCTTTTTTATTCTTCCTGCCAAAATGGACAATTTTACATTTGCCTACATTGTACTCCATTTTCCAGGTCTTTGCCCACTCACTTAACCAATCTATGTCACTTTGTAGCCTCCTTACATCCTCTTCACAATATACTTTCCTACCTATCTTTGTGTCGTCAGCAAATTTAGCAACTATTCCTTCGGTCCCTTCATCCAAGTCATGTATACAAATTGTAAAAAGCTGAGGACCCAGCACTGATCCATGTGACACACCACTTGTCACATCCTGCCAACCAGAAAAGACCCATTTATGCCAACTCTCTGTTTCCTGTTGGTGAGCCAATCTTCTATCCATGCCAATATGTTACCCTCATTCCATGAGCTTTTTTTCCTGCAATAACCTTTGACGTGGCACTTCATTAAATGCCTTCTGGAACTTTAAGTACAGTACATCCATCAGTTTCCCTTTATCCACAGCACATGTGACTCCTTCAAAGAACTCCAATAAATTGGTTAAACATGATTTCCCTTTTACAAAACCATGTTGATTCTGCCTGATTGCCTTGACTTTTTCTAAGTGCCCTGCTACAACATCTTTAATAATAGCTTCTAACATTTTCCCTATGACAGACATTAGGCTAACTGGCCTGTAGTTTCCTGCTTTCTGTCTCCCTTTTTGAATAAAGGAGTTATACTTGCTGTTTTCCAATCCAATGGAACCATTCCCAAATCTAGGGAATTTTAGAAAATTAAAACCAATGCATCAACTGTCTGACTGGCCACTTCTTTCAAGACCTTAGGATGAAGTCCACCCGGACCTGGGGATTTGTCAGCCTATAGCCCCAATAGTTTGTTCAATACCACTTGCCTGGTGATTGTAATTTTCTGAGTTCCTCTCTCCCTTCCATTTCCTGATTTACATCTATTTCCAGGATGTTACTTGTGTCCTCTGTAGTGAAGAACAAAGTAAAATACCTGTTTAATTCATCTGCCATCTTCCAATTTCCATCATCAATTCCCCCGATGCACAATCTGTAGGACCAATACTCACTTTGTTAACTCTTTTCTTATTTAAATGTCTGTAGAAACTCTTGCTATACATCTTTTATTACTAGCTAGCTTTCTCTTGTACTCTCATATTTCTCTCCTTATTAATCTTTTTGTCATTCTTTGATATCTTTATATTATTTCCAATCTTCTGACCTGCCACCCGTCTTTGCATAATTATATGCTTTTTGTTTAGGTTTGATACTGTCTTTAACTTTTTAAATTCACCACGATGGTGTGCCCTCCCCTTGGAATTTTTCTCTCATTGGAATGTATCTGTTCTGTGTATTCTGAAATATCCCTTTAAATGTCTGCCACTGAACTTCTATTGAGATATCCCTTAATCTCATTTGCCAGTTCATGCCAGCTCTGCCCACATGCCCTCATAATTTCCCTTGTTTAAGTTTGAAATACTAGTCTTGGACGCACTCGTTTCTCCCTCAAAATGAATGCAAAATACAATCATTATGATTGCTGTTATCTAGGGGTGCCTTCACTAGGAGGTTATCAATTAATCCAATCTCATTGCTCAACACTGCTTTAGTATAGCCTGCTCTATGGTTGGCTCCAGAAGGTGCTGTTCTAAGAAACTATCCTGGAAACATTCCAAGAACTCCACATCTACACTACCTTTGTCCATCTGATTTTTCCAGCCTATATGTAGATTAAAATCCCCCATGATTATTGCTGATAAGCTCCCATTATCTCTTCTTTTATATTCTGTCCTACCATGTAGTTACAATTAGGGGGTCTATACACCACTCCTACAAGTGACTTCTTGCCTTTATCATTCCTCATCTCAACCCAAACCACTTCTACATCCTGGTTTCCTGAACTTAGGTTATCCCTCTCTAATGTCCTAATACCATCATAAATTAACAGAGCCACTCCTCCACCTTTTCCTAACTTCCTGTCCTTCCTTAATGTCACATTTGCTTCAGTATTCAAGTCCCAATCTGTCATCCTGTAGCCATGTCTCTGTAATTGCTATCAGATCATATTTATTTATTATTTATTTCTATTTGCACGATCAGTTCATCTGCTTTGTTTTGAAAGCTACTGGCATTCAGGTACAGAGCATTTAATTTTGTCTTTTTTTTTGTAGCATCTAACCTTATATGCTGATTTACTCTTAGATTTAATTACTCTGTCTCATCCTGTCACAGCCTGTTTATCATTTCCCATACCAACACCTTTCTCTCTTGCCTTGTCTCTAATCTTTGGTTTACCACATCTTGCCAGATTTGATCCCTTGCCCCCACTATTCAGTTTAAAACCCCCTCTACTTCCCTAGTTAGGCAGCTCGTGAGGAAACCAGCCCTAGCACAGCTCAAGTGCAGGCCGTCCCAACAGTACAGATTCCACTTTTCCCAATACTGATGCCAACGCCTCACAAACCAGAACCCATTTCTTCCACACAAGTCTTTGAACCATGCATTCATTTCTCTAATCTTATTTGTTCTATGCATTCTTCTTCCTCTCTGCAGGCCCTGATCCTCCTCCACAGACCCTGAACCTCCACCACCTCCTCCTCCTCTTCAACACAAGCCTGATTCTCCTCCATCACCCCTTCTGAACAATAAATCATTGGTTGTTTCAGTGTTTTATAATTTTGCTGTTATTATTGATCAATCTTCAAACAGCGTGCACTCCATTTGTGTGTGACTGGCAATAAAGTCTCTTAATGTTCACACAGGCAATCTTGACTTGGAGACAAGTCCCAGCCTACAGTTACTGGAATTTATTATTGCATCATAATGTTATTTAATTAACAGATACTGTACACATTACGAAACTTACAACTCTCAGGAGTTCATCATGAGGGGTGCAGTTTCTGAACTTCACTCATTATCTTTCAGTGGGATTTTCCAATCTCTCAATTCTGTTTTTTCGTTCCCAAATATACACATTTGCCCATGAAAGAGGCTGAGGTTTTTCCATAAAGGTTACCGGTACAACAGCAGTTGTGGGGCAGACGCCTTACACTGGTTTGTGGCAGACAGTAATCATCGGGCCATATCTCCCGACTCGCATTGGAAAGTGCTGGCCCGCAGAAATTAGAAATGCCTACTTAACTGGTCCTGAAAATTACGTTGACGTGTATGTTTGCTGGAGCTGGTTGGGGCCTGCATTGAAAGACTGCTCACAGGCCCCAGCGAAGCCCAGCTCCAGTGCATTAAAGAAGGCCATGCCCCCTATTTTTTTTTTAACAGCAGGTAAGTGCATAGGATTTGTGGTGTGGGGGTGTCCAGGGGTGGTCCAAGGGGATGGAGCATAGTAGTTTGGAGGTCGGATGGGGAGGAGGGGTCAGAGGTCCATGGCAGGGTTTTTTGGGGGTGGGGGAGGGGAGGGAGAAGAGAAGGGGAGGGTGGCAAAGCCCAGGAGGGTTTTTGGGGGTGTCTGATACTTGGGGTGGGGGGGGGGGGAGTGGTGGGTGCAGGAGGTCGGAGGTCTGTGGTGACCTGGGTGTGGGGTTGGGGGCGGAGGTCAGTCGAAGGTCCAGGGTGGGGGGTTGGGGAAATCAGAGGATGGGGGCAGAGAGGCCCATGGAGTCAGTCTGGATTTTTACAATATTTACTCAGAAGTTAGAAGAGGTTTTAATTCCTCTAACTTTTTCCTGAATAACTATTGGTATAACCAATAGAAAGGCAGATGAGCTTAGGGCGTGGATTGGCACTTGGGATTACGACATTATTGCTATTAGTGAGACTTGGTTGCAGGAGGGGCAGGACTGGCAGCTCAATGTTCCGGGGTTCCGTTGTTTCAGACGTGATAGAGGGGGAGGGATGAAAGGGGGAGGAGTGGCATTACTAGTCAGGGAAAATATCACAGCTGTGCATAAGCAGGACGCCCGGAGGGCTCTTCTACAGAGGCCATATGGGTGGAGCTGAGGAATGGGAAAGCTGTGACCACACTAATAGGGTTGTATTATAAACCGCCTAATAGTCAGAGAGAATTGGAGGAGCAAATCTGTAGAGAGATAGCAGACCGATGTAAGAAACAGAAAGTTGTGATAGTAGGAGATTTTAACTTTCCACATATTGACTGGGACTCCCATACTGTAAAAGGGCTGGATGGCTTGGAGTTTGTCAAATGTGTTCAGGAAAGTTTTCTAAATCAATATATAGAGGTACCAATGAGAGAGGATGCAATACTTGATCTCCTATTAGGGAACCAGACAGGTCAGGTGACAGAAGTATGCGTAGGCGAACATTTTGGGTCCAGTGACCACAATGTCATTAGTTTTAAGCTAATTATGGATAAGGGTAGGTCTGGTCCTTGAGTTGAGATTCTAAATTGGAGAAAGGCCAATTTTGTGGAAATGAGAAAGGATCTAGGAAGAGTGGATTGGGATAAGTTGTTTTCTGGCAATGATGTGTTCAGTAAGTGGAAGGCATTCAAAGGCGAAATTTTGAGAGTGCAGAGTTTGCATGTTCCTGTCAGGATTAAAGGCAAAGTTAACAGGCATAGGGAACCTTGGTTTTCAAGGGATCTAGTTAAGAAGAGAGAGGTGTATAGCAGGTATAGGTAACAAGGAGCAAATGAGGTTCTTGTAGAGTATAGAAAATGTAAGAAAATACTAAAAAAGGAAATCAGGAAGGCAAAAAGACATGAGGTTGCTTTGGCAGATAATGTGAAGGTAAACCCGAAGGGTTTCTACAAGTATATTAATAGTAAAAGGATAGTAAGGGACACAATTGGTCCCCTTGAAGATCAGAGTGGTCGTCTATGTGTGGAGCCTCACGAGATGGGGGAGATCTTAAACAGTTTTTTTGCATCAGTATTTACTCAGGAAACTGGCATAGTGTATAAGGAAGGAAGGGAAACAAGCAGTAGTGTCATGGAACATATAGAGATTAAAGAGGAGGAGGTGCTTGCTGCCTTACAGCGAATAAAGGTAGATAAATCCCCCAGGCCTGACATGATATTCCCTTGGACCTTGAGGGAGACTAGTGTAGAAATTGCAGGGGCCCTGGCAGAAATATTTAAAATGTCCTTAGCCATGGGTGAGGTGCCAGAGGATTGGAGGGTAGCTCATGTTGTTCCGTTGTTTAAAAAAGGCTCCAAATGTAAACCAGGTAATTACAGGCCAGTGAGCCTGACGTCAGTAGTAGGTAAATTATTGGAAGATGTTCTGAGAGATTGGATATACAATTATTTGGACAGCCAAGGGCTGATTAAGAATAGTCAGCATGGCTTTGTGCGTGGTAGGTCATGTTTAACGAACCTTGTAGAGTTTTTTGAGGAGGTTACCAAGGAAGTAGATGAAGGAAAGGCTGTGGATGTTGTCCACATGGACTTTAGTAAGGCCTTTGACAAGGTCCCGCATGGGAGGTTAGTTCAGAAGGTTCAGACTCTTGGTATCCATGGAGAGGTTGTAAACTGGATTCGAAATTGGCTGTGTGGGAGAAGACAGAGAGTGGTAGTGGATGATTGCTTCTCAGACTGGAGGTCTGTGACTAGTGGTGTGCCTCAGGGATCTGTGCTGGGACCATTGTTGTTTGTTGTCTATATCAATGATTTGGATGATAATGTGGTGAATTGGATCAGCAAGTTTGCTGATGACACTAAGATTGGAGGCATTGTGGACAGCGAGGAAGGCTTTCAAAGCTTGCAGAGTGATCTGGACCAACTGGAAAAAATGGGCCAGAAAATGGCAGATGGAATTTAATGCGGAAAAGTGTGAGGTGTTATATTTTGGAAGGTCAAACCAAGGTCGGTCATACACAGTAAATGGTAGGGCGGAGGAACAAAGGGATCTGGGAGTTCAGATACATAATTCCCTGAAAGTGGCGTCACAGGTAGACAAGGTTGTAAAGAAAGCTTTTGGCATACTGGCCTTCATAAATCAAAGTATTGAGTATAGGAGTTGGGATGTTATGGTGAGGTTGTATAAGACATTGGTGAGGCCAACTTTGGAGTATTGTGTGCAGTTCTGGTCGCTTAACTACAGGAAGGATATCAGTAAGATTGAGAGAGTGCAGAGAAGATTTACTAGGATGTTGCCGGGTCTTAAGGAATTGAGTTACAGGGAAAGATTAAACAGGTTAGGACTTTATTCCTTGGAGCGTAGAAGAATGAGGGGAGATTTGATAGAAGTTTACAAAATTATGAGGGGTATAGACAGAGTAAATGCGAGTAGGCTCTTTCCACTTAGATTAGGAGAGATAAACACGAGAGGACATGGCTTTAGGGTGAAAGGGGAAAGGTTTAGGGGGAACATTAGGGGGAACTTCTTCACTCAGAGTGTGAGAGTGTGGAACGAGCTACCATCTGACATGGTAAATGCGTGGTAATATTAAGAATAAATTAGATACATGGATGGGAGAGGTCTGGAGGGTTATGGACTAGGTGCAGGTCAATGGAACTAGCGGAATAATATTTTGGCATAGATTAGAAGGGCCGAATGGCCTGTTTTCTGTGCTGTAGTGTTCTATGGTTCTATGGTTCTAACCCTGGGGAAACCATCTGAAGTTAGTGATTTAAACCATGTTTTTGGATGGCTCCCAGTGCAGCGCAATTGTCCAGAGGAAGTTAGCACTTCTGGGCAATTGCCTTGCAAACCCTTAACTGGGAACTTCCCAGAGAGATTCCCCAGCGCATCTTTGAGATACCCCACAAATCCAACACTGGGGAGCTCATGAGTTACCATCTTCGGTAAGTGACCAAGTCCGTCAGTGATCAGATCTGTAAGGGTTTTAAACATCATACAACTTCAAACAGGTTTTATGTACTTTCTCTGAATTAATATTTTATAGAGGAATGTTAGTGAAAGATTTGAGAGGCCCATGGTGTGCACATTTCCAAGTTGATGCAACTACCTAATATTTTGAGGATGAGAACCAGCCCATACAGGAAAAGCTATTTGTGCAACTAACTACATTTTGCATTCAGCAGGCTTTTCAGTTCTGTTGACTTGTGTTTTTCCAGTTCAGTGTAATCTCCACTGGATTCCTGAACTTGGGAATTTGTTAAATTAAAATATTCCACAAGGAAATATTAACTATTGCTTAGATTGACATATTATGCTGGTATTTTCCCTCGAGGGAACATGAGATCATTAGTTCCTGTGCCATTAACCTATGGCAGGAGATTACAAGAAGATATGTTTTCCTTTTTGGCAATTATGTATTGCCTTTTCAGGTGACATTATATTTAAAAAAGAAACTCATGATTCATATATTGTATCTCTCTATTTTTATGAGCTTGTCTCTTAACTTGTGAAACAGTGGGAGTGGCATTATTGCATTATCTAACATACCATGACCCTTAGAATAAGTTCACTTCACACACCACTGACTGGACAGGATGTGACCCTGCACTAGTGTTGGAACAATAGCACTATCCCTGTACAAACACAGGCTGATTCTCGATGTTGCCCTCTGTCCCAGTGCTGGAAGAACCTCCATTACTCACTTGTGTCTCAGTGCGCTGTATCGAGACATTAATATGGCGCAGTCACAGCTGAGGATAGGCCTAATCCCAAACTGAGCCTTGCACCAACAAATGGGAAGACCTGCAGCTTCAAACCTGGGTAAATACCAGCCAACATTCAAGTATCATTGTAAATTATGGAAGAAAAAGTCTGTGCAAGATTGATGGGTGAATGGAAATTTCTATTTGACAGAACAGGGAGCTGGTTCATTTTTGCTGCAAGTCCTGTACACTGTGAATACCTCAGAATTCCAGGAGCATGTTACTGGCAATAAAGAAAAATAACTTGCACTGATATAATGACCTCAACAGTGCTTCATGACCAAAGTTATTTGAAAGCACCAAGCATCCAATGCAGTGATCCTCCCAACGGCCAGTATCATTTTTAGATTTAGTATGAAGATTTTACTCAAAAACTTGAAATTTTGGATCAGTGACTCTGCTGTTCAAATCATCATTGGAAGGATTTGTTTTACCAGCAACTCCAAGCATGCCTAAAAATGAGGCACTAACCTGGTGAAGTTACAACACAGGACTACATACATGCTAAACAACAGAAGCAGCATGCAATAAACAGAGCTAAGCAGTCCAACAGCCATTGGATCAAATCAAAGCTCAGTGCTACTCCCACATCCAGTAGTGACTGGTGGATGGTTAAACAAATAACCAGAGAAGGTGGTTTTGCAAATATCTCCACCTTCAATGATGGAGGAGCCTAGCAACATCAGCGCAAAGACCAAAGCTGAAGTATTTGCAATCATCTTCAGCCAAAAGTGCCAAATGGATGATTTGACTCGATCTCCTCGAGGTCCCTATCATCATAGGTGCCAGTCTTCAGACAAGTTGATTCACTCCACGTGATATCAGGAAATTGCTGCAGGCACTGGATATTGCAAAGGCTATGGGCTTTGACAGCATCCCAGCTGTACTGAAGCTCCAGAACTACTGTACCTCTAGCCAAGCTGTTCTATTACAGCTACAACACGGGCATCTTTCTGACAATGTGTAAACTGCCCATGGTATATCCTGTACACAAAAGGCAGGACGAATCCAACCCGGCATTTACCACCCCATCAGTCTACTCTCGGTCATCAGCAAAGCGATGGAAGGGGTCATCAACAGTGCTATCAAGCGGCACTTACTCAGCAAACACCTGCTCACTGATGTGCAGTTTGAGTTCCGCCAGGGCCACTCAGCTCCTGACCGCACTTCAACCTTGGTCCAAACATGGACACAAGAGCTGAATTCAAGAAGTGAGGTGAGTGCCCTTGACATCAAGGCAGCATTTGATCGAGTGTGGCATCTAGGAACCCTAGCAAATTTGAAATAATTGGGAATCGGGGAAAACTCTCCACTGGTTGAAGTCATACCTAGTTGGAAGCCAATTCCCTCAACTTCAGGACATTGATGTAGGCCTTCCCCATGACAGTGGCCTAGGCCCAACCATCTTTAGCTGCTGCAATCATCTTCCTTCCATCATAAGGTCAGAAGTGGGGATGTTCACTGTTGATTGCACAATGTTCAGCGCCATTTGCGACTCCTAAGATACTGAAGGAGCCCATGTCCACATGCAGCAAGATGTGGACAACATTCAGGCTTGGGCTGATAAGTGGCAAGTAATTTTCATGCCAGACAAGTGCCAGGAAATAACCATCTCCGACGAGAGAGAGAATCTAACCATTTCCCTTTGACAGTCAATGGCATTACTGGTGCTGAATCCCCCACTATCAATATCCTGGGGTTACCATTGACCAGAAACTGCACTGAATCAGCCATACAAATGCTGTGGCTACAAGAACGGGTCAGAGGTTAGGAATCCAGTGGTGAGTAACTCACCTCCTGACTCCCCAAAGCCTGTCTACCATCTACAAGTCACAAATCAGGAGTTCAATGGAATATTCTCCACTTGCTTGGATGTGTGCAGCTCCAACAACACTCAAAATGCTCAACAACATGCAAGACAAAGCAGTCCACTTGATCGGCACCCCATTCACCACTTTAAATGCTCATTTCCTCCACCACCAGCACACTGGCAGCAGTGTGTGCCATATATCAAGCACTGCAGTGACTCGTCAAAGCACCTTTGACAGTGCCTTGCAAACCATGACCTCTACCACCTAGAAGGACAAGGGCAACAGACACACGGGAACACCACTGTCTGCAAGTTCCCCTCTTACCCACACACCATCCTGACTTGGAGCTATAATCACAATTCCTTTAATATCACTGGATCAATAACCTGGAATTCCCTCCCTAACAGCACTACCTACACACATGAACTGCAGCAGTTCTCAAGGGCAATTAAGAATGGCCAACAAATTCTGGCCTTGGCAGCGAAGCTCACATCCGAAGCATGAACAAAAAAAAAACTTAATTTTTCAGCATCATCCACTGTGCAGGGAATGATATGAAAACTCCCCTGGTGCTCCTTTTCCCTTTTCATTGACATTCAACAGCAAAATGGAAATTCCAAAAGACTATTTTACCACTACTTTTCAAAATGGATTTCACTCATACCCTAATCCACAAAACCCCACACAATCTTGAAAGGCCTCAGCCTACAATTGGGCACAATTTAATGCCATCCTTGGTCTTTCCACCTGTTGTTAACCTGGTGGGCCAATGTCCCAGTGAACTGAAGTGGGCCCTCCAACCAGCCCGCCTCAGAACTCAGAAAACCCAAACGCTCCCCACCCACGTCTCCAGGGAATGGTGGGTGTGGGAGACAATGAGCCTGGGTTTCCAAAGTCAGGATATGGTCCAACTCTCATTCCTGAGCCCAACACCAAACCAGCCCTATATGTCACTCTCAAGTGCTACTGTGTTATTGGACATGTCAACCTACAGTATGAACTAGCTAAAATCAAAGCTTGGTTGCTGATCTGCACTAACTTTAAGAGAGTTATTCATATTCAAATAGGCCAAAAATTGACACTTGCAATTGCTGAAACAATGTAAACCATTCCTTTTGGAATGGTGAAAGGAAACTAGCCCACCGCCCTCAATAATGTGGGAGAAAGTATGGTGTCAAACCTAAATTGCATTGGAGAAAAAAAATTCTTACTCCTAACTGGATTCCTGGAGAAGTAAACCTTCAGTCAATAGTGTGGGATTCCACTCTCTGGCAAAATAAATGCATTCTTTACCATTGAAGATTAGTGACACACAACTCTATCTGACCCAATGTAGTCCCAACTGAGCCAATCCAAAATAACTCGAAAATGTCGAGTCCTTGCACATCTATATTGAAAATCACTTTGCTACTGAGCCCAAATAATTAGAAGAATTAACTTTTAAAAAATTAAACCTTTTTTCCAGTAAATTTGCTATTAGAATAATGTTATAGGCACCAAGCTCAATGTGGAGATTGGACACTCACGTTTATCATTGAATGCAACCGGAGTGTTATAATCTAATTTTAAAGGGCAAGAAACTAAAGGAACTTCAGTACTAGGGTCCTTTTAAATATATATAGGCATTTTCATAAACTTCCTTTAGCCTGGAATTGGGATTTTAGGGACATTCCAATACTTTTAAGGAATGAATACTTAACAAAGAGTCTGCTGTCAGAGTGACAAGCAACAAATGGGTACAATGGTGGGTTGGTAAAATAGACCTAAGTATTTGTACTTATACTTATATTTCACCTTTCTCCTAACTACACTCAGTTCTGCCGAAGGGTCATGAAGACTCGAAACGTTAACTGATTTCTTCTCCACCGATGCTGCCAGACCTGCTGAGTTTTTCCAGGTAATTCTGTTTTTGTTTTGGATTTCCAGCATCCGCAGTAGCTTTTAGCTTTTTGTTTTTATCGAAGTATTTGTCCCTATTTTAGGGATCGGCCACATTCGCATTGAAAATGCGCCGGAGCGGGACTGGATCTGCTCAAGTTGTAGAATCTGAACTCACAACCAATTTGGGATTTAAACAAAAAAATTACCTCACATAATCCGAGTTTTTTTTGTCCGGGAAAGGGGTGGAGGAACAGAGATTTGTATAGCCCAATTATTTCAGCATCCACCAAGATTTTAAACTGCAACAATGAAACTCCCACTTTAAGCAACACAAGCAGTTTCTCGCATAGCAACGGAGAGATCATCCTGCCCCTCAATCTCCCTTTTACCCACTGGCTGTCCCACTCCACTCTCAGCTCACCTGTAGGGTGTATGCCCTGCCAAGCGCACCTGCTGGATCTAGTCTCTCCGGCTCTACCCGATCTTTCCCTGCGATGAGCTGTCCCGATCCCTTGTTACACATTTACCGCGTGAGTAAGGAATAAAAGCAGGAAGAGGCGAGGATTACTCTGGGCAACTGGAGGAGCAAATTGGCAAAGTTTCAATCGCAGCTCACACATCAAATGAACGAAGCCACACCTTCGGGCAGACTAACAATAAATAGGCAAAAATGGCTCGAGTCCGTGTTCAGGTGTGAGACCAAGTCCTCAGCCTCCTCCAGGGAAACCAGGATCGGATGTGAGGTATTCCGCCCTGGGAACGCGTCTCACGCTGGTGGAGTTTGTTAAACGTTGATACAATTAGCAGAAAACTAAATCCACACAGTCCTCTTGTTTACCCAAGGAATGAGACAAGCCGGGATATGTGTCTTTGATTTCAGTTCATCACCACCACCGCCCCTCCCCTTTAATTTGCTGATGCACATATCCTACTCTTTCGATGTCGGATTTAGGGGTTAATGAGGCTATTTTAATGAATCGGTCGTGGTGACACTAAGTTGCCCCAGTGTTATCGAAATATATCAAGATTCAAATATTGCGGATGCTGGAAATCCGAAATAAAACCAAATAATGGTGTAAACATTCAGCAGGTCAGGCAGCATCTGTGAAGAGTGGAAGCAGTTAACCTTTTATCAGAACTGAATGATGCTGCAGATTTAAGGGGTTGATTTTCCCCGGATTCTTCAGGTGTTAAAGAGCCTCCGCAGCGGCCAAGAGCTGCAATGATGGTTTAACCAGCAGTTAGCGCGAAACGCCGTCTTGGTAAATGAGTTGAATCACGAACGAGGAACAGTCACCCTGAGGATTGTTAAGGCTTAAATTGCCAAAGAAACTGCCAACTAGCAGTCATTAAAGAGGCTGCAGGGGATTTTCATGGCTGGAGTTTAACAGTGACCCATCAAACAGGAGTAAAGAAATCGTTGCTAAGGATTACAGATATAATCGTGGTCATGTTTCAGTGCTCACTCCCAGGAGACCAACTGTGTTTGAGGAGGCCTATTGAGACACATTGCAAGACCTTCTGGACTAATTTGTCAAGGTTTTGCCAATGTCCTCAGGACTTCATCTAAAGAGAGTGAGTTGTGCTACTCTCCACCATTGCAGACTGTATAGGAGTTATCTGGAGAAAGGGATTACTTCCTCATGGGAATCTTGAAGGACTGGGAGGTGGGAGGAAGAGATAAGATCAGGAAGAGTAGCATCAGAGGAGATAGGCAGAAGAGTGAGATGGGCTCCACCCCACTTGTTACTCCTACTAATGCAGGGAATCCCTCTTCCTCTGGACTTCCTCTCCTGGGGCCTCCAGTGCCACATCTAAGAACCTCTGTAGCTCCCTCTTCAGTCACCCTGCAATGTTTCATTGTGTTCCAGCCATGTGCAATCCACAGCTTCAGTGTAAATGGGAGCACATGAAAGCACTTCAGGAAAATTGCTTCTCATCAACATTTGAATGCTAAACCTGCTGGTGTCTGTTTTAGCACTTGCAGACAAGTTCAAATCTTTGCATCAGTTAGTCCCAAAACTCTAGGCTGAAACCTGCCTTTCAAACTATGAGTACAGCTCCTATTTGGTGCTTCACTTCATCCTTTCCTCAAAATATCTCCTAACAGTTTTTAAGCAAGTCAAAGAAAAGGGGGAGGGAGAAATAACAAAATGGGAAGGTTTGATAGGTGAAGGGCAGGACATAAAATCATGGTGGCAAGTGCCCCAGAGCAGCATGAATATAATAAACAAAAAGTCCAGTTAAAATGTTGAATAAAGCAATAGCAATTTCAGTAATGAAATTATAATATATCTAAAAATGGTAGCTGAATCCATTAATAAGGCAAAGCAAAAATCAGCCCTTTCCACATTTCCAGACACGCAAATCTGAACAGGGCAAACCAGTAAATATAAGCACAAGTAGGCATGAGTTGCCTGGGCTTCCAGGACTGAACTACCAGAACATGGAGATTGCTTGTGATCCTGAGGACTGGACACTCCTCGGAAAGAGAGCTATTTAGCATCCCAATCTGATAATTCTCCAGGATCCCTACCATTGGATACCTTGCATCCCACTGGTCTTTTCTTGCCCACTGTGTAGGCTTTCTACACATTATTCCCAACTCTTCAAAGACATTATCAAATTCCCAGATGTCCCCCTTGCTTCTATTTCACAGTGGGAAGTAAAAGCCGAGTAATTTGGAAATAATTTGTTCATTTTCGAAAATCATTCAGACATTACAAAGGAGTCATTTGAGTCCATCTCTCCTGAGATAGCCTGTTACTTTATTATTTTGTTTGATTGTATGCATTGTCATTGTGGGGGGAAAGATGTCACATGAAATCTCTAATAACACATCTGCTGGGTAACAAAAAACAGAAATTGTGCTGTGGATGAGTATCAGGGTAAGAACAGATTTCATCTGATGAGGATTAGAAGGATTTATCTTGCTATAAATGGAATGCGGACAAATCACCAAAAAGCAAACTCCATATGTGGCAATGGTGACAATACAATTATTATAGAATAGTGCAGGAGAGCAGGAATCCATTCTGGCTATCAAGTCTGCTCCAACTCTTTTGATGAGCAATCCAGTTAATCTGACTCCCCTGTTCTTTCCTCATGTCCCTGTAATTTTTTTTTCTCGTTTGAGTATTTATCTAAGTCCCTGTTGAAAGCTACATTGAATCTGCTTTCACCACCATAATAGGCAGTGCATTCCAAATTCTAACCATTTGTTGCATAAAAAATATTTTTCTCATATCCCTGTGATTATTTTGTTAATGACCTTAAATTTGTGTTCTCTGGTTATTGACTCTTCAGCTATTAGAAACTGTTTCTCATTATTTATATGGTTCATGATTTTAAACACCACTATCAAAACTTTACTTAGCCTTCCTCTGCTCCAAGGAGAACAACACCAACTTCTCTTGTCTATCCACATAACTGTCATTCTTCATCCATGGAATCATTCCAGTAAACCTCTTCTGCAGCCTCTCCAAAGCCTTCAAATCCTTTCAAAAGTATGGTGCCCAGAATTGGGCACAATATTTCAGCTGGGGGCAAATTAGTTTTTCATATAGGCTTAGTAAAACTTCCTGGTTTTCACACTCCAAGCCCCTATTTACTTTAAGAGTGAATGCCTCTCTGATGTTCTCATCCTTCAACATGTCAAGGTCGAAGTCGTCACACATCTTTCTCTTTTTTGGTATTTTGTTTCGTCTTAATTTTTGCAACAATGAGAAAATGGTCTGAATTTATATCCATGCCAGGGTATGTATGAATGTTCTTCATGCTGTTTTTAAATCATTGCTTCACCATCACATGATCTATTTGATTTCTGTATGCATTGCCTAGATTTTTCCAAGTATACAGTCTTTTAATTGTTTTTTAAAAATGTGTTTGCCACCATCATATTTTCTTGACAAAATTGTATCAGAACAAAAGAGGGAATATTTAACCTAAGAATAATCTTCGATAAATATCTAGAAGTAAACAAGAACATTTATGGATGCTTCATAGGCTGTGAAGAAATGTTTGATCGTGCTCATCACTGAAAGTTAATAGATGTGTTGCTGAAATGTAGCATTGACAATAAAGATGTGAGGTTTATCCAGAGCCAATATTGGGACCAAATAGTGAGCACCAGTCTAGAAGGTGAACAATCAGATATGTTTCAAGTGAAGAGAGGAGTACAAGGCTGTGTACTGTCATCAAAATTACTTAATCTTTACACAGAACAAATATTCAGAAAATTAGATATACTGCCAAGGGTAAATATTGGAGGCAAGAACAGAACAAACTTGCTGTATGCTGACGACACAGCGCTATTTGCAGAATCAGAAGAGACCCTACAAAATATCGTAGATCAAGTAAAATCTAGTTTAACATATGGGTTGAGTATGAACACCAAAAAGACAAAAATAATGATAATTAGAAAGAATACATGAGAAAAAACTAGAAGAAGAAATAAACTAGTTAAAAGAAAGATAGAGATAGCCAGAAGTAATTTTGTGAAGATGAAAGATGTTTTAACAAGAAAATTCAAGCTTGTCACAAGACACTACTTTCTACCCTCTTTTCTATCTGCTTCAGAAATCTGAACAATAAATAAAGATCTGTGGAAGAAAATAGAGGCCTTTGAAATGTTAATGCTAAGACATGTGCTAAAAATTCCAAGATATAATGATGAGGTGCCTGAAATATGCTAGAGCAAAAAGAAATTTAAAAAGTGACATCCGGAAAAGAAAACGTCAGTATTTCAGCCATTTGATTAGAGCTGAAAAACTACAGAGATCTCTTCTTGAGGGCAGCATAAAGAGGGGTCAACCTCGGCCTAGTTGGATGACGGACATCACAGAACATGACATACCATGACAGCAGGTCCCCTGGTAGGAGTAGCTACAAGCAGCAGCAGCACAGCCTCTATTTATAAAACCCAGGATCCCAAGTGCTTTATTAATTGCCTCGCAAAACTGTCCTGCGACTTTCAAAGATTTGCAGGCAGCACTCCCCAGCCTCTCTGTTCTTGCAAAATTAAAATTGTACAATTTAGTTTGTGTTGTCTCTTTTCATTCTTCCTACCAAAATGTATCAAGTCAAACTTTTCTGCATTGGATTTCATCTGTGTTGTATGCCCATTCCACCAGCCAATAATCTTTTGAAGTTTATTACTCACTGTTTACTACACTCCCAAGTTTTGTGTCATCTGCAAATTTCAAAATTGCACCCATATATATAAAAAATGAACATTGGTCCTAGTATTGAATTCTGGAACACCACTGTATACCTTCCTCCAGTCTGAAAAACTCACATTCACCACGGCTGTATATATAGAGCTTCTACTTTAGTTACCTCCTCAACAAATTCAATTAGATTCATTAGACATGACTGTCCTTGCCCTTTACAAATCCATTTTGACTCTTTCTGATCAGCTCACATTTGCCCAAGTGCTCAGACACTCTGCCCATAATAATAGATTCTAGTAACTGCTTGACAACAAACGTTAGGCTAATACATCTATAATTTTTGAATTTACCTCTCTTACACATCTTGAGTAATTGACAGTTTTCCAATCCAATGGGGCAAATCAGAATCAAGAATTTGGGAAGATGATGACTCGACCATCAACAATTTCCGCTCCTACATCTTTTAATACCAAAGAGTGTGGGACACTTATCTTTGTCTCTTGTCCTTTTATTTTCCACATAACCATGTTTTAAAACTTATGTTAACATATTTTCCTCCTTCTGTTTTAATTGTTTCCTTCATATTGTTGATACTTCATCTTCTTCTGCTGTGAGGACCAGTAGAGATTACTTAGCAAGATTGTAATTTCCTGATTTTAAATTACAATATCATCAGTGTATTCCTTTTTGTTAATTCATTGAAATGACATGGGCTTCACTGGCATTTATTGTCTATTCCTAACTGCCCTTGAGAACATTGTGATGAGCCGCATTCTTAAGAAATGAGAGGATTCTGGACCATTTCAGATGGCAGCTATGAGTCAGTCACATTGCTGAGGGTCTGGAGTTGCATACAACAATTTTTTTCTCTAAGGGCTGCTATTGGATTAGGTGGGTTTTTACAACAATCCACCCGTCAGCTGTTCCTCTATTTGAGGATCATACAGGGTTGTGAGTTTCTGCCATGTGTCTCTTCTCGACCCATAGGTCTTTGGGCGCATGGGGCAGGATGTTCCACGAGGTATTGGGATCAGGGTGCAGGATTTGCTTCCATTTCTTTCCTTCTCTGCTGCCGCTCTGCCTCATCATTAAGACAGTAGGTCTCAAAGTGTGATGCAGCTTGATGGATAAGTTGTCACCATTTTGAATGATTGGTATAAGCTCCTCCTAGCCATTGATGCCAATGCTGCTGTGTTTCAAGGAGAGCTTCAGAGTGTCTTTGCAGTGTTTTATTTGTCCACTCCTGGAAAGTTGGCCATTGGAGAGTTTAGAAAACAGGACCTAGCAAGGGAAGTAGTTTTCAGCTGTCCGGACACACTATCCAGTCCATTGTAATTGATTTTGCAGGAGATTTACCTGAATGCTTGTGGATCTAGCTTTGAGAAGGACATGAGCTTTGTTCAATGGTGCTCCCATTGAATCAGAAGGATGCAGCGGAGGCATTGCTGATGGAATTTCTCTCGTGCTCTTATGTGTCGCTAAGTTCAGGAGTGTGGTGACTACAACTGCTCTGTATCTTAGGACTTTTTTTGACCTACAGAGGTCTTTGTTGTCAAACACTTTCTGCTGTAAGCTGAGCTAGCACAGCTGATCTGGTGTTGAACCTCCTCATCAATGGTGGCCATTTGAGTGAGGAGGCTGCTAAGGTATGGGGAGTGATCAATATATTCCAGAGTCTCTCTTTCAACATATATAGGAGGTGGGATATTTGGCTGACCAGCTGTGGGTTGATATGAGTTTTGTTTTGGCAACTCAAGGCCAGGCCAAGTTTCATCTATGCAGGATTGAAGAGATCGAGAGTGGCTTGCAAATTTGGTGCAGAGTGGACAACAACACTGCAGTCATCTGCAAACTATACATCATGTATGTCTATGGTGGTTAGTTTAGGTTTTGCACGGAGGTGACTGGGGTTAAAGAGTTCTTCATTTGGTGGTATTTAATACTCAGCAGAAGACAATTGATCTTTGATGAGGTAAATAGCCACTGTCAGGCAAATTATAAATAGTATGTGGAATATATACACAGCCTTGCTTGACCCTAGTCCAGATTTTGAAGGCATCTGTTTCAGATCTTCCACTCAAGACAGTTGCAGTCATATCATTATGAAACAATTTCAGGATTATAATGACGTTTCTTGGACTTTCAAATCTTTGGAACACAATCCACAGAGCCTCAGAACTTATTGAGTCAAATGCTTTGGTCAAGTCGATGAATGCAATGAAGAATTCTTGGTGCTGTTCTCAACATTTTCCCTGGATTTGTCTGGCACAAAGACAGAGGTTCCTCTGGAAGGTCTAAAGCCATAAAGTGTCTCTGGGAGAACATCCTCAGCCACAGGAAGTAGGTAATTCAGGAGAATATGTGTCATGATTGGCCCTGCTATAAGAGGGAAATACATCAATAGTTTCCACAGCATGATTTAGCGCCCTTCTTGAAGATAGTTACAAATATCACATTCCTGAATTTGGGGAGGGTTGGGCGGTGGGTGGATGGGGGGAGAGTTCTTTTTCCTACCAAATCCATAGCATGAACGCATTGAGTCTTGATGTCAGCAAAAACCCACACACTGGAAGACCTCAGATGGAATACCATTGAGGCTGAAGGTTTTATTATCTTTCATCCATTTCATTGCTTGGTGCAGCTCTCCCCATCAATGGTGGTTCAGTCATGGATGCTGTCACAGGGTACTGGGGGATAGCCTGGACACTATTGAGGAGTTGTTGAAAATGTTCTTTTCAGCATTGATGGTTGGCATTGTCATCCTTAACATGCGAAACCCCAACCCTGGCATTAAAGTCCCCTAGAATGATAATCTTTTCTTCTTTTAGGATGGCAGTGAGGACTTCATCAGGGTCAGAATAGAACTTTTCCCTAACATCTTCATTGGAGTCAAGGGTCAGGGCATGAGTGCTGATGACAGTGGCATATTGGTTACGTCTGAGCTTTAAGTGAAGTGGCATGAGTCTTTCATTTACACAATTACAGAGTTCTGGCAGTGCATCCAAGATTCTATTCCAGGTGGCAAAACCAAATCCGTCAATATGAAGGTCGCTGCCACTCTTTCTTTTCCAACTGAAGGTGTACCCCCCTGCTTGTTCCTTTAGCTGCCCCTCCTCACAAAGGTGGGTCTCACTGAGGACGGTGATGGCAATTTGGAATCTAGCTCATGAGATACAATGCAGTTCTTCTTTCTGAACGGTCACTCTCAAGAGTAACAATCCAATTGTAATGTGGTCATCAATTCAAATTTCCTAAAAGGCACACAATGTCTACCCCGGCCTTGGAAGAGGTACATGTGGAAAGGCCACACAAAAATAGCACAGGGTTGTGAGGACACTGCAAATTTGAATTTTTGACAAAAAATGTTGTCATTCCTGACCCTATTCCTGCCTATATCAGCAGTTGAAAATCTGGCCCCCATGCCTCTGGATTATTACTCTGGTAACATAATCACTGTGCTATCATTCATAACAATCAAGGATCATATTACTCTGAGCCAAACTCTTTCTCTTAATATGATAGTAAAAAAGTTGTGTTGTCCTTGATATCCCTCAAGTTTTTTTTATTGTATTCCCATTTTGCAACTTTAACTAATTTGTAACCTATTGCTGTTCTTTATATCTCTTCCAGGCACTGGGATCTTCCAGGCACTGGGACCTTCACTCTTCTTTACATTTGTATGTGCCAACGTTTTAAATTTAGATAACGTGGTCACCCAGTCTACATTTGGTCTCCCCCAATGTAGAGGAGACCACATTATAGGCAGTGAATATAGTATACTAAATTGAAAGAAGTACAAGTAAATCACTGTTTTACTTGGGAGGAGTGTTTGGGGCCTTGGACAGTGATAAGGGAGGAGATTAAATGATGGATGTTGCATCTCCTATGCTTGCAATGAAAGGCACTGCAGGGAAGGGGTGGAGTGTTAGGGGTGACTGAGGAGTGGATCAGGGTGTTGCCGAGGGAACTATCCTTACTGAATACTTTTAACCATTTACAGTTCTGCCCAGTCTGCTGTGGTCAACTTCGGCTTCATCCCTTCAAGTGAGTAGAGGTCAGTACGCCAAACAACAACAACAGCACCACCCTTACCAGTGGATTTGATGGCGATGTTAGGGTTGGACCTCAGAAAACAGAGTGTAGAAAGTTCAGAGAGAAACGGGTTAGAATGACTGAGAGAATCAGAGAAATTTAGGTGGCCAATTTTAAAAATTCTTTTACGCGATGTGGCTGTCATTGGCGGGCCAGCATTTATTGCCCATCTCCAATTGCCCTTCAGAAGGTGGTGGTGAGCTGTCTTCTTGAACCACTGCACTCCCTGTGGTGTTAGTACACCCACAGTGCCGTTAGGAAGAGAGTTCCAGGATTTTGACCCAGTGACAGTGAAGGAACTGTGATATATTTCCAAGTCGGGATGCTGACTGGCTTGAAGGGGAAATTCCAGGTGGTCTGCCTGGAATCTGCTGCCCTTGTCCTTCTAGATGGTCGCGGCCATGGGTTTGGAAGGTGCTGTCTAAGAAGTCTTGATGAGTTTCTGCAGTGCATCTTGTGGATGGTACACATTGCCATTGTTAATCGGTGGTGGAGGGAATGAATGTTTGTGGAAGGGTTACCAATCAAGTGGGCTGCTTTATCCTGGATGGTGTCAAGCTTCTTGAGTGTTGTTGGAGTTGCACTCTGTCCACAGTCCCTGTGGTGTAGATAAACACACAGTGCTCTTAGGGAGGGAGTTTGAGAACGTCACACTGGCAATTCTCAATGAAGAGATCTAGAGAGGGTAAGAGGCCAGAGGAGGGGTCAAGGTAGAAGGAGAATGTTATAGGTGGATGAAGGAATCTGTTAAGCAGGGGAAAGACTCCCAGTCAAAGAAGTGGGCACAGAGATAAAGAAGGAAGAGCTCAGTGTTATGTCGGACTCAAAATTCATTGACATGGGGGCATAAGGAGATGAAGCTGAGGCCTTTTTAAGAACAAAGCATTCAGAGTCAGAAAGGAGAAGGTCAGAAGGTATCATGAATACCCAGCAAGGGGTGAAACTCAAGAAAGAGAGGGATCGGAGGGAAAGGAAAGGGAGGAAGCATGCAGAGGCATGTTGGTATCCATAAGTTGGTGAATCTCTTGATCTTTCACACCTGAAAGAAAGAAGGATGAAATGAATTTGTGGAGCAGGAGAGAGAGGAAATGCTGGTGTCCTGTTAAGGGAAGAGTAATCCAGAGACACAAGTTCAAATCCCACCATGGCAGTTGGTGGAATTTAAATTCAATTAATAAAATATGGAATTGAAAGCTAATCTCAGAAATGGTGACCATAAAATTATCATTGATTGTTGTAAAAACCTATCTGCTTCGTTAATGTCCCTTTAGGGAAGTAAATCTGCCATCCTTACTTGGCCTGGCCTACATGAAACTAGAATTTGGTAGCTGTGTGCTGAGATTTGGCAATATGCTAGGGAATCATTTGATTTACTGAGTAGGATGCGGTTGGGTTTTGTGGTTTAGCAGAATTGGTTAAGTGAATTGCAGGCTATGGTTACTAGTGGAGTCCGAGTAATTGTTGATGTTAACACAATATGTTATATGTCCAGGCAGGAGAGAGATCATGATCATGATCCTCCATGGATGTGTGTAAGTCTGCAGTTTTTTTGGGTCACATTTACATTTTGGGGTGGGGGAGGGGTTACAGCGAAGGCTTTGGCCTTTTGCCCTTTGGTATTGGAAGCTCTACGATGGTTGTTTGTTTTCCTTTGGAGGGGCTTCAGTACCTAACAAAGAGAATTTAAAGAGGTGATGGCTGCAACCAACAACCATCATAGAGCCCCAACCAGGAGGTGCACGACATTAGGGTGGCAGTGAAGACAGCGAAGGCGGTACCCCCATTGACCGTGCCTTCTTCATTAAGAGAATCCTTCTGGAATCCAGTGAATTTGCAGCTGTGAACATTTACTGTCTGCAGGACTTCCCCAGCATTGGATACTTCGATGTACGGTTCAAGAACGTAAGTGTGCATGAAGTTCCTCATGGTGTTCGAGGGGAAGAGAAACCTGCCATAGCTGAGAATTCTCACAGCAGAGCTGCCGTTTACTCTGCTGTCACAACGGAATCAGGTGGTTATTGTGCATCTCTATTATCATGACCCACAGCCTCTCACTGCAGCAGGAGAACTGAACTTCACTCTTCAGAATCTCAGCAGCCACCCATCTGGCCTGCTGCTGCCACTCAGGTCGCAATTTGTAGAAACTCGGGAATAGGAAAGCTTTATGTAGGATAGTCACATGGGTAAGCATCAGGATGAATAGTTTAATATTTGTAACTCTATTAAATGTGTCTTTTTAATCATTATTTGTTATTGGTCGAGATAAAGAGTGATGATGTAGTTGAATTGTGGTGGAATCAACGATTGTTTTTTGTTGCGTTCTTCATGGGGAAGGGGTTGAAAGGATTGAGTCTAGGACTTTGACGGATCCTCAGTCCTCAAAAGTGAGGCATGTGTCAAAAGTCCTCCAGAGTCTGATGGTGGAGAACACCTCTCTTCAGTTAGAAGGTGTGAGCATACCTCCTAAGTGTGGACCATCTACCTGAAACACTTTGGTGCTCCCTCTTGTCCCTCTGGTTCCCCTTGTCTATCTTCTCCTCCTCTTCCTGCTCCTCCTCCTGTGTTTCCTGAACTTGATCCTCAGGCACAATTGCAGGTGGTAATGTCTGGTCTCTCATGATTGCCAGATTGTGGAGCTTGCTGCAAGTCACCAGGAAACTGCAGCCCTTCTCACCATCCTGTCCCTTTTTCCTTGAGTAGCTGGTGCTTCTTTCCTGATCTCTTCCCCTCCCATTCCTCCTCCAGACTCAAGGGAACATTGAGTAAGGTCCCCATGACCAAGCACTCCCTTTACCCTGATAGCTTGTATAAGGTCTGCAGTGAGGTAGAGCAGCACTCTCTCTAGGTAAAATCCTGACAGAATTTCCAGCATAAATGTGGATGAAGTCTTGACCAAGTCGCCCAGAAGTTTCCCAACATGTCTCAAAAGTCCCCTTCAGAAAATGTGTGGCTAACTGATCTTCAGCAGCAAGTGTTTTAAGTAATGTTCGCAATCTTCATGGTATCCTTATTCCTGTTCAGCTGCTCGCTGTTAGGAGAGGTCATTCACTACAGTGCTAGCCAGCAAAATTGCAACATCTTTACTGAGCATTAGGAGCTATTCTAATTTTTCACTCCTCCCTTAATCATCACAGGGGCAGTCATTTCTAGCATGTGCTTAAACTCCTATATCAAGATGGGGTCTTGCACAAAAGGTGGGCAAACAGGCATTGCAACTCAAGACCCAATCTTAGCCACCTTGGTGCATCTTTAGCACTTAAAATATTGGTGGAAAATAGCCCCCAAAAATGCTTTGGTTGCATCATAAAAGTAGTATTATTTAGGGACAGGGAGTGTACTGCCATGTGCAACATTTTTAATAATTCATGAACATCACATTACACTCTAATTACTGTAGCTATTGTTCCTTTAAAAAATAATTCAAGCAAATGTCAAAAGCATAAATATTTCAAACCTTGCCCAACTGTTAACCTATTCATTCAGCCTGCAGCACCACAAGGAAAAACCACAGTGGAAACTAACACACCACCAAACCTATATTTTTAATCTCTTCATCCAGTTAACTTTACCCAATTAGTTGGAATCTCATCTGTGCTGCTAAGCATGATTCATTCACAGTTGAGACAATTTTGGGTGACAATCATACCTCAGAAATCTTAAGGTAAAATAAGTAATAGTGAGTTCCAAATTGGTATTGATATAACATTTATAAACAAGATCTTGAGGTGATCTTCCCTCAAGCAGCCAATGATAAAGACTTGATACACCACTGAGAAATAGTAATGCTTTTAGCTGAGGTCCTAAACTTTATGGCCTATAATTTGCTGTAGCAGGGCAACAATAGGCATCCGCTGATAGTTAGTCTTGAATTTGCTCATTCTATTTTAATGGCATTTTTGCTGCAACTTGCAGGATTACAACTTGCCCTGTATAGGACAACTGAAGATGACCATGTCTGACAGCAGCCCTGCACCGCAAGCTACCTCTCCCCATGTCCCCTTGAAGCAGCAGCACCCCAGTTCCCAATTCCCTGATGATGACTGTCAGGCACAGAGGCCATAACCTTGGCACAATAGACATCCTATCATGAGGAGCGGTGAGGTGCAGGAGGTGCTTTTCACCTGCAGAGTCCACCTCCTCTTGCTAGACCTAGTCACAAATGACCCTCAGGCATGCCTGTGAGGGGGGCAATGTTATTTTTTAAAATTATTTTTTCCTGTTCAATTGTTCTTTCCTTTATTGGTATTGATCTTACTGTTATCATTGTTCGTATTAGAGTTGTTCTTGTGCTCCTGTTCTTAACTTATTCAGTCAGAAATCCTTTGGAACGGTTTGAAAATTTTTAATGTCAACCATGTTAATGTTACAGCTGTTTCCAATGTAGAAAATGATGAGTTAACCCAATCATTATTTACAGTTTTTTAATAACTACCTAAATGTTTCTTCAAAGTTTTGCATAAATGTTCTCAATTGTTGTTTACATTGCTGCTGCAATCCAAGCTTCCTGTTAGATTTTCAACCTACCATATCTAGGTCCCTCCTCCAGGTCATCCATGCTGTGTGAATACCAGCTACACTGCTGCGCCAATAGTTTGAATTGCTTTTATTTATAATTCCCCTCTCTTTGTTTTTTGTTGTTATTTTATCCTTATGCTCTATGACGTTGTCTGATCTCTGGCCGTTCATGTTAACCCTATTCCTTCTTTTTACTCTCGTTCCTGATTCTTTTATTGTTCCGTTTCTATACATTTGAGCAGTTTTCTCACCTCATGTTCTGAATTTCAAGTTTTATCCTTTGCATTGTCAATACTATCTAAGCTCACCAGAGAAAGTTATATTTTGTCTGACATACCATTTGAAGCAGCCAGTTGGACAACACACTTGGCACACTGATTGACTGAAAGCCTCACCTCTATTCTTTTCTCTTTGCACAATTCCCACCAGCGGCTGACCACCAGTTGTGGAAGCGGGCTGGGGAGGTGGGTTATACCCATTCAGAAAGCCCACACCTGCTTCAAAGCCCTCCACCAGAAATGCACCAAAGCCCCTACTTAGCTCTGCAGGATGGCCCCTGCACCAGGATATCGACACCCCTTCCTTCCTCCTCAGTTGTCACATTCTAGCCCATTACACCCTCCCCGCCCCCCCGTACTCACTCCCTTCTTCCCAACCTCAACCACCCCCCCTGCCCCATTATTTCGCCCCCCGCAACCTCAGCCACCCCTGGTACACCTTCCTCTCCCAGTCAAATCTAGACTTTCCTCTCCCAACCCCCCAGCACAGCTTCTTCTCCCAGTCAAACCTAGACCGTCCTCTCCCACCCAACCCAACCCCCCCCACCCGAACCCCCACCCCTGGTACATCTTCTTCTCTCAGTCAAAACTAGACCTTCCTCTCCCACCCACACAATGATCATCCATAGCAGACCATGGCCAAGACACTGATGCCCCAGAGCAGACCCCAGACACCCAGACATCAACAGTGACCATCTACCTTCCGTGAGCTACTTCATGGTGGAACCATGTCCACATAAATCCACCCAGCATGCACTGTATGTGTTCAGACAAACATACGAATTAGGAGCAGGAGTAGGCCACTTGGCCCCTTGAGCCTGCTCCGTCATTCAATAAGATCATAGCTGATCTGATTGATCTGATTGTCAACCCCACATTCCTGCCTAACCCCGATAACCTTTCACTCCCTTGTTACTCAAGAATCTATGTAACGCTGCCTTAAAAATATTCAAAGACTCTGTTTCCATTAACCTTTGAGGAAGAGAGTTCCAAAGACTCACAACCCTCAGAAACAATTTCTCCTCATCTCTGTTTTAAATGAGCGACCCCTTATTTTTAAACAGTGACCCCTAGTCCACTCCATATCCATCCTGTCAAGACCCCTCAGGATCTTAAAGGTTTCAATTAAGTCACATCTTACTCTAAAACCATGTTGACTCTGCCTGATTGCCTTGAATTTTTCTAAGTGTCCTGCTATAACATCTTTAATAATAACTTCTAACATTTTCCCTTTGACAAAATGTTAGGCTAACTGGTCTGTAGTTTCCTGCTTTCTGTCTCTCTCCCTTTTTGAATAAAGGATTTACATTTGCTATTCAAAAATGATGGAAACTCCCCCGAATCCAGGGAATTTTGGAAAATTAAAACCAATGCGTCAACTATCTCATTAGACACTTCTTTTAAGACATTAGGGTGAAGTCCATCTGAAACTGGGATTTGTCAGCCTGCAGCCCCAACAATTTGCTCAATACTACCTCCTTGGCGATTGTAATTTTCCCGAGGTCCTCTCTCCCTTCCATTCCTGATTAACAGCTCTTTCTGGGATGTTACTTGTGTCATCCATAGTGAAGAGCGATGCAAAATACCTGTTCAATTCATCTGCCATCTCCTTACTTTCCAATATCAATTTCCCAGACACACTTTCTATAGGACCAATGCTCACTTTGTTAACTCTCTTCTTATGTAAGTATCTTGAGAAATTATAACTATCCTTCTTTATATTAATAGTTAGCTTTCTCTTGTACTCTAATTTTTCCCTCCTTATTAATCTTTTTGCCATTCTTTGCTGTTCTTTATATTCTTTCCAATCTTCTGACCTATCACCCATTTTTGCACAATTACATGCTTTTTCTTTAAGTTTTATTCTTTTAACTTTCTTAGTTAACCATGGATGGTGGGCCTTCCCCTTGGAATTTTTCTCTCATTGGAGTGTATATTCTGTGTATTCTGAAATATCCCTATAAATGTCTGCCACTGAACCTCTATTGACCTGTCCCTTAGCCTCATTTGCCAGTTCACTTTAGCTAGCTCTGTTTTCATGCCCTCTTAATTGCCTTTATTTAAGTTTAAAATACTAGTCTTGGACCCACTCATCTCTCCCTCAAAATGAATATAAAATTCAATCATATTATGGTCGCTGCTACCTAGGGGTGCTTTCACTAGGAGGTTATCAATTAATCCATCTCATTGCTCAATACCAGGTCTAGTATAGCCTGCTGTCTAGTTAGCTCCAGAATGTGCAGTTTTAAGGAACTTTCCCGAAAACATTCTATGAACTCCTCTTCTACGCTACCTTTGTCCATCTGATTTTTCCAGCCTATATATGTAGATTAAAATCCCCCGTGATTATTGCTGTACCATTCTGATAAGCTCCTAATATCTCTTCTTTTATACTCTGTACTAGCCATGTAGTTTCTCATCTCAACACAAACCACTTCCACATTCAGGTTTCCTGAACTTAGATCATCTCTCTCTAATGTGCTAATACCATAATTAATTAACAGAGCCACTCCTCCACCTTTTCCTAACTTCCTGTCCTTCCTAAATGTCACATACCTTTCAATTTTCAGGTCCCAATCTATGTCATCCTGTAGCCATGTCTTTGTAATGGCTATCAGATCGGACTTATTTATTTTTATTTGCACTATCAGTTCATCTGCTTTGTTTTGAATGCTATATGTGTTTAGATACAGAACCTTTATTTTTGTCCTTTTATTATTTTTGTAGCGTCTAGCTTTATCTGCTGATTTACTCTTAAATTGTACTCTTTGTCCCTTCCTGTCATGGTCTGTTTATCATTTCCCATATTAATACCTTTCTCTCTTGCCTTGTCTCTTTGGTTTACTACATCTTTCCAAATTTGATCCCTTGCCCCGACCATTCAGTTTAAAACCCCCTCTACTTCCCTAGTCATGCAGCTCGCTAGAACACTAGTCCCAGCATGGTTCAGATGTAGACTATCCCAATAATACAGGTCCCCACTTTCCCCAATACTGCTGCCAGTGCCTCACAAACCGGAACACGCTTCTCCCTTACCAGTCTTTGAGCTATGCATTCATTTCTCTAATCTTATTTGTCTCATCCCTTCTGGCATTTGGCTCAGGTAATAATCCAGAAATTATTACCTTTGAGGTTCTGCTTTTCAATTTGGTATCTAACTTGTCATACTGACTATGCAGAGCCTCCTTCCTCATTCTGCCTATGTCATTGGTACCTACATGGACCACGTCCACTGGATCCTCTGCTTCCCACTGCAAGTTCCTCTCCCTCCCTGAGCAGATGTCCCGAACCCTGCACTGGGCAGGCAACACAGCTATATGGACTCTTGCTCTTTGCTACAAAGAACAATGTCAATCCCCCTTACTGTACTTTCCCCAACTACCACTACATTCCTTTTTGCTCCCCCCACTTGCATGGCTTCCTATACCACAGTGCCATGGTCAGTTTGCTCATCCACCCTGCAGCCCCCACTCTCATCCAAACAAGCTGAGAGAACCTCAAACCTGTTGGACAATTGCAAAGGCTCACACTCCTGTCCTCTGGGTCCCCTTACCCGCCTCACTTTCAGTCACATGTTCTAGTCCCCAGCCACTGACCAAATCAGAAGACCCTATCCTAAGTGGTATGACTGGCTCCTGGTATAAAGCATCCAGGTAACTTTTCCCCTCCCTGATGTGTTGCAGAGCCTGCAGCTCAATGGCTCTGAGCCTAAGTTCCTCAAGCTGCAAACACTAACTGCGGATGTGTTTTCCCTGAACCACAATGTTACCCAGGAGCTCCCACATGCTGTAGCCTTGATATATCACCTGTTCTGCCATCCTTAGTGAGTTTTAAATAATTACATAATTGTATTAATCATTTATTTATGTTGCTTTCTTATCTATTTTATCAACTTTACCACCAATTTATATACTATTTTAAACCTTAGGGATAGAATAGACATGACCAGATACTCACCAAACAGCTAGCTCCTTTCCATGTAGTAGACCAAGAACCAATTCCTATGGGCTGAGAAAGATAGAAAAAGGAAAAAAAGCACCTCCTTCCCCCTCTTCCCCGAACTCCCCCTCTCACAAAACTCCAAGTCTTCACTCAGTTAGCTCAGCTGCACTCAGTTTGCCAGTAGCCTGGCATGGCAGCAGAGTCAAAAGCAGGAGACAGAGCACTCACAGTTGCGTTGAGAGAGGGGTGATGTGTTGTAGGCTCCTCACATGAGTGTTTGCTGTGAATAGCGAAAAGAAAATAGAGGAATAGAGGAGATAAATTGCAGAAAAATACAAGAGCTAGAATGATAATAATGGGGGATTTTAATTATCCTAATATATCTGGGAAAGTCACAGGATAAATGGCAAAGAGGGGGAAGAATTCTTGAAATATATAGAATAGAACTTTCTTGGTCAGTGTGTTTCCATCCCAACAAGGAAGGAAGCAGTAATGGCTCGAGTTCTAGGGAATGAAATGGGGCAAGTATGGTCTGTTTCAGTTGGGGAGTATTTGGGGAACAGGGATTAGCAGCTTCAGAATGAATGGAAAAGGAGAAGGAAGAATCAAGCCTAAAAATATTGAACTGGGGAAGGGTTAATTTCAGTGAGTTACAAAAGGAATCTAGCACAGGTGGATTGGAATCAAAAAATTGGCAAGCAAAATATCAAAAGAGCCAAAAGAAACCTTCAAAGAGGAGATGGTTTGGATACAGACTAGAGACATTCCCATGAGAGGGAAGGGCCGGTGGAGACGAAGTCCCATCTTCACATTGAGGATACATTCCATCGTGTTGTGTAGCACCATCACTTTGCTAAATGTGATAGATTTTGAACTGGTCTAGGAAGTCAAGACGGGACAACCATGAGGCTCTGTGGACCATCATCAGCAGCAGAATTGTACTCGAACATAATCTGTAACCTCATGGGCCAGCATATCACCCACTCTACCATTACCATCAAACCAGGGGAGCAACCCTGGTTCAATGAAGACTGCAGGAGTGCATGTCAGGAGCAGCACCAGGCTTACCTAAAAATGAGGTTTCAACCTGGTGAAGCTACAACACAGGACTACTTGTATGCCAAACAGCATAAGCAGCAAGATAGACAAAGCTAAGCAATTCCACAACCATCTCCTGCCACATCCAGTTGTGAATGGTGATGGAAAATTAAATGACTCAATGAAGGAGGAAGCTCCACAAATATCTCCATCCTCAATGATGGGGAAGTGCAGCGCACCAGTGTAAAAGACAAGGCTGAAGAATTTACAAAAATCTTCAGCCGGAAGCGCCAAGTGGATGATCCATCTTGGCCTACTCCAGAGGTCCCCAGCATCACAGGTGTGTCTTCAGCCAATTCGATATACTGCACGTCATATAAAGAAATGGCTGAAGGCACTAGTTACTGCAAAGGCCATGGGCCTTGAAAATATTCCGGCAATAGCACTGAAGAGTTGTGCTCCAAAACTTGCCATGCCCCTAGCCAAGATGCTCCAGTACAGCTACAGCACTGGTATCTACCCAGCAATGTGGAAAATTGCCCAGATATGTCCTGTACACAAAAAGCAGGACAAATCCAACCTGGCCAATTACCACCCCATCAATCTACACTTGATCATCAGTAAAGTGATGGAAGGGGTCATTAACACCAATATCAACTGGCACTTGCTTAGCCAGTGTCACTCAGCACCTCATTACAGCCTTGGTTCAAACATGGGCAAAAGAGCTGAACTTCAGAGTTGAGATAAGAGTGAATGCCCTTGACATCAAGGCAGCATTTGACCGAGTGTGGCATCAAGGAGCCCTAGCAAAACTGGAGTCAATGGGAATCAGGGGGAAAACTCTGCTGGTTGGAGTCATACCTAGCACAAAGGAAGATGGTTGTGGTTGTTGGAGGTCAATCATCTCAGTTCCAGTACATCACTGCAGGAGTTCCTCTGGGCAGTGTCCTAGGCCCAAGCATCTTCAGCTGCTTCATCAATTGCCTTTCTTCCATCATAAAGTCAGAAGTGGAGATGTTTGTTGATGATTGCACAATGTTCAACACCACTCGTGACTCCTCAGATACTGACGCAGTCCATGTCCAAATGCAGCAAGACCTTGACAATATCCAGGCTAGGACTGACAAGTGGCAAGTAACATTCACACCACACAAGGGCCAGGCAATAACCATCTCCAACAGGAGAGAATCTAACCATTGCTTCTTGACATTTAACAGCATTGCCATCGCTGAATTCCCCACTATCAACATTCGGGGGATGGGGGGAGGTTTCCATTGACCAGAAACTGAACTGGACTAGCCATATAAATACTGTGGCTATGAGATGCAGGTCAGAGGCTAGAAATCCTGCGGTGAGTAACTCACCTACTGACTCCCCGAAGCCTGTCCACAATCTACAAGGCACAAGTCAGGAGTATGATGGAGTGCTCTCCACATGCCTGGATGAGTGCAGCTCCAACCACACTCAGGAAGCTTGATACCATCCAGAACAATGCAGCTTGATTGGCACCCCATCCACAAATATTCACTCCACCACCGCTGCATGGTGGCATCAGTGTGTGGCATCTCCAAGATGCACTGCAGAAATTCACCAAAGCTCCTTAGGCAGCACCTTCCAAACCCAGGACTGCCACCAACCAGAAGGTCAAGGGCAGCAGGCGCAAGGGAACACCACCACCTGGAAACTTCTCACAATCCTCACTCGGAACTATATCACCATTTATTTACTGTCACTGGATCAACATCCTGGAACTTCCTCCCTAACAGCACTGTGGGTATACCTACAGCACATGTGTTGCCCACAATAAGTGCTTGTAGTGGAATAGTAAGTCTAAAGTTAGTCTTTTCAACAAGTTGGTTTATTCTTGAGACTGCTGTTCAGTGTAACAGACTTCCTGATACTTCCCACACCAGAGTGTTCCAGTTGTATTTATTTATACTGATTTAAGGGAGAACCAATACCCACCACCTGTTTTAACTAACAATTGTCTTTAATAATATAATTGCTGATACAGTGACAGATTCCCCTCTTCATTAATACCATTTTCTTCATCTCCCCCAGATGAAGAATAGAACAGAAATTTTGATGTGAACAGGGTCTGCTGTTAGGAAGATACCAAGAATTGTTTAAATGAACAATTTAGATGACCACTGGAGAGGGACGTGTATAACATTAAAAATATCCAACCCTGAAATTTTCCCTTGAGCCAAATAAACTGTAATCTCTACTTTTACAAACAAATGTACCATTGGAATTCAAATTTAAACAAGCAAGTTATTTTAAGGACAATGTTACCATTGCTTGGAATCAAAAATGACACCCAAACATTGCTAGACAAACATGTTTACAATTGCTCTTGTTTTTCTTGTTCCTTTGAGTTACCTGACTCCAACCTCTTGTAGTTGGAAGTATTTTACTTTCATCTAACCATAGGTGGTGTCTCTCTCATTCCTTTCACCTTGAAAACGCAAACTCTTGTAACTTCTTATTTGCAAAATTGAAGCCATCACATTGGGCTGAATTTTGCTCTTGACGGGCGGGCGGGCAGCCGATTGCTGCCGCCAAAACAAGCCGCGCTGCCATTTTGTGCGGGCAGGCCAATTAAGGCCCGCCCAGCGGGTTTGCGACTCCCGTGTACAATGGGAAAATCGAATTGGCGGCGGGCGTGTTCAGATTGCCGGTTCCAATGGGATGCACCATGGCCACTCATAGGGAAGGACATACTGGTTTGAGGGCAGAAGAGGAGGAGGGGGCAGGCTGCAGGATTGGCCAGCGGGGGGCCACTGTGCCCCTCAGTTCTCAGATGCCTGCCTTGCTGCTCCTCCTCCAAGAGGTGTCCAACCATCGGGATATTTTGTATCCAAAGGATGGGAGGAGGAGGGCCTCCCACGTCACCAGACAGGCGTGGCAGGAGGTGGCGGTGGCTGTAAACTCTCATGACGATGTGCGGTGCAATGGAACGCAGTGCCGCAAGTGCTTCAATGATTTGTTATGCTCTGGAAGGGTGAGTACCATGTCGGCCTTGGCCATCTGACCCAGCAGGTAGCCTTAGCCTTTGAGTACCCCCACCCCCACTTCTTAGTGTCGTTACTGCATTGGGCATTTGGCGCACGCTGGGTGGGCAAACAGATAGTGACCATGCTTACATCAGTCTTAGTGGCTGAGGAGAAGATGGGTTCTCCCTGCAGCATATGTTGGCGTTTGTCGCATTTGAGTAGCCTGGGGGCAACCAGCAGTGGAGGCAGCTAGATGCATACTCAGAACTCCAACACATGTCTTATTGATGGTGATGAGATGGTGGAAGGGAGCCTCAAGATGTCATGGCCAAGAGCCATCTGTTGGCCTCAGCGCTGCACCTAGTTGCGTCTCCTTGCCATGGGCACGAAGACCCGTGTGCTATTCAAAGTGATGGACGCTGAATGTGTCCAAAGTATCTGTTGGGGGAGGTGGTTTGGAGCAGCCGTACTATCTTCTGGGGACTGATCAGTCAGTAGTAGTGTGGACAGGAGCCACTGGAGGCCTCAGATGGACCACTGTGGTTGGGCACTGCGGTGTGCAGAGTACACGAGTGATCAGCTCCAATTAATGCTTTTCTCTGTTCTGCAGGCAAAAACAGAGCACAATATGAGGGAGCGCCAGCGGACTGGTAGTGGGCACGCCGTGCTACAGCACCTAACCACCTATGAGGAGCAGGCCATGGAGCTGGGGAGGAGGCAGGCGGCCAGGTTGGCAGGTGTAGGCGAGGCTGGGGCGCAGCAGCCAGGTATTTGAGGCCCACAGTCCCATTCACTCTGTCTCCCCACCATCCAAACCACTGATGGCTGCTGCAATCATTAATGCAGCAACACTGCTCATTCACAAACTGATACAGTCAGACGTGTGGGTCATACACAAAGGTCCCTCGGTCCCCTTGAGGATGCATGTCTCTAGCACCTTCCAAAGTTGCCTTATCCCATTTCTGACCACTATCCCCATGGCCTAACATGCCATGGCATCGCTGCTGCACATCCAAAGACTTATTTCATCTTAGGAGGATATGTACCTCCACCACCCTTTTAGCCAGTGCATCCCACATTACTCTGTCCAAAAGGTCCTCAGCACCTCACCCGACAACCTCATGGCACTCAACTTAAATAAATGCCACCACGTTAGTCGTCCCTGCGCCAAGGGGAAATGTTGCCTTCTGTCCACCCGGTCTATGCCCCTCATTACGGTGTGAAGGTCAATAATGTGACCTGTCAATCTCCTGTGCTCAATGGCAAATGTTGCAAGTGTATGCAATGTTTCCTCATCACTCCAACTCTCTAGGCCAGCATGCATCCAGGTCAGGAACCTCTGCACGCTCCCCACTCCAATGCCATCCCTACCGTGAAGCGCAGGTCACAACTGAACGCAGAAGTGTAGATGTGGCCTCGACAGCGTTTTCTGCACTTGCAACATGACCTTCCTTTTCCTACATTCTATTCCTCGGCTAATAAAGGCAAGTTTGGCTTTGACCTTGTTAAACACCTTATGTTCCTGTTCTGCTACCTTAACGGGTCTGCCCAGCAAGGTCCCTGTGATCGTCGTGACTTTCCATGGTCCTACCATTCCTCATGTATTCCCATACCATGTTTGTCTTGCCCAAGTGCTTAACCGCACACTTATCCACATAACATTCCATGTGGCATTCCTTAGGCCATCTGACCAGCCTGTCTGTATGCGTGTGTAATGTTTGGGCCTCCTCTTGACTATTTACCACCCCACCAATGTTCGTCTCCTTAGGTTCTTGAAGGGTGAGCGACTTATGAGGCTGGGGTGGGGGAAAGGGATAAAAGGTTTAATTGACTGTACGTTAACTGATGCACTGTCCTTGTTGTTAATTTCAGCATCACCACCATATGGCCACGCCCACAGACACCAGAGCCCCCCCTCCGCACCTGAGGCCCAAGACTTGCAACTTGCGTCACACCATTTCAGCCAGCCAGGCACCAGCGCAGACACAAACACCTCGGTGGGGAATTTACTGTCGGCTAGTGTCCCGGGTCACAGTGGAGAGGGCACTTCACAATCGCTGGAGGAGATGGCACGGACAGAGAGTGCCGATGGCGGCAGAAGCCTGAGGACTGCAGGGGACCAGGAACATGCTGAGTCTGGCAGTGATGATGTGCCTCTAGAGATGTCAACCATGCAGCAGCTGCAGGACAAGCGGCAGGGTGCGCGGGAGCATCTGGCAGGGTTGCATGAGGGTGTGCTTCAGTTGGTCTCTGCGATGGAGGAGTTCAGATAGAGTGCACGTGAAGGCATGAACCTCAGGACAGAGCTTCAGGCTTCCTCCACTGAGAGATTGGCGACTCTCATGGAGAGGGAGTTCGATCGGATGGAAAATCTTCTGATTGGGTTACGTTCTGACCTGCAAGCCCTCACAGTGCTAATGGCCACAGGTGGTCATTCCCAATGTGGAAGATGTTGTGGGCACCAAGTGTCGCTGCTCAGTGCCCATGCATCTGCGGTGAGCAGGGAGGTACAATGTGACCTCATGTCGGCGCAGCAGCTGCCTGTCGTTGCTGCGAGCTCCTCTCAGGGCGCTCCGGATGAGGGCAGCAGCTCCTCTGCCCCTCTGCCAGTGACCATTACATCCGTTGAGGCTGCGACAACTGGGGAGGTGCCAGTTCTGGGACTGGCCACTCCCTCCCAGGCGGGGCCATCACAGGCTCCACGGGCCAGAGGATGCCCGCCAAGGTCTTCGAGGCCAACAGGACAGCAGAGTCAGCAGGCTGTCTCACAAGCCACTCCGAGCGATGGGGCGGCACCTAAACGTAGCACCCGAAAGCGAAAGTATAAGACACGTTAGGCACTCCACGGGTATGTCACTGGTGATTTTGTGTTGGCCCTACATTAGGGAAAAAATAGTTATGTACGTCTGAATGACGTTTGTGTTTTATTTTGGACTGAATAAAGTCCACTTTTCTGACCATGGCTGAGGGTGTTTCCTTTGTGCTGCATTTGTATGTTTCACAGACATATCATGAGTGTTTGAATGGACATTGATGTTTCTATACTAAGCCCTTAATTGAAGCTGATGAGGTGGAAGATGTGGCACCTAAGTGCCACGTGTGGAAGTTCCAGGCAATGCTGTTCCTGCTGATCCATGTGTGTGGAGCTAGCTGAAGGTCCATTGGATTAAATTGTCCTGAGTGTCCCTGCCTCCTTGGTGTAGTAGTGGGTTGGCGTGCAGCCCCTCATCATCGCCCTATGCTTCCTCATCCTCTGAGCCACTGCTGGATTCATCATGTGCCGCCTCATCCAGGGCGTCAAGGTCTTCATCGTGAACTGCATCCCCCCTTTCCAGCGCAAGATTGTGCAGAGTGCAGCATGCTACCACTATCAGAGAGACACGATCTGGGGGGTACTGGAGTGCGCCCCCTGAGCGGTCCAGGCAATGGAAGCGCATCTTGAGAAGACCAATGTCTCTCTCCACCACAGCCCTTGTGGTGCCCTGGCTCCTATTGTACCGCTGCTCAGCTTCTGTTCTTGGATGACGGAGAGGCGTCATGAGCCACCTTCTGAGGGGACAGCCCTTGTCACCCAGCAGCCATCCATCCAGCCGAGCCAGAGCCACTGAAAAGCCCCGGCACCTGGGAGTGTCTGAGGATGTAGGCGTCGTGGGAGATGCCTGGGTACCTTGCACAAACTTGCAGAATCTGCATCCTGTGATCACACACTATCTGCACATTCATGGAGTGGAAGCCCTTCCTGGTGACAAAGGCACCGGGCTCACCTGCTGGCGCCTTGATGGCCGCATGTGTACAGTCTATTGCACTCTGGACACGGGGGAAGCCAGCAATGGCCGCAAAGCCTCTGGCTCGCTGTGTCTGGCTTGCCTGGTCACAGCGGAAGTGGGTGAAGGTCAATGCCCGTCTGAACAGAGCATCTGTAACCTTATTGACACAAGTGTGGACAGTTGATTGGGAGACACCGCAAAGATCACCCACCGAGTCCTGGAAGGAGTCAGAGGCATAGAAGTGGAGAGCAACTGTGAGCTTCAGAGCCGCTGGCATGGGGTGTCCACCCACACAGTTAGGGGAGATCTCAGGGCCAATCATCTGACATATATAGTTGACTATTTCCCTTGACAGATGGAGCCTCCTTCGGCACTGCACCTCCGTCATATTGAGGTAGCTGCTTCGCCGCCTGTATACCCTGGCAGCAGGATGGTGGCCCCTTCAACCTTGGACAACCTCTTGGCCCTGAGCCCCTTGTGCCTGCGCCTGGCCTCCCAAAGGTGGCTCCCCTAGAGGCTGATTGTCCAGTCCTGGCCTCCTCCTTATTCTATCCCTCCCTTCCTCCTCAGAGGAGCTGCCTCCAGTGGGGATGTCAGAACCCATACCCAGGCTAAAAGGAGGCCTCCAGAAAGCTGCAGGCCCGATAATGATTACTGTCTGCAGACTGCTGAGCTGAAGCTTCAAAGTACAGAGAAAGATTTTGGAAATCGATCTGAACTGCTAACAATTACACAGGCAAGTTTAAAACACTTTCTGCATTAAATACTTCAGATAAAACATGAACAACCCCTCTGAGCCCACATATCCCGCCCGTGGGTGAGCTTTGTTAAAAAATCACTTACCCGCCTGCTCCCATGCGCCGAGCCAAAGTTCGCACGGGCTCCTCTAAATTGGCATCGATTGTCGAGTTAAGGGCCTTAACAAGGCCTTTAATTAATGGTTGGCGCACGTCGCGCTGCATAGTGTGCCCGCCCAGCTAAATACCGCGATGCCGTGAGCTGATGGCGGGACGCTCGCCTGACATTTTAAGCGCTGACGTGCAGGCTCCGCCACCTGTATGTTAGCCAGAAAATTCAGCCCATTAACTTCTGTGCAGTACTGAGGGAACGCTGCACTGTCAGAGGTCCCAAATTTCAGGGAAGACATTAAACTGAGGCCCCATTTGCCCTCACAAGTGGATGTAAAAGATCCCTTGCACAATTTTGAAATAGAAGAACAAGAGAAGATGTCCTCAGTGTCCTGACCAATATTTAACCCACAATCAACATTGCTAAAATAGATCATCTGGTTAATTTTTTAAAATTCTTTCATGGGATGTGGGCACCACTGGCTAGGTCAGTATTTATTGCCAATCCCTAATTGCCCTTGAGAAGGTGGTGGTGAGCTGCCTTCTTGAACTGCTGCAGTCCATGTGGTGTAGATACACCCACAGTGCTGTTAGGAGGGAATTCCAGGATTTTGACCCAGCAACAGTAAAGGAACAGTGATGTATTTCCAAATCAGGATGGTGAGTGGCTTGGAGGGGAACTTCCAGGTGATGGTGTTCTAATGTATCTGCTGCCCTTAATATCACATTGTTGTTTATGGGACCTTGCTGTGCACAAAATTGGTAGCTGCAGTTACTACATTGCAACAGGGGCGACAATGCAAAACTTTTTCATTGGTTGATTGTAAAGCATTTTGTGATATTCCAAGGATGTGAAAGACACCATATATAGGCAAGTCTTTTTTCTTTCTGCTTGGGATGTCATCATTAACTGTAAGAATGTAAGAACCTAAGAAATAGAAGCAGGAATAGAATATATGGCCCCATAAGCCTGTTCTGCCTTTAATACGATCATGACTGATCTTCTGCCTCAACTTCACTTCTTGCTTACTCTTCATATCCCTTGATTCCCTGAGAGATCAAAAAATCTATCAATCTCAGCCTTGAAGATACTCAACGATGTAACATCCGCAACAGTCTGTGGTAAAAGATTGAAAAAATTCACAACCATCTTAGTGAAGAAATTTCTCCTTATATCAGTCCTAAATGTTTGCGCTCTTATCCTGAGACTGTGTCCCCATCCAGTCAAAACCATTTCTCAGTATATAACCTGAAAAGCTCCTTCAAAATCTTGTATGTTTCAATGTGATCACCTCTCATTCTTCTAAACTCCAGAGAATGCAAATGCAATCTACTCAACCTCTCCTCACAGGGTAATCCTCTTATCCTAGGAACTAATCTTGTTCCTCCAAGGTAAGTATGTCCTTCCTTAAATATGCAGGCCCAAACTGTGCACAATAGTCCAGGTGTGGTCTCACAACACCACATTAAAATTATACCAAAACTTCTCTATTCTTGTACTCCAATCCCCTTGCAATAAAGGCCAACATGCCATTTGTTGTCTTAATTGCTGTACCTGCATGCAAACTTCCTGTGTTCCTTGTCCAAGTTCATCCAAGTCTCTCTTGAATATCAACATCTAAACGTTTCACACCTTTAAAAAAATATTCTGCTTTTTTATTCCTACCATCAAAGTAAATAACCTCAGACTTACCCATATTATACCCAATCTTCCACCTTGTTGCCCACTCAGTTAACATCCCCATATCTCTTTGGAGCCTCTTTGTGTCCTTCTCACAGCTTACATTCCCATCCAGCTTTGTATTATCAACAAACTTGGATAAATTACTCTTGGTCACTTCATCTAAGTCACAAAGGTAGAATGTAAACAGCAAGGCCTCAGCTCTGATCTTTGCAGCACTCATACCAACATATGAACATGTGAATCAGGAACAGGAGTAGGCCACTCGGCCCCTCGAACCTTCTCCGCCATTCAATAAGATCATGGCTGATCTGATTGTAACCTTAACCGCACATTCCCACCTACCCCCAATAACCTTTCACCCCCTTGCTTAGCAAGAGTTAATCTAGCTCTGTCTTAAAAATATTCAAAGACTCTGCTTCCACCACCTTTTGAGGAAGAGAGTTCCAAAGACTCATGACATTCTGAGAGAAAAAATTTCTCCTCATCTGTCTTAAATGGGTGACCCTTTACTTTTAAACAGTGGCCCTGAGTTCTAGATTCTCCCAGAAGAGGAAACATCCTTTCCATATCCACCATGTTAAGGCCCCTCAGGATCTTATATGTTTCAGTCAAGTTGCCTCTTACTCTTCTCAACTCCAGCAGATACAAGCCTAGCCTGTCCAACTTTTCCTCATAAGACAACCCTCCCATTCCCAGAGTCTAGTAAACCTCTGTACCTGCATACTAGACTTTTGTGATTCATGCACCAGGGCACCAATATCCCTTTGCATCTCAGAGCTGTGCAATCTCTCACTATGTAGATAATATGCTTCTTTTTTACTCTTCCTGCCAAAATCAGCAATTTTACATTTTCCCACAATATAATCCATTTGCCAGATCTTTGCCCAGTCACTTAGCCTATCTATATCCCTTTGTAGCCTCGTTATGTCCTCTTCACGACTTATTTTCCTACCTATCTTTGTACCATCAGCAAATTTAGCAACCATACCATCGGTCCATTCATCCAAGTCATTTATATAAATTGTAAAAATTAAAAATTGAGGCCTCAGCACTGATCCCTGTGGCACATCCCTCGTTACATCTTGCCAACCAGAAAATGACCCATTTATGCTTACTTTTGGTTTCCTGTTAGCTAACTAAACTTCTATCCATGCCAATATGTTACCCGCTACACCATGAGCTTTTATTTTCCACAATAGTCTTTGATGTAGCACCTTATCAAATGCCTTCTGGAAATCTAAGTACAGTACAACCCCTTCATCCACAGCAGGCGTTACTTCTTCAAAGAACTCTAATAAATTGGTTAAACATGATTTCCCTCTCACAAAACCATGTTGACTCTGCCTGATTGCCTTGAATTTATCTAAGTGCCCTGCTATAACATCTTTAATAATATCTTCTAACATTTCCCCTATGATAGATGTTAAACTAACTGGTCTGAAGTTTCCTGCTTTCTATCTCCCACCCTTTCTGAATAAATGAGTTACATTTGCTATTTTCCAATCAAATTTAACCTTCCCCAAATCTAGAGAATTTTGGAAAATTAAAACCAACACATCAACTCTTTCACTAGCCACTTCTTTTAAGACCCAAGGATGAAGTCCATCAGGACCTGGGGACTTCTCAGCCCGCAGCCCCAACAATTTGCTCGGTACCACTTTTCTGGTGATTGTAATTTTTTTGAGTTCCTCCCTTCCTTCCATTTCCTAATTTACAGCTACTTCTGGGATGTTACTTGTATCCTGTATAGTGAAGACCGATGCAAAGTATTTGTTCAATTGATTTGCCATCTCCTTATTTTCCATTATCAATTCCCCAGACTCACTTTCTATAGGACTAACTCTCACTTATAACTCTTTTCTTTTTTAAACAGCTATAGAAACTCTATCTATTTCTAGCTAGATTTCTCTTGTACCCTAATTTTCCCCTCCTTACTAATCGTATAGATGTGCTTTGTTTTTTTTATATTATGTCCAATCTTCTGACCTGCCCCCTATCCTTGTGCAATTATATGCTTTTTCTTTAAGTTTGATGCCATCTTTAACTTTTTTACTTAACCATGGATGGTGGCTCCTTCCCTTGGGATTTTTCTTACATGTTGGAATGTATCTATTCTGTGTATTCTGAAATATCCCTTTAAATGTCTGCCACTGCATCTCTATTGACCTATCCCTTAACCTAATTTGCCAGTTCACTTTAGTGAGCTCTGCTTTCATGCCCTCATAATTGCTCTTATTTAAGTTTAATTACTAGCCTTGGACCCTTCTCTCCCTCAAACTGAATGTCAAATTCTATCATATTATGGTGTCTTCATTATTAGGTCATTAATTAAGCCAAGCCTGTTGCTCAATACCAGGTCTGGTATAGCCTGCTCTCTGGTTGGCTCCAGAACATGCTGTTCTCAGAATCTATCCCGAAAACATTCTATGAACTTCTCATCTATGCTATCTTTTCCCATCTGATTTTTCCAGTCTATATGTAGATTATCCCCATAATTATCGCCATACCTTTCTGACAAGCTTCCATTATTTCTTCCTTTATACCCTGTCCTACCGTGTGGGCACTGTTAGGGAGTTTGACCAAACATGAATACTTACCTTGACTGTTAAATCAGCAGTTCCGGTTTTTAAACATAGTTCAGGTCAGGAGGTGGCTGCACATGCACAGTTGGTATCTTTTCATGTTCTTTAGGCCAGGAACTGGCCCTGCATTCATGCGCAGATGAAAGCAAGAAAAACAGTTGGTCAGGTGATCAGGAACTGGAATGCCATTAGGAGGAAGGCGTCCCAAGGAGCAGGATCAGGGAGGAATACAGGGAGAACATCCTAAACCAGGGAGTGGAACAGAAAGAGGTCCCAGAAAAAAGTCCCAGGCAGCGATAAAGACAGGGATTAGAAAGAGGTCCCAGAAGGAAGTTCCCTGGTAAGGGACAAAGACAGGGATCAGAAATATGTCGTTGGTACCTTCATGGACCACAATGATCAGATCCTCCCTCTCCCATTCCAAGTCCCTCTCCAGGCCTGAGCAGATGTCCCAAACCCTGGCACTGGGCAAGCAACAGAGCCTTCTGAGATCTTGCTCTTTGCTGCAGAGAACAGTGTCAATCCCTCTCACTATTCTGTCCCCTACTACCACTATATTCCTTTTGCTCCCCCTTGAATGTCTTCCTGTACCAAGGTACCATGGCCAGTCAGCTCATCCAACCACTCACCACTCTCAACCAAACAAGCTGAAAGAGCCTCAAACCTCTTGAATAATGGCAAAGGCTGAGCCTTTTGCACTCCTGCCCTCTGGGTCCCCTTACCTGCCTCACTCACAGTCACAGCCTCCTGTCCCTGACCACTAACCAAATCAGAAGACCCTATCCTAATTTTCTTATACAAAGTTCAGGTAACTTCCCTCCTCCCTGATGCATTGCAGTGTCTGCAGCTCGGCCTCCAGCTCAATGACTCTGAGCCAAAGCCCTTGAGCGGCAAATACTTACTGCAGACATGTTTTCTTTGGATCACAATAGCATCCAAAAGCCCCACATGCAGCAGCTGTAACACATCACGTGTGCTGCCATCCTTAATTTGTTTTAATTAACTACTCAATTATTTTATTCAATTAATTATTTTCCTTTTTTTGTATATTTTATTAACCTTGCCACCAGTTCATATATTATTTTAAACCTTAGGAATAGAATAGACCTTAACCACTCTTCGGATACTCACCAGATACTCACCACACAGCTAGCTCATTCTCCTGTAGTAGAATAAGAACCAATTCCTACAGGGTGAAAAGGTTAGAAAAAGCAAAGGAGCTTCTCCTTTCTCTATTCACCTAACTTGCTCGCTCACCCAATTCTCAGCACTCTTGTTCAAAGTCATACTCCACCAGTCACAGCCTGCTAACTTGAAAATGTCTTACTTATCTCTACATTCTGCTTCCTGTTCATGAACCAATCCTCCATTCATGCTATATTACCTTCAACTCCATGAGCCCTTATCTTGCCTATTAACCATTTTGTGTGGCACATGAATGCCTTTTGGAAGTCCAAGTTTACTACATCAACTGGCTTCCCTTTATTTACTCTCTGAGTTACATTCTCAAAAATTTTTTAATGAATTTGTCAAACATGGCTTCCCTTTCATAACCATGTTGACTTGTCTGATAATACCATAATTTTCCATGAGCATTGTAAGGACTTCCTTAACAATTGATTCTAGCATTTTCACACTGACTGATGTTGGATTAGCTGGTCTATATTTCACTGTTTTATCTCTCCCCGGTTTCTTGAATAGCGGTCTCACAGTTGTTAACTTCTGAGTCACTGGGACTGTTCTAGAATCTAGACAATTTCTCCAGCAACATCTTTTAGAACCCTTGGATCTGGGCCATCAGACCCTGGGGATTTGTTGGCTTTTAGTCCTTTAGGTTTCTCTGATAATTCATATCAGCAGAGAAGAAAGTACTTAAGATTCATTACTCTTAGCAGCCTCTTGGTTACCCTCTATTTCTGTTATGTAGTTTGTGCCTTCTACTGTGAAAACAAGTACAAAATATTTGTTCAATATTTCTTTCATTTCTTCATTTGCCACAATAATTTCTCCTGTCTCTGTCTCTAAGGGACCAACATTTACTTTTGCCATTGTATTCCTTTTCATAAATGTGTAAAAACTCTTACAATCTATTTTTATATTCCTGGCTAGTTTAGTTTCCCTTTTCTGGTTTCTACAACACTTCCAATCCTCAAGCTTACTACTATTGTTCACAACCCTGTAAACTTTTTCTTTTATTCAAATACAATCCTTAACTTTCTTCAATCCTTAACTTTCTTCAATCCTTAACTTTCTTTTCTCCCTGAGTTTTTGTTTTTCAATTCAACTGATGTTTTTTGAAAATGTTGCATCATCCATTTTAAATGTTTCTCACTATTTATTTACCACCATACCTTTTAGTTTATTTACCAAATTGACTTCAGCCAGCTGTCCCCTCATAATTATGTAATTGGCATTGTTTAAGTTTAAGATTCTTGTTTTGGACTCAAGTGTGTCACTCTCAAACTTAATATAGAATTCAATTGTATTATGATCACTTTTTCCCCCAGAAGACCTTTTACTATGAGATTAATTAACTTCCAGGCTACCTTGGCAAATTTAATTTATCCAATCTATCTGAATATTAAAACCACCCGTGATTACTCAATTTCCTTTGTTACAAGCGCCATTTATTTTTTGCTTAATGTTCTGTCCAGTGATATAACTATATTCAATTATTCCCACCAGTGTTTTCTAACCCTTGTTATTATTAACCTGCAACCACACTGACTCTACCTCCTGCTCTCCTGAGTCAAGGTCCTTTCTTACTACTGTCCTTTACTATCAGAGCTACACCTCCTCCATTTACATTCTGCCTGCCTTTTCAAAATATTGTGCACCCTGGAATATTTACTTCTCAACCTTTGTCACCTTGTCACCATGGACTGAATGCCAAGGTCCTTCTTGGGAGTGGAAGTGGGACATGCTATCATTTGGATGAGGAGTGGGCTCGTGAGGATATTCTGTGATGGCCAGTCAATTAACTACTGACAAGATGAGGAGCAGTGATGGTGATGTGAGGTCACACGTTGGGAGTATTAGCACTATTTTTAAAGGGCTGCCAGCACTCTGGATCCAGCCAGAAAAGCGCCTGCAAGGAAGAGCAGCAAAAGAAGGCCTGTCCAAGAATGGCAGAGGTAAGATCCTGGGTGGCTGCATAGTTGAACTACGTCTCCCTGTAGGTTCTCTCCAAGCAGCTCAGGGAAGGCGGAAGGTCCTCTCCCTCTGGGATGGGAGGAGGGTACCCAACCACCAGAGTAAGCAAGTCTGGACAGTGATGTAGAGAAGGTCAGCAGCCGTGTGGTCAGCATTGGAATCTGAATGTAGTGTCGTAAGTGGGTGAATGACTGCATGGGTTCTGTCGTGGTGAGTTCACTAGTTTGCTTTCCCTTAGGTATGCTTGTGACAATGCCTACGAATGAGCACACTAAAAGAGGAATGCAAACACAGCCCCTGGCAGAGCCTGGGGCCAGGCATCAGCATTGCTTGTCACAGATATGGCAGCATCTTAGTGAATGGCCCCGCTCCATCAGAGTTGACTCTTGTACTGTCGCTTCTGAATGGTCACATGAAGGAGGGATTCCTGTGGTTCCAACATGGACAGTCAGGTGACCACCAGCATTGGGGTTGTGCTTAACTTTGTTGGGCAACTGACAATGGTCATCAATGGGCTTGCAGAGGAAGGCAGTCCACAATGTGAAGAAAAGGGTAAAGACCAGTGGTGGTGTCCCATTCCTCACAATGCTGACTCCCAGAGAGCAGGAGGCACTAGAATTTGGAGGACAGCATGGGGGCTGTTCCATCGCAGATAGTGAGATATGAGTGGAGAGATGTGAGAGTGATTGGCCTAATGGAGTAGATGAGGCATTGTGCCTATGTGTCCATTACATGTCATGTGGAGCTCCACATGAGAAGTAGACTGGAGGATGTGATGGAGTGCACATTCCCTTCTAATTAATCTTCTCTCTCGATGCAGGCCAAATTTAAGAGCAATCAGCTCCAGAGACCGAGGAACAGCCACCCACCTCTGAGGAGGAGGAAGTCTCAGAAAATGCACCTCCAGCTGTAGGGCCCAGCGCTGCTGCAGCTAATGACAGTCCCCTGGAGTCCAGCAGGGCGACAAATGCTGGAGCTGCAAGAGGGAACGTCTGGCGAAGATTCCAGGCGCACTGAACACCCTAGCACGGACGATGGAGGAGTCCACGCAGGCCAGAAGTACCACCATGTTCCTGGTGTGTGTGCACTTAGCTTAATCTATCAAGAGATTTCTGACCCTCATGGAGAGCCATATCAAGCACACAGTAGATGCCAGAGATGCGTGCAAACCTGCATGTCATCACTAACTCCATGAGCTTTGTGGAGCAACGACTGGGCAAGGGGGTGGGGTTTGCAAGGTGCCCGGACTCACTCCTCAGGTGAGAACAGGGGTACAGGTGTACCTTGAAAGGGCAGAGGAGAGGGAGCTTGATGCACCTGGAGGCTGCCCACAGGACACTCTGGTATGGACATCTACACCTCAGTCCCTTTGAAGCTATTGCTTCAGTTAGACAGAGGAGGCTCCTGCATTTGTGCAGGAGATTCGGGATCTACCAGTTCAAACATGGACAAAAGAGCTGAACTCCAGAGGTGAGGTGAGAGTGACTGCCCTTGACATCAAGGCCACATTTGACTGAGTGTGGCATCAAAGAGCCCCAGCAAAACTGAGGTCAATGGGAATCAGGGGGAATACCCTCCATTGGTTGGAGTCATACCTAGCACAAAGGAATATGGTTGTGGTTGTTGGAGGTCAATTATCTTAGTTCCAGGACATCACTGCAGGAGTTCCTCAGGATAGTGTCCTAGACCCAACCATCTTCAACTGCTTCATCTTCCTTCCACCATAAGGTCGGAAGTGTGTCTCTCCAACAAGAGAGATTCTAACCATCGCCCCTTGACATTCAATGGCATTACTATCGCTGAAGCCCCCACTATCAACATCCTGGGGGTTACCATTGACCAGAAACTGAACTGGGCCAGCCATATAAATACTGTGGCTACAAGAGCAAGTCAGATGCTAGGAATCCTGCAGTGAGTAACTCACCTCCTGACTCCCCAAAGCCTGTCCACCATCAACTAGGTACAAGTCAGGAGTGTGATGGAATACTCTGCATTTGCCTGGATGACTGCAGCTCCAACAACACTCAAGAAGCTTGACACCATCCAGGACAAAGCAGTCTGCTTGACTAGCACCCCATTTACAAACATTCTCACCCTCCACGACTGACGCACAGTAGCAGCAGTGTGTACCATCTACAAGATACAGTGCAGGAATTCACCAAGGCTCCACTGGCAGCACCTTCCAAACCCACGACTTCTACCATCTAGAAGGACAAGGGCAGCAGATAGATAGGAACACCACCACCTGGAAGTTCCCCTTCAAGTCATTCACCATCCTGACTTGGAAATATATCGCCGTTCCTTCACTGTCGCTGGGTCAAAATCCTGTAGCTCCTTCCCTAACAGCGGTTTGTATCTACACCACATGGACTACAGCAGTTCAAGAAGGCAGCTCACCACCACCTTCTTATGGGCAATTAGGGATGGGCAATAAATGCTAGCCTAGCTAGCGATGCTCACATCCATAAAATGAATAAAAAGAGAATTCTCTCTCTCCGACTCCTGACTCTCTGTCTTTGTCTCCAGCCTCTCTCTGTCTGGCTCCAGACTCTCTCTCTCTGGCTCCGGACTCACTCTCTCCAGCTCCCGACTCTCTCTTCAGCTCCAGACTCTCTCTCTGGCTCCCAACTCTCTCTCCTGCTCCTGACTCTCACTCTGGCTTCCGACTCTTTCTTTGACTCTGGAATCTCTCTCTGGCTCCCAACTCTCTCTCCTGCTCCTGACTCTCACTCTCCGGCTGCGGCTCTGGGCCCTCTCTCTTCGGCTCCAGACTCTCTCTACAGCTCCGGACTCTATCTCTCCGGCTCTGAACTCTATCTCTCCAGCTCCAGACTCTCTGCTTGACTGTGGACTCCCTCTTTCCAGCTCCCGACTCTCTCTCTCCAGCACTGGACTTTCTCCATCTCTGGGCACTCCCTCTCCTTCTCCCAACTCTCTTTCTCTGGCTCCAAAATCTTTCTCCTGCTCCAGGCTCTCTCTCTGGCTCCAAACTCTCTCTCTCTGGCTCCAGACTGTCTCTCTGGCCATAAGACCATAAGACATAAGAGTAGAAATTAGGCTAATCGGCCCATCGAGTCTGCTCCACCATTCAATCATGGCTGATAAGTTTCTCAACCCCATTCTCCCGCCTTCTCCCCGTAACCTTTGATCCCCTTACCAATCAAGAACCAGACTCTTTCTATGGCTCCAGACTCTCTCCGGCTCCAGACTACTCTCTGCCTCTCTGTCTCCCGACTCTCTCTCTCCGGCTCCAGACTCTCTCTCTGTCTCCCGACTCTCTCTCTCTGGCTCCAGACTCTCTCTCTGGCTTGCGACTCCCTCTCTGGCTCCGGGCTCTATCTCTCTGGCTCCAGGCACCCCCTCCGGCTCAGGACTCAATTTCTCTGGCTCCCGACTCTCTCTCCAGCTCTGCACACTCTCTCTGGCTCTCGAATCCCTCTTTGGCTACTGACTCTCTCTCCGAGTCCGGACTCTCTCTCCAGCTCTGGAGTCTCACTCTCCGGATCCGGCTTCTGACTCTCTCTCTGGCTCCTGACTCTCACTCTGACTCTGCGTTCTCTCTCTCTGGCTTTGGACTCTCTCCCTGACTCCGGAATCTGTCTCTGGCTCTCGGCTTTCTCTCCAGCTCTGGACTCACTCTCTCTGGCTCCGGACTCTCTCTCCAGCTGTGCACACTCACTCTCCAGCTCCGGACTCTCTCCCTGGCTCCAGATTCTCTCTCTCTGACTCCAGACTCTCTCTCTCTGGCTCTGCACTCTCCCTTCAGATCTGGACTTTCTCTCTGGCTTCAGAGTCTCTCTTGCCGATTCCCGAATCCTTTTACGTTTCCGGACCCTCTCTCTGTCTGGCTCCTGACTCTCCCTCTGGCTCTGGACTCTCTCTCTGGCTTCAGACTCTCTCTCCAGCACTGGACTCTCAAACTCTAGCTCCAGACTCAAAAATACCTGGAAAAACTCAGCAGGTCTGGCAGCATCTGCGGAGAGGAGCACAGTTAACGTTTTGAGTCCGAAGGACTGTTCAACAGAACTAAGTAAAAATAGAAAAGAGGTGAATTATAAGTTAGTTTTAGTTTGCTCCTTAAACTAGCTTATATTTCACCTCTATTCTATTTTTACTTAGTTCTGCTGAAGGGTCATTCGGACTCAAAACGTTAACTGTGCTCCTCTCCGCAGATGCTGCCAGACCTGCTGAGTTTTTCCAGGTATTTTTGTTTTTGTTTTGGATTTCCAGCATCCGCAGTTTTTTGCTTTGATCTAGCTCCAGACTCTCTCTCTGGCTCTGGGCTCTCTCTCTCTGCCTCCAGAATCTCACTCTGGCCTCTGACTCACTCTCTGGCTCTGGACGCTATCTCTCTGGCTCCAGACTCTCCCTTTGGATCCGGATTCACTTTCTCCGGCTCTCGACTCTCTCTCCTGCTCCGGACTCTCTCTCTCTGCAGCTCTGGACTCTCTGGCTCCAGACTCTCTCTCTGACTCCGGGCTCCCTCTCTCTCTGACTCTGGATTCTCTCTCCCTGACTCTGGATTATCTCTCCCTGGCTCCCGGCTCTCTCTCTGACTCTGGACTCTCTCTCTGACTCCGGGCTCCCTCTCTCTCTGACTCTGGATTATCTCTCCCTGGCTCCCGGCTCTCTCTCTGACTCCGGACTCTCTCTGACTCTGGATTCTCTCTCCCTGACTCTGGATTATCTCTCCCTGGCTCTGGATTATCTCTCCCTGGCTCCCGGCTCTCTCTCTGACTCTGGACTCTCTCTCTGACTCCGGGCTCCCTCTCTCTATGACTCTGGATTATCTCTCCCTGGCTCCCGGCTCTCTCTCTGACTCTGGACTCTCTCTGACTCTGGACTCTCTCTGACTCTGGACTCTCTCTGACTCCGGACTCTCTCTCCGGCTCCGGACTCTCTCTGACTCCGGACTCTCTCTCCGGCTCTGGACTCTCTCTCTGACTCTGGACTCTCTCTCTGACTCCGGACTCTCTCTCTGACTCTGGACTCTCTCTGACTCTGGACTCTCTCTCCGGCTCCGGACTCTCTCTCCGGCTCCGGACTCTCTCTCCGGCTCCGGACTCTCTCTCCGGCTCCGGACTCTCTCTCCGGCTCCGGACTCTCTCTCCGGCTCCGGACTCTCTCTCCGGCTCCGGACTCTCTCTCCGGCTCCGGACTCTCTCTCTGGCTCCGGACTCTCTCTCCGGCTCTGGACTCTCTCCGACTCCGGACTCTCTCCGGCTCCGGACTCTCTCTCCGGCTCCGGACTCTCTCTCCGGCTCTGGACTCTCTCTGACTCTGGACTCTCTCTGACTCCGGACTCTCTCCGGCTCCGGACTCTCTCTCCGGCTCCGGACTCTCTCTGACTCTGGACTCACTCCGGCTCCGGACTCTCTCTCCGGCTCCGGACTCTCTCTCCGGCTCCGGACTCTCTCTGACTCCGGACTCTCTCCGGCTCCGGACTCTCTCTCCGGCTCCGGACTCTCTCTGACTCTGGACTCTCTCTCCGGCTCCGGACTCTCTCTCCGGCTCCGGACTCTCTCTCCGGCTCCGGACTCTCTCTCCGGCTCCGGACTCTCTCTCCGGCTCCGGACTCTCTCTCCGGCTCCGGACTCTCTCTGACTCTGGACTCTCTCTGACTCTGGACTCTCTCTCCGGCTCCGGACTCTCTCTCCGGCTCTGGACTCTCTCTCTGACTCTGGACTCTCTCTCCGGCTCCGGACTCTCTCTCCGGCTCCGGACTCTCTCTCCGGCTCCGGACTCTCTCTGACTCTGGACTCTCTCTCCGGCTCCGGACTCTCTCTCCGGCTCCGGACTCTCTCCGACTCCGGACTCTCTCCGGCTCCGGACTCTCTCTCCGGCTCCGGACTCTCTCTGACTTCGGACTCTCTCTCCGGCTCCGGACTCTCTCTCCGGCTCCGGACTCTCTCTCCGGCTCCGGACTCTCTCTCCGGCTCCGGACTCTCTCTCCGGCTCCGGACTCTCTCTCCGGCTCCGGACTCTCTCTGACTCTGGACTCTCTCTGACTCTGGACTCTCTCTCCGGCTCCGGACTCTCTCTCCGGCTCTGGACTCTCTCTCTGACTCTGGACTCTCTCTCCGGCTCCGGACTCTCTCTCCGGCTCCGGACTCTCTCTCCGGCTCCGGACTCTCTCTGACTCTGGACTCTCTCTCCGGCTCCGGACTCTCTCTCCGGCTCCGGACTCTCTCTCCAGCTCCGGACTCTCTCTCCGGCTCCGGACTCTCTCTCCGGCTCCGGACTCTCTCTCCGGCTCCGGACTCTCTCTCCGGCTCCGGACTCTCTCTCCGGCTCCGGACTCTCTCCGGCTCCGGACTCTCTCCGACTCCGGACTCTCTCCGGCTCCGGACTCTCTCTCCGGCTCCGGACTCTCTCTGACTCTGGACTCTCTCTCTGACTCTGGACTCTCTCTCCGGCTCCGGACTCTCTCTCCAGCTCCGGACTCTCTCTGACTCCGGACTCTCTCCGGCTCCGGACTCTCTCTCCGGCTCCGGACTCTCTCTGACTCTGGACTCTCTCTCTGACTCTGGACTCTCTCTCCGGCTCCGGACTCTCTCTCCGGCTCCGGACTCTCTCCGACTCCGGACTCTCTCCGGCTCCGGACTCTCTCTCCGGCTCCGGACTCTCTCTCCGGCTCCGGACTCTCTCTCCGGCTCCGGACTCTCTCTCCGGCTCCGGACTCTCTCTCCGGCTCCGGACTCTCTCTCCGGCTCCGGACTCTCTCCGACTCCGGACTCTCTCCGGCTCCGGACTCTCTCTGACTCCGGACTCTCTCCGGCTCCGGACTCTCTCTCCGGCTCCGGACTCTCTCTGACTCTGGACTCTCTCTCGGACTCTGGACTCTCTCTCCGGCTCCGGACTCTCTCTCCGGCTCCGGACTCTCTCCGACTCTGGACTCTCTCCGGCTCCGGACTCTCTCTCCGGCTCCGGACTCTCTCTCCGGCTCCGGACTCTCTCCGACTCCGGACTCTCTCCGGCTCCGGACTCTCTCTCCGGCTCCGGACTCTCTCTGACTTCGGACTCTCTCTCCGGCTCCGGACTCTCTCTCCGGCTCCGGACTCTCTCTCCGGCTCCGGACTCTCTCTCCGGCTCCGGACTCTCTCTCCGGCTCCGGACTCTCTCTCCGGCTCCGGACTCTCTCTCCGGCTCCGGACTCTCTCTCCGGCTCCGGACTCTCTCTGACTCTGGACTCTCTCTGACTCTGGACTCTCTCTCCGGCTCCGGACTCTCTCTCCGGCTCTGGACTCTCTCCCTGACTCTGGACTCTCTCTCCGGCTCCGGACTCTCTCTCCGGCTCCGGACTCTCTCTGACTCCGGACTCTCTCCGGCTCCGGACTCTCTCTCCGGCTCCGGACTCTCTCTGACTCTGGACTCTCTCTCTGACTCTGGACTCTCTCTCCGGCTCCGGACTCTCTCTCCGGCTCCGGACTCTCTCTGACTCCGGACTCTCTCCGGCTCCGGACTCTCTCTCCGGCTCCAGACTCTCTCTGACTCTGGACTCTCTCTCCGGCTCCGGACTCTCTCTCCGGCTCCGGACTCTCTCTGACTCTGGACTCTCTCTCTGACTCTGGACTCTCTCTCCCTGGCTCTGGATTATCTCTCCCTGGCTCCCGGCTCTCTCTCTGACTCTGGACTCTCTCTCTGACTCCGGGCTCCCTCTCTCTCTGACTCTGGATTATCTCTCCCTGGCTCCCGGCTCTCTCTCTGACTCTGGACTCTCTCTGACTCTGGACTCTCTCTGACTCCGGACTCTCTCTCCGGCTCCGGACTCTCTCTGACTCCGGACTCTCTCTCCGGCTCTGGCCTCTCTCTCTGACTCTGGACTCTCTCTCTGACTCCGGACTCTCTCTCTGACTCTGGACTCTCTCCGACTCCGGACTCTCTCTCCGGTTCCGGACTCTCTCTCCGGCTCCGGACTCTCTCTCCGGCTCCGGACTCTCTCTCCGACTCCGGACTCTCTCTCCGGCTCCGGACTCTCTCTCCGGCTCCGGACTCTCTCTCCGGCTCCGGACTCTCTCTCCGGCTCCGGACTCTCTCTCCGACTCCGGACTCTCTCTCCGGCTCCGGACTCTCTCTCCGGCTCCGGACTCTCTCTCCGGCTCCGGACTCTCTCTCCGGCTCCGGACTCTCTCTCCGGCTCTGGACTCTCTCTCCGGCTCCGGACTCTCTCTGACTCCGGACTCTCTCCGGCTCCGGACTCTCTCTCCGGCTCTGGACTCTCTCTCCGGCTCCGGACTCTCTCTCTGGCTCTGGACTCTCTCTCCGGCTCCGGGCTCCCTCTCTCTCCAGCTCTGGACTCTCTCTCCGGCTCCAGACTCTCTCTCTGACTCCGGGCTCCCTCTCTCTCTGGCTCCAGATTTTCTCTCTGGCTCCTGACTCTCTCTCCATCTCTGGGCTCTCTCTCACTGGCTTCGGACGCTCTCTCCAGCTCCAGAATCTCTCTCTAGCCTCCGACTCTCTCTCTCTGGCTCTGGAATCTCTCTCTGGCTCTGGACTCTCCCTCTCTGGCTCTGGACGGTCTCTCTCCAGCTCTGGACTCTCACTCTCTGGCTTTGGCTCAAGACTTTTTCTTTCTGGCTCCGGAACCTCTCTCTGGCTACGATTCTCTCTCCAGCTCAGGACTCTCTCTCTCCGGCTCCGGCCTCTATCTCTGACTCTCGACTCTCCGGCTCTGGGCTCTCTGTCCGTCTCCGGAATCTCTCTCTGGCTCTGGACTCGCTCTCTCTCCCGCTCCATAATCTCTCTCCAGCTCCGGACTCTCTCTCTCTGGCTCCAGACTCCCTCTCTGGCCTCCGACTCTCTCTCCGGTTCTGAACTGTCTCTGGATCCAGACTCTCCCTTCAGCTCCGGACTCACTCTCTCCGGCTCCCAACTCTCCCTCTCCAGCTCCAGACTCTCTCTCTGGCTCCGGAATCTCTCTCTGGCTTCCGAGTCTCTCTGGCTCCAGGCTCTCTCTCTCTCCAGCTCCAGGCTTTCTCTCTGGCTCCTGACTCTCTCTCTTCGGCTCTGGGCTCTCTCTCCGGCTCTGGAGCCTCACTCTCTGGCTCCAGTTCTCCCTCCAGCTCTGGAGTCACACTCTCCAGCTCCCGACTCTATCTCCGGCCCTGGACTCTCTCTCTCTCTGGCTCCCGACTCTAACTCTGGCTCTGGACTTTCTCTCTCTGGCTCCGGAATCTCTCTCTGGCTCTGAACTCTCTCTCTCCGGCTCCAGCCTTTGTCTCTGGCTCTGGATTCTCTCTCTGGCTCTGGATTCTCTCTCTGGCTCTGGACTCCCTCTCTGGCTCCTGACTCTGCAACTCCCAACTCTCTCTCCATTATTAACTCTCTTTACGCTCCTGACTATTTCTTTTCTCCTGGTTCTGCAGCTTCAGACTCTCTCCATTTCCTGAATCTTTCTCCTGATCCTGAGTCTCTCCCTGGCTCTGCTTTATTCATCAGGCTCGCATGAGGATCACATCTCTTCTTAACCGGAATGACCTTGAGTAACTCAGTACTCTCACGGCTATCATTTCTGACCAACCTATCCTTTCTACATCCTAACACACCCACCTGAAAAGTCTTTCTCATCTAGATCGATCTTGTGATTGCTGTCATCTATAGTTTTTGCATTTTATTTTATATTTTCTATTTTAAATTAATTCTCTTGCACATATATACGTCGGCTTAGACTGGGCAGAAAATTGTTTGTTCAAACCCCATTATGCTTGAGACTCATACAGGTAATACCTAACACATAGGAAGAAGGTTGTGATTGTGGGAAACCAATCAATTCAGCTCTCAGATCATCACTGCAGGAGTTCCTCAGCGCAGTGTCCTAGGCCCAAGCACCTTCAGCTGCATCATCAATGACCTCCCTCCGTCATAAAGTCCGAAATGGGGATGTTCGGTGATGATTGCACAATGGTCACAACTCCTCAGATACTGAGTCTGTGCCCATATGCAGCAGGACCTGGATCACATTCAGGTTTGGACTGATAAGCAGCACAAATGCCAGTCAATGATCGTTTCCAGCAAGAGAGAATTTAAACATCTCCCCTTGATGTTTAATGGCATTACCATCACTGAATTCCCCACTAGCAACATCCTGGGGGTGACCATTGATCAGGAACTGAACTGGGCCAGCCATATAAATACTGTGAAGACAAGAGCAGGTCAGAGGCTGGGAATCCTGTGGAGAGTACCTCACCTCCTGACTCTCCAAAGCCTGTTCACAATCGACAAAGCACAAGTCAGGAATGTGATGGAACACTCCCCACTTGCCTGAATGAGTGCAACTCCAACAACACTTAAGAAGCTTGACCCCATCCAGGGTAAAGCAGCCCACTTGATTGGCAGCCCCATCCGTCACCTGAAACATTCATTCCCTCCATCACTTGCGGACATTGGGAGCATGTGTGCTATCTAACGTTACAATGTCCATAAGTATCCCCGAAGAGATCAAGCGTCCCTGCCAATTCATGGGCGTTACCAGCCAAAATGGGGAAGGTTAATTCAGGAAGGGACCAAACACATCAAGAGACTTCATTGGGAACATGCAGAGATGAAGTTGAGGTGTTGGACAGAGTGCACAATCTTCCAAACACCTCAACTATCTGACCCTCCATGTATCATTTGCCCCGCACGTGTCAGAGTCAGCAGATAATGCATTGGGCTTATCAGCTATTTCAGAACCCACCAAAGCGGAATGGAAGCAAGTCATTCCCAACCCGAGGGACTGCCTAAGAAAAAGAAAAAGTCACAAGTTGCAATACAGCAATTCGTCAAGGCTTCTTCAACTGCACCTCTGAAACCCACAACCTCTACCTCCTAAAAGGACAAGGGCAGCAGACACATGCACATGGGAACACCACCACCAGCAATTTTCCCTCCAAGCCACTCACCATCCTTGGAAATATATCGCCGTTCCTTCACTGTCACTGGGTCAAAATCCTGGAACTCCCTTCCTAATAGCACTGTGGGCGTACCTACACCACCACTACTGCAACAGTTCAAGAAAGCAGCTCACCACCACCTTTCAACGACACTTAGGGATGGGCAATAAACGCTGGCCTAGACAGCAACAATGAATAAATAAAATAAAATGGCTACAGCAGGAGTTCTGGGAACTCTTGCAGTAATTTATCTGGGCTGATGCTCCAATGTATTCCTGAGGACATTGTCAGCATCATTGCTGCCTTTTGCATGCCCTGGTCAACTATGCTCCCATCTGCCTATTCCAATGAACCAGATGGATATTGAAGATCCCATGATACTGTTCAACATACTGGCCAACATTCCTTTTGTAAATGAATTAGATGTTCATTCATCCCATTGCTCTTCATGCTGCTGAATTTGCCTATGTAAACATTGTACTTCCTAGTAAATTATTTTATGCGAAACACTTTTCCACCTTACTGAAAGATGTGACAGGGTGATATAAAGGAAAGTGTTGGGCAGGATTTTCCCCGCATTGCACTAAGTACGGGAGCGGGTGTGAAAACTTACGTTTTTCCCACCAACCGCAGTGCTGGGTTTTCACACTGTATCATCCGCTTCCTGCCTCATTAATTATGCACAAGGGGAAACACACCAGATCGCTGGTGGGCTGTTAAATATCAAAGGGAGATGGTTAGGTTTTCTCTTGTTGGAGATGGCCATTGACTGGCATTTGTGTGGCATGAATGTTACTTGCCCAAGAAAGCCAAATCTGAATGTTGTCTAGGTCTTGCTTCATGCAGGCTTCATTATCTAAGGAGTTGGAACTCCCCCCTTCACAGCACTGTGGGTGTACCTACATCACAGGCACTGCACTGATTCAAGAAGGCAGCTCATCACTCCCTTCTCAAGGGCAGCTAGGGATGGGCAATAAATGTTGGCCTAGCCAGCGATGCCCACATCCCATGAATGAATCAAAAAAAGGAACTGGAATTGGATGCCAATAAAATCCAAATTTAGATAATGTCCAAAATTTGCCAACAATCTATTGAAAATAATTAGTTGGCAAAATAAGGTGTTCCCTTCACCTCTGGTAGTTTGTAAATAGTCCAGATTAATGGAAATACAAATCTTGTCTTCTTGCATAGTGATTGAATGCAAATGAAATGAGTTTTAGATGTTTTAACTCAATTTCCAACAGACCTTAGCTAATACTGATAACAGCTGCAATATCTCACCTCTTGAGTGCAGATGGAATTCAATCAAGCGTTAGATCCGTAGGAAGATAAATGTTGATTTATAATCACTGACTTCTGTCCTACCCAAAATAAAACTTTGAGAGGCCTACCATTAACATATCCTAGGTTATAGCACAGAGATGTAAAATCACCAGATTAGCAGCAGTGACTGTGTAATTACATAAATTACATGTAATGATGTAATAGGCTTTTCAAATGGATATGGCAAAGCTGGTTGCATGGCCAACCATGTCTTGCATATCAACAGAAATGTCTTGTATACTAGCTCTTGCCTGTTACCTGTATTTGTATCTTATTGTCTTTTTTTGGTATGTTATCCTTTTGTACTCATGTCAATGTCAATATCTAAGACTGGATTACTGTCCTACTTCTCGCACCAAGTGGCAATTACTCCCACATCAAGATTGTGTTAAAACTACCGAGGAGTTCTCCTTCCCTTCTGTCCCAACAAATATTCACAGAGTTCAGCAAAACACCCTTCGGCCTCACAGACCTCCCCATCCACCCCCTATATTCCTTAATCCCATTGTGCTTCTGCTGCATGTCCGTTTGTTAGCCCCTGAACATTTTGAAGTGGATGTGCCTATGGCCCGTGTGGACCTCGCCCATTCCCAGCTTGAGGATGCCTACAATGTTCAACATAGCCCCCCTCTACTCACCCTCCCCCCAAGTCATGCGTCTGAGTGCAGCCTTCCCCACTTGTAACCCGCAGTACAGGCCAAGCCCTACAGGCCCTTCTCCTGCCTGAGGTCAGCTGCTGTCCTTCCCCAGTGGAGTCCTCGCTCTGCAGCCCATTAAAAGCCACTCCCGCCTTACTGCTGGCCTGGTGAGTTGGGGGCTGCCTGTGACAACCCCCTGAAAGCGATGTGGTGCTGCCTGCAAACCCTGGTGCTGATTACTGCGAACGCTGTGCAATGCAAGGCAGGCAAACGAACCTCAAAGTGATGAGTGAAGTGCAGGTCGCCAGGTGCAAGTCACTTCTATCCTGTTGTGAGACACGTCTTTCTATTTGCATGCTGCCATGGCCTGGTGATCCAGTGTGGGTGGATGATCCCGGCAAGCAGGGCTTATAATGAATTGGAAATGTATTAAAATGACGTCCCAATGTGCCGCAGTGGGAAACCCAGCTCACCATCGACAGGTGGAGCAGATGATTGCAAACTGGCTTCATGGCGGTGTAAAACTGACTTTTGGCCTTCTTATAATATTTTCCACTCCCGCTTGCCTTGACACCCACCGTGAATGTGAGTGGAAATTCCTGGCCGTTCTTTCCCCAATATATTCTTTATTGATGAAATTGTGACCTCTGGTGGTCACTGTGGCAAAACAGAAAGAATAGATTTTGAAGGTTTCACCAAAATATTTGATAAGGTCATCCTCCCCCCACAAAGTTAAACATTTTCAATTATACTTTTGGTACTTTAAAAATTCCATATTACTACCTTCAAACAACATGCAGGCATTTTTCATTTTATTTAAATTTTGTGCATGTTCAAAGAACAAAGAAAAGTACAGCACAGGAACAGGCCCTTCGGCCCTCCAAGCCTGCGCTAATCAAATTGCCCGTCAACTAAAACATTTTGCACTTCCGGGGTCCATATCCCTCTATTCCCATCCTATTCATGTATTTGTCAAGCTGCCTCTTAAACACCACTATCGTACCTGCTTCCACCACCTCCTCTGGCAGCGAATTCCAAGCACTCACTACCCTCTGCGTAAAAAACTTGCCCCGCACATCTCCTCTATAGTTTTCTCCTCTCACCTATGCCCCCTAGTAATTGACTCTTCCACCCTGGGAAAAAGCTTCTGACTATCTACTCTGTCCACGCCACTCATAATTTTGTAAACTTCTATCAAGTCGCCCTTCAATCTCCTTCGCTCTAGTGAGAACAATCCGAGTTTCTCCAACCTCTCCTCATAGCTAATAACCTCCAGACCAGGCAGCATCCTGGTAAACCTCCTCTGCACCCTCGTCAACGCCTCCATATCCTTCTGGTAATGTGGCGACCAGAATTGACCGCAATATTCCAAGTGTGGCCTAACCAAGGTTCTACACAGTTGCAGCATGACTTCCCAGCTTTTATACTCAATACCCCTGCCAATGAAGGCAAGCATGCCATATGCCTTCCTGACTACCTTATCCACCTGTGTTGCCACTTTCAGTGACCTGTACACCTGTACACCCAGATCCCTCTGCCCGTCAATGCACTTAAGGGTTCTGCCATTTACTGTATAATTCCTGCCTGTATTAGTCCCTGTGGATGATGTAACTTTTTTTACATTTAATCTCAGGATGTGGATGCCCATGGTCACACTGATCATCTATTCCTGGTGGCCCTAAGAATATTCGATACAACTGAGTGGCTTGCTGATCCATTTAAGAGGACAGTTAAGAGTCAACCATATTGGCACAAGACTGGATTCACACAGAGACCTGATAACGAGGACAGGTTTTCTTCCCTAAAGGACACTTGTGAACAAATTAGATTTTTATGACAATCCAACAGTTTCTTGGCCACTTTTACAGCTTTGATTTGATGCCAGCTTTTGATTTCCAGATTTTTAAAAACTGAGTGCATATTCTTGAACTGCTAATTTTGGGACTGTCCCTTCTACTTTCAGGTTTGGAAAATGTGGCAGTGTAGATTGGGAGAAACTGTTCCCTTTGCCAGAGTAGTTAATAGCTAGAGGACACAGATTGAAGGTAATTGGCAAAAGATACACAGGCGACATGAGGGAAACAATTTTTATGCAGCAAAGTGATTAGCATCTGGAATGAAAACAGAAAATGCTGGAAAGACTCAGCAGGTCAGGCAGCATCCATGGAGAGAGAAACAGAGTTAATGTTTCAAGTCCTTATGACCCTTCTTCAGAGCCAGAGCATCTGGAATGCACTGCCTGAGAGGATAGTGGAGGCAAATTGAATTGCGGCTTTCAAAAGAGAATTGAATGAACACCTGAAGATAAAAAAAAATTGCAAGGTTATGGGGAAAGGGCGGTGGACTGCAAAACGCTGAGTAGCTCTTGCAGAGAGCTGGCATTGACACCATGGGTTGAATGGCCTCCTCCTGCCTTATGATTCTCCGTGAACTTGGGTACCTGAAAAGCAGAGGCAAAAGATTTGATTCTGCTGCTTGTTGTGATTAATTATGGAACACTGAGGAACAGATACACCCAGTGTCTCCGTACCGCTAGGGAATATACTTAGTGGTAAGATACTAAAAGGCCCTGTCCCATCCTGCCCAGATTTATCACTAGAGCAACCACAGTAAGAACCTACTCAACAATTCCTGTCCACCCTCCCCAGAAGATGAAATGGGCTTAGTGTTCAACCACTTAAACTAACCTGTTCATTTTAATAGGTATTCAAACTTACATAATTGCACTCTGCTCTGAAGAAGGATCATATGGACTCAAAACATTAACTCCATTTTTCTCTCCACAGATGCTGTTAGACCTGCTGAGCTTTTCCAGCATTTTCTGTTATTGTTTCGGATTTCCAGCATCTGCAGTATTTTGCTTTTATCTTACATAATTACAAACCTTGCTCTAGCCTATCATGTTCCTGCAGCAATGTGTGAGGAGGCTATCATCTAGCTGAGACAACTATAGCCAACTGAAAAAAATATTCTGCTGCGGACCACATGGGCAAGTTACCAGTGATCTGCTGGTCGCAATGGAACTTTTCAGAATGAGCTGCCAATTTCAAGAGATGAGAATTAGTAATGACCAGCTGTAGTATAAAGGGTTAATGTTAAATACAGTATATAAATACATAGTTTGCATCATCGGTGGCATAAGATTACATGACAACAGAGCACGGAGAGAGATGGTTCTATGTAGTGCCTTGTGATAAGCAAGTGTGTATTGTGCATAGTTAGTATAATGTTCAATAAAAGGTAAAGGTTACCAACAGCCTGGCTTCCAGCATTATCTGTAAGTCCGGATCATGAACAACCCCTCGAATACCCACAACAATGATAACCAACTAGCAGCACTAATTAAGGCATACTTTGAACAACAACAGTGCCCATGTGATTGATGCAGCAACTTTTGGTTACTGCTCAGTATTTTGTATATGTGTGGAGAGGTGAGGGCTTGGTCCAGGTGCTCACTTACCAGTTTTGCATACTTATTTTTGTCATGGTGCGATAATGTTCATTCTTAGTTTGTATGAAGCTCACTTGGATGGATTTACAGGGTGACGTTGTATGAATCAATCATGGATGTGACCAGAATTACTTTGTAGATCTTGAACACCTTATTGTCCTTATTGGCATGTTGGAGAGCATAGGCTGGATTTTGGGCCTCATTTGGGGCCAGATTGGAGGTGGGTGGGGCTGGAAGATAGCCCGAAGTCTGGCACGCCGGTTCCCCCTCTCCATCCCACCTCTGGGCCATTTTTGCAGAGGTGGGATTTGGGCCAGCAGGACTACCTGCCCACACATGGCTGGTTAGCTGATCAGGCTCATGAAGAGTTTAATTGAGACTAATTAAAAGAGGCACCTCCAAATGGCCGGGGGCCTAAAAACAGGCACTTGATGGTGGTGAGCAGGGCCCAGTAGGCAGGGGGGTGCACACAGTGCCAAACACTGCAGCCCAGGGACTGGGGGGAGCCCAGGCTCATGTTCTAAATGGAGTTCTCAAGTCGTCCAGCCAGAGCTTCAGGCCTTAAAGACCAGTTTAAAAATTCAGAAGTGTCAGGCTGAAGGTTTCGATTTTTTTTACAGCCAGTTTGCCAGTTTCACCGGTTGCTGCATGGCTGCTTCCACTTTCAGGCAGCTTTGGGGTTCCAGTTTTTTTTTGAAAAGCCCACCTGAAAATCATGAAGCTGCCCGAAGGTCAGTAGCAGCAGCACAGCAACTGTCAAGAGAGTGTTCCCTGTTCGTAAATGGTAAGTGAAATCTCTGCAATTTTACAAACAGTTGGTGGTGTGTGTGTGCGCATGCGTGTGTGTGCGCGTGTGTGTGTGTGTGCATGCGTGTGTATGTGCATGTATGTGTGCGTTTGTGCATGCATGTGCGCACGTATATGTGTGTGCATATGTGTGTGTTTGTGTGAGGGAGATTGGGGGTGTAGGGGAGAGATTGTAGGGGGTGAAGGGAGGTTGGAGGGGGTTGGGGTGGGAAGTTGTTTAGGAGATTGGAGGGGCATGGGGGTAGATTGAGGGTGTTGGGAACATGGGGGTAGGGTGAATGGGGGTGGGGAAAGGTTGGGGTTATTGGGGAACTGGACAGAAGGCTGGAAGGGGTGGGGAAAGTTTGGAGGGGAATAGAGGTGGTTGGGGTGGTTTTCAGGAGAGCTGGGGGTGGGGTTGACAATTTTAAGCTTTAGTACCATCAAATTAAATACTGTACACTTCTCAAAATTCTCTTTTGAATTTAAACCAGCATATAAATAGCAGCCTCAATTTTCATGATGCCTTAGACATAATTTTGATGACATGCTGTGTGATGTACCAGAGGCTTGACAATCTTGGACCTCATCAAAATAAATGTAAGAAACTAAAAACTGGGAATGATGCAAAATGGGATGTTGACTCACTATCACCCGTTTTATTAATCTTTCAAAGCCTGGGAATGAAATCCCTAATTGTCGCTAAGATGCTGCTTAAAGAAATGTTTCACAAATCTCTACTCCATTCTAGGTTCAACTCACTCTGCACCATCCTGTTTAAAATCTAGCAGAAGGTGGTCACACTGTGGAACTAAAATTTCTCTGAGGTTAAGGATTCCCGATCATCCATTGCAATTTTGGCAAAAGAAAAAATCAATTGAAATCCCAGAAAAAAAACAAAAAGGGCTTTTACCATAAGGGCTTTTATAGAAATCCAATCTTATGACTTAAATGCTTCCAGAAATGATTTCTCTCAGGCTTTTGCTGTCGCACTTTTTTTTTGCTATTGGAGTTTTTTATTTATTAATTACTTTCCCATTAATTTGCCTGTTTCTCTCATACTTCAAACAACAATTAGAATTTAAAAAAAATACTATTTGCATGTTTATTTGGTACAAATTGTTGCGGGATTTCTCAATTACACTTCTTGGGGTCTGTTAATTTGCTGAGGGCTTCCTGTCGAATTAGTGTGGCCTAGAGAAAATAAAAGACCCCAGCTGGAGGCGAAGACACAGTTGATTTTATTATCGTTGCAACGAGAGATGCGGACTACACCAGAGTCACATCTAATGAGTACAAGCATGTATCCAGTTTTTATAGTAAGACAGTTTCATTCATTGCTATGGCTAACAATACACCGGAGATAGTAAACAATACGCGGAGATTGCTTCCTATTTCATATTAACAATTGTACACAGTCAAGTTCATGTTACAATGCAGCTGGAGGTAAACTCTGATAAGTATTGATAGCCTGTTAACGATCAGAGGTGAACTTCGATGAATATTGATAGTCTACTATTGTCTGCTTACAGACATCCATCTCTCTTTAACTGCCCTCCCATAACAAGGTTATGGGTGTTCACAATGCCCAGATGATTACGATTATTTTAAACACACAAAATACACATACGTCAACGCCTGTCCCATCTTACACAGATTTTACATTATTAACTAGCTCAGCCTATTACCTTTGTTCTCAACTGACCCAGGTTGGCTCACGAGCAGCAGGGGTCCAAGCACCGGCACCAAGGAGTTGTCCCTATGTACCTTTTCATCTAGCTAATGTTGGGGGGTGGGGAGGGGGGGACCACCACACAGCCAAGGAACCATGTTCCCTGGCTGAAAATTCCCCACAACACAAATGTAATGAAACCTATGGGTAGGCTCTAAATTCACAGTGTACAACAACATTGTATGACAGTGGGTTGGTGCCACAGAAGTCAGAATGTTAAGTTTGTATTAGCTACAGGGTTGAATTGTTTTGTAAATACAGTGATTTTGTAAATACTTTCTTTGCGTCAGTTGATTGATTAATTATCTTCAGACACTCAACATTGGGCTTCCAAATTCACCATTGCGACTGTCACTCTGCCTACTGCATGCAGGTGTAATGAAAGGAAGACAAAACCTACATTTATACAGCACATTTCATGATGCCCCGAATCACCTTACAGCCAATTAAGTACTTTTGAGTTGTAGTCACTGGTATAATATAGGCAATGTTATCAAATGGCAGAGCAGACTTGAGAGACTGAGTGGCCCACTCCTGATCCTCATACTATGTTCGTATGTCATTCTGGATGGATGAGGCAAGCTGGGTTAGATGGCCTTTGTCATTCATAATTGTCATGTGAACAGAAGGTGGAATCATGGCTGGAGTTCTGTTTATTTTGTTGCTAATGAAAATTTACAGTGAGTGGGCTTTGTGGGGTGAAATTGTTAGGACAGGAGTGCATAATAGGAACATAGTGAATCAGTAACCTATTTTACACTGCACATGATTCTCAAGTGTCTTTTTCATTGGCTTCAATCTTGTCCTTTTGTCTACTTATCTATTATACCTCTCTATCTTGGTGCTTATTATGAGTTTACGGGGAATTGAAATATTGTGATAAAGATGTGTTACATAGTGGATGTTGAAAATATATTGTAGTGTGAAGCAGAAAACAACAAAGTCTTCAGACTGCTGATCAAGAAAACACATATAATTATGAACCATTCAGTCTTTGTCCTCTGGCCTCTTAAAAGTTGTGTTGCACAGAGACATCTGAGGGCTCCAACACTTTTCATTGGCAGTGAAGACCTATGTTGTTCAATCATTCCACTTTGTTGCTCAGGAGTCATTTGGTCTTTCTACCCTGTGAGATTACTGATAAAATAGAATCCAAATAAATCTCTTGTATGAAATAATTACATTGAATAATATCTTTATCCAAGCAGAAAATGTCTTCTTCTACTTCCACAGAATGGAAAAGATCTTATGCAGTTTATATGGGTTGCAGGCATTTAACCTTTCCCCAAATATGAATTTACTGTCACTGTGTTCATGTGGTGCAATGTGCAGAACATGTTAGTGAAGGCTGAGACAGTCACTCAAATCAGTGTTTTTATCTGCACAGTGTTACAGTGTTATAAATAACTAATGGGATATTTCCCTGTTAATTTACCAACATTGTATGATGCTGTTCAGGTAAAGTTTATACTCTCTGGTTTATTTAATAGTCATGGTGGGATCACCTGTAGGGTGCACTGCAATATATCATTGCTGCTGTTAATATCAATGACCCATGCTGCATACGTATCAGATGATATTTGTAACCAGATGTCAACAATGGGCATTATCATGTTACTCGCTCCTTTCTGTGACTGGTGAATTGATTGGTAAATCTTGAAAGGGAAAAAAATATTATGCATGACTGGGGGGAGGATTAAAGTTGGGAGGGGGGAATAAGGGACCCGGAAACAGGAGAAGCACCAAGAACCATGATTTTTCTCCCTGGCCTTGGTGGTGGGAGGTGTTGTGCCAGCTTTCCAGGCAGGCTTAGAGGCCCTCCCTAAAATTAAAGAAAAATGCTGCTGGAAATCTGAAATAAGTCAGAAAGTGCTGGAGAAACTTAGAGACCTCTCCACAGATGCTGCCAGACCTGCTGAGTTTTTCCAGCACTTTCTGTTTTTATTAGAGGTACCCTGCCTGCCTGGGTACTGGGGCGGCCACAGGCCTCTCTCTGAATCCCCACCCTGCCACACACACACACACACACACATACACAGTGGCCTGGCTGCTGAATCAATCTTTGAATTAAAGATTTTAAGAAGTTGGAATGAAGGTGTCTCCATTTTGAAATGACCTCTCCCTTAATTACCTTCAGAGGGTCTTGTATGTGCTCCTACAAGGAATGCAAGAAGTCAGCAGGCAGCTATAGCAAGCAATTAGGAAGGCAAATGGCTTGTTCAGCTATGAAGGAATCTGTGTAAATAAATCCTGTTGTAATATCCCTTTAGGGGATACCAGCATGACATCACTAGAAGGGAAATGTGTCATGTGATCTAGTCTTAGTTTCACTTTTGCTTTGAGCAGAGCACAATTACACAGCTCTGATGCTTTCAAGCTTTATTTCTATGTATAACTGTTCTCATGTGCATAATCTTAATAAATAAACCCACAGTACGTTTGTCCAATTCCTAATGAGCAATTGGCACCTTGTGTCTTGTACACTAATTAAGTCCAAGGTATAATATCATCATAATATCATCATAATAACATGACATGGTGATCAGCTGTGGTAAGACAGGTAGCAGCAAGATTAAGTACAGGTACAACATGGTAAACAACCTTAGATTATGCTACATGGCATGAGAAGACACTCTGCATTTTGGTCAGGCTGCAACGAAGTTGGACAGTGTTGAAAATGCAGCATGGTAACTGCAAAGAAAATCTTTGGAGATAGTGTTCAGTAAATAGCTGGTAAGCAGACTGATTCATCGTGTTCAGATTGCAGAGTACAGCCTGTCAGTTCCGTGAATGGGACAGCACTTTGAGAGGACCTGCACTGGTTTAGCTCAGCCAGGAAAGGCAAGTGACCTGTGTGTGGGCCGGATCGATCATGAGAGGAGAGTCAACAAAACAATCAAACAAAACTATCATAAAAATTGGGCCAGAGAAGGTTGCAATTATAACAGGTGGCTTTGGGAGTTGCTAAACATTAAATTGAATAAAAAAGAAAATGCTATTGCTCCGTGGTGCATTGTTGTCACAACTCATCTTTGAGGGTGTGGCTTCAGAAAATTGCGCAAAAGCGGCTACATGGACACTCATCCCAGATACAATGGAAGAAGAAAATTCAAAGGAACATTGTCAGATTGTCCATAAAATTCCCCAGTTTGAATTGGGATGCAGCTAACCTACTATCCGAATTCAATGTATAGAGTTATGGTTTCTTGATTCAGGTGTGTCTGAGCCAGACAAGCGAGGCATAAAAATTTTCCTAGCAATTGGGAATGGAGGTGTATACAGGCTGAACATGTCATGATTAATAGAAGAAGGGCTAAAGAATTCTGAACAGATATGGACTACATTGGAAAACCAGTTCAGAAGCAGGTTAAACTTCCATATTCATCAACTGGAGTTCATGTCATTTCAACAACAGTCTACAGAATCAATAGACCACTTCATCAGCAGATGCAGAGAAAAGTGTAGGTGATTTTTCAAATGCAGAGCTAGCAGACAGAATTGTTGAGTTGGTGGTTGCATCCACTCCCATGGAAGCATTCCAGGAAGATCTGCTAGGCAAGTCCAAAATGTGTAGCAACGAAGAGCTGCTCAAGGACAACTACAGCAAAGGCTGATGCAGCTGCAAAACGCAGTGACTGATACAAACAAACTGCATCAATGTGCACATTCAAGCAATAAGAATGACCACCTTGTGTCCATCAGAAACATATATGTGAGGTGATTAAACAGAGCCAAACAGAGCCTGGCAGAGACAAAAAGAGCCCAGCAGAGCCAAGTAGAGTCAAACAGAATCAAACAGAGCCTGGCAGAGCCTGCAAGAGCCAAAAAGAGCCAACCAGAGCCAAACAGACACTGGCAGAGCCAAACAGAGCATGGCAGAGGCTGGCAGAGCCTGGCAGAGACAAACAGAGCCAGGTAGAACATGGAAGGGCCAAAGAGAGACAAACAGAGCCTGGCAGAGGCATGCAGAGCCAAACAGAGCATGACAGAGTCTGCCAGAGACAAACAGAGCCAAACAGAGCCTGTCAGAGCCAAATAGAGCCTGGCAGAGTCAAACAGAGCTAGGCACAGCCAAACAAGGCTAAACAGAGCCAAACAGATCCTGGCAGATCCAAACGAAGCCAAACAGAGCCAAACATAGCCAAACATAGCCAATCAGAGTCTGGCAGAGCCAAGCAGAGTCAAACAGAGCCAAGCAGAGTCAAACAGAGCTTGGCAGGGCCAATCAGAGCCAAAAAAGGCCAAACAGAGCCTGGCAGAGCCAAACAGAGCCATAGAGAGCTAAAAAAAGAGCAAAGCAGACCCAAAAAGAGACATACAGAGCAAAACAACAGAGCCTTGCAGAAGCACACAGAGCCAAACAGAGCCTTGCAGAGCTTAACAGAGAAAACAAGAGCCAAACAGAGCCAAAGAGAGCCAAACAGAGCTTGGCAGAGCCAGACAGAGCTTGGCAGTGCAAAACAGCCAAAGAGAACCAAGCAGGGCCAAGCAGATCGAAACAGATACTTTCAGAGCCTGGCAGAGGGAAACAAAACCAAACAGAGCAAAACAGATCCTGGCAGAGCCAAATGGAGCCAAACAGAGCCAAAGAGAGCTAAACATAGCCAATCAGAGCCTGGCAGAGCCAAAAAAAAAGCCAAGCAGTGACAGAGACAAACATAACCAATCAGAGCTTGGCAGAGCCAAACAAAGTCAGACAGAGCCAAACAAATCCTGGCAGAGCCAAACAGTGCCAAAAAGAGTCTGGCAGAGGCAAACAGAGTCAAACAGATCCTGGCAGAGACAAATAGTGCCAAACAGAGCCAAGCAGACCCAAACAGAGCCATACAGAGCAAAACAGAGTCTGGCAGTGCCAAACAGAGCCAAATAGATACAAACAGAGCCTGGGAGAGCCACACAGTGAAAAACAGAGCAAAAAATAGAGCCTCGCAGAGCCAAACAGATGGAAACAGAGCCAAAAAGAGCCAAATAGAGTCAAAAAGTGCCAAGCATGTCCAAGCAGAGCCAAACAGATACAAGCAGAGCCAATCAGAGCTTGGCAGAGCCAAACAAAGTCAAACAGAGCCAAACAGAACCTGGCAGGGCCAGCAGAGCTAAAAAGGACCAAAAAGAGTCAAACAGAGCCTGACAGAGACAAACAGAGCCAAACAGGTCCTAGCAGAGACAAACAGAGGCAAACAGTGCCAAAATGAGCCAAGCAGACCCAAAAAGAGCCAATCAGAGCCGGGCACTGTCAAACAGAGCCAAACAGATCCAAACAGAGCCTGGGAGAGCCAAACAGATGAAAACAGAGCCAAAAAGAGCCAAACAGAGCCAATCACAGCCTATAAATGCCAAGCATGTCCAAGCAGAGCCAAACAGACACAAACAGAGCCAAAGAGACACAAAGAGAGACTGGCAGAGCCAAGCATAACCAAACAGAGCCTGGCAGATCCAAACAGGGCCAAACAGAGCCTGCCAGTGCCAAACAGATCCAAAGAGAGCCTGGCAGGGCGACACACAGCCAAACAGAGCCTGGCAGGGCCAAACGGAGCTAAACAGAGCCTGGCAGATCCAAAACAGCCAAACAGAGCCTTTAAGAGCCAAACAGATGAAAACAGAGCCAAACAGATCCTGGCATAGTCAAACGGAGACAAACAGAGCCAAACAAGGCCAAACAAATTGAAACAGAGCCAAGCAGAGTCAAACAGATCCAAAAAGGGCCAATCAGAGCCAAAAAGGGCCAAACTAAGCCAAACATATCCAAGCAGAGCCTGGCAGAGCCAAACAAAGCCAAGCAGTGTCAAGCAGAGACAAACATAGCCAATCAGAGCTTGGCAGAGCAAAACAAAGTAAATCAGAGCCAAATAGAATCGAACAGAGCCTGGCAGGACCAAACAGAGCTACAAAGGGCCAAACAGAGCCAAAAAGAGCCTGGCAGAGGCAAACAGAGGAAAACAGATCTTGGCAGAGCCAAACAGAGACAAATAGTGCCAAACAGAGCCATACAGAGTCAAACAGAGCCAAACAAAGCCAAATAAACCTTGCAGAGCCAAACAGATGAAAACAGAGCCAAACATACCTAATCAGATCCTGGCAGAGCCAAACATTGTCAAACCGAGCCAAACAGAGCCTGGTAGATTCAGACAAGCCAAAAAGGGTCAGACAGAGCCTGGCAGAGGCAAACAGAGCCAGACAGATCCTGGCAGAGAGAAACAGAGCCAAACAGAGCAAAAAAGATCCTGGCAGAGCCAAACGGAGCCAAACAGAGCCAAAAAGAGCCAAACATATCCAATCAGAGCCTGGCAGAGCCAAACAAATTAAATCAGAGCCAAACAGAACCAAACAGAGCCTAGCAGGGCCAAACAGAGCTTAAAAGGGCCAAACAGAGCCAAACAGAGCATGGCAGAGGCAAACAGAGCCAAACAGATGCTGGCAGAGACTGGCAGAGACAAACAGAACCAGGCAGAACATGGAAGGTCCAAAGAGAGCCAAACAGAATCTGGCAGAGTCTGCTAGAGACAAAGAGTGCCAAACAGAGCCTGGCAGAGTCAAACAGAACCAAAGAGAACCTGGCAGAGCCAAACAGAGCCACAGAGTGCCAAACAGAGCAAAGTAGACCCAAACAGAGACATATAGAGCCAAAAAGAGCCTGGCAGGGCTAAACAGTGCTAAACAGAGCCTTGCAGATCCACATAGAGCCAAACAGAGCCTTGCAGAGCCAAAGAGTGAAAACAGAGCCAAAAAGAGCCTAACAGAGCCAAAAGGTGCCAAGCATGTTCAAGCAGAGCCAAACAGATCCAAAGAGAACCTGACAAGGCCAAACATAGCCAAAAAGATCCTGGCAGAACCAAACAGAGCCATACAGTGCCAGAAAGAGCAAAGCAGACCCAAACAGAGACACACGCAGAGCTACAAAGAGCCCTTCAGGGTTAAACAGTGCTAAACAGAGCCTGGCAGATCCTCACAGAGCCTTAAAGAGCCAAACAGGGTCTGGCAGAGCCAGGCAGAGCCAAGTAGAGACTGGCAGAGTCAAACAGAGCTAGGCACAGACAAGCTGAACCAAACAGAGCCAAACAGAGCCTGGCAGAACCAAACAGGGCGAAACAGAGCCTGCCAGTACCAAACAGAGCCAAACAGAGCCTGACAAGGGAAAACAGAACTAAACAGAGCCTGGGAGATCCAACCAGAGCCAAACAGAGCTTTTCAGAGACAAACAGATGAAAACAGAGCCAAACAGAGCCCTGCAGAGCCAAATAGTGAAAACAGAGCCAAAAAGGGCCTAACAGAGCCAAAAAGTGCCAAGCATGTTCAAGCAGAGCCAAACAGAGCCAAAGAGAGACAAAGAGAGACTGACAGAGCCAAACAGAGCCATACGGAGCGAAAGAGAGCCTGGCAGAGACAAACAGAGCCAAAGTGATCCAAACAGAGCCAATCGGAGCCAAACAGAGCCTAACAGAGCAAAACATATCCAATCAGATCCTTGGCAGAGCCAAACATTGTCAAACAGAGCCTGGTAGGTTCAGACAAGCTAAAAAGGGCCAACAGAGGGCCTGGAAGAGGCAAACTGATGCAAACAGAGCCAAACAGATCCTGGCAGAGACAAACAGAGCCAAGCAGTGCCAAACAGAGGTAAGCAGACACAAATAGAGCCTTACAGACCCTGGCAGAGCATGGCAGTGCCAAACAGAGCTAAACAGTGCCAAGCAGAGCTAAACAGAGGCTGGCAGAGGCTGGCAGAGACAAACAGAGCCAGGCAGAACATGGAAGGGCCAAAGAGAGCTAAACAGAGTCTGGAAGAGTCTGCCAGAGGCAAACAGAGCCTGTCAGAGCCAAACAGCGGCTGGCAGTGCATGGCAGAGCCTGGCAGAGCCAAGTAGAGCCTGGCAGAGTCAAACAGAGCTAGGCACAGACAAGCTGAACCAAAGAGAGACAAACAGAGCCTGGTAGATCCAAACGGAGCCAAACAGATCCAAACAGAGCCAAACAGAGCCAAACATAGCCAATCAGAGCCTGGCAGAGCCAAACAAATTCTGACAGAGCCAAGCAGATTCAAACAGAACCTGGCAGGGCCAATCAGAGTCAAAAACGGCCAAACACAGCCAAGCAGAGCATGGCAGAGGCAAACAGAGCCAAACAGATGCTGGCAGAGACAAACAGAGCCAGGCAGAACATGGAAGGGCCAAAGAGAGCCAAACAGAATCTGGCAGAGTCTGCTAGAGACAAACAGTGCCAAACAGAGCCTGGCAGAGTCAAACAGAGCTAGGCACAGACAAGCTGAACCAAACAGAGCCAAACAGAGCCAAACAGAGCCTGGCAGAACCAAACAGAGCCATACAGTGCCAAAAAGAGCAAAGCAGACCCAAACAGAGACACGCGCAGAGCTACAAAGAGCCCTTCAGGGTTAAACAGTGCTAAACAGAGCCTGGCAGATCCTCACAGAGCCAAACAGAGCCTTACAGAGCCAAACAGAGCCAAAGAAAGCCAAACAGAGCCTGGCAGTTCAAGGCAAAGAGAGCCAAGCATGGCCAAGCAGATGGGAACAGATACAAACGGAGCCAAACAGAGCCTGGCAGAGAGATACAAAGCCAAACAGAGAAAACAGATCCTGGCAGTGCCAAACAGAGCCAAACAAAGCCAAACAGAACCTTGCAGAGCCAAACAGATGAAAACAGAGCCAAACAGATCCTGGCAGAGTCAAATGGAGCCAAACAGATGCAAACATGTCTTTAAGGTGAAAGGGGAAAGGTTTAGGGGGAACATTAGGGGGAACTTCTTCACTCAGTGAGTGGTGAGAGTGTGGAACGAGCTACCATCTGACGTGGTAAATGCGGGCTCACTCTTAAGTTTTAAGAATGAATTACATAGATACATGGATGGGAGATGTCTGGAGGGTTATGGACTAGGTGCAGGTCAATGGGACTAGCGGAATAATATTTCGGCACAGACTAGAAGGGCCGAATGGCCTGTTTTCTGTGCTGTAGTGTTCTATGGTTCTATGGTTCTAACTGAGCCAAACAGATGCAAACAGATCCAAACAGATGCATACAGAGCCAAACATAGCCAATCAGAGCCTTGCAGAACCAAACAAATTCAAACGGAACCAAGCAGAGTGAAACAGAGCCTGACAGGACCAATCAGTTCCACAAAGGGCCAAACAGAGCCAAACAGAGCCTGGTAGAGGCAAACAGAACCAAACTGAACCTGGCAGAGCCAAACAGAGCCATAGAGTGCCAAACAGAGCAAAGCAGACCCAAACAGAGACCTATAGAGCCAAAAAGAGTCTGGCAGGGCTAAACAGTGCTAAACAGAGCCTTGCAGATCCACACAGAGCCACATAGAGCCTTGCAGAGCCAAACAGAGAACAAAAGAGCCAAACAGAGCCAAAGAGAGCCGAAAAGAGCCAGGGCAGCCCCAAATGGAGCCAAACAGAGCCTTGCACAGCCAAATAGTGAAAATAGAACCAGAAAGAGCATAATGGAGCCAAAAGGTGCCAAGCATGTTCAAACAGAGCCTAACAGATAAACAGAGCTAAAGAGAGACTGGCAGAGCCAAGCTGAACCGAACAGAGCCAAACAGAGTCTGGCAGATCCAAACAGGGCCAAACAGAGCCTTCGAGTGCCAAGCAGAGCCAAACAGATCCACAGAGAGCCTGGGAGAGCTAGACACAAGCATACAGAGGCAAACAGAGATAAACAGAGCCTGGCATAGACAAACAGAGACAAAGAGTGCCACACAGAGCCAAGCAGACCCAAACAGAGCCATACAGAGCCTCACAGTGCCAAACAAAGCCAAACAAATCTAAACGGAGACTTGCAGAGCCAAACAGATGAAAACATAGCCAAATAGAGCCACACACAGCCAAAAAGTGCTAAGCAGATCCAAACAGGTCCAAACAGAGCCTACGAGTGTCAAACAGAGCCAAACAGATCCACACGGAACCCATGAGAGCCAAACAGAGGCAAAGAGAGTCAAATAAAGCCTGGCAGGGCCAAACGGAGCTAAACAAAGCCTGGCAGATGCAAACAGATCCTGGCGGAGTCAAACGGAGCCAAACAGATGCAAACAGAGCCAAACATAGCCAATCAGAGCCTTGCAGAACCAAACAAATTCAAACAGAACCAAGCAGAGTGCAACAGAGCCTGAAAGGCCCAATCAGAGCCAAATAGGGCTAAACAGAGCCAAACAGAGCCTGGCAGAGGCAAACAGAACCAAACAGAACCTGGCAGAGCCAAACAGAGCCACAGAGTGCCAAACAGAGCAAAGCAGACCCAAACAGAGACATATAGAGCCAAAAAGAGCCTGGCAGGGCTGAACAGTGCTAAGCAGAGCCTTGCAGATCCACACAGAGCCAAACAGAGCCTTGCAAAGCCAAACAGAGAACAAAAGAGCCAAACAGAGCCAAGGAGAGCCAAAAAGAATCTGGAAGTGCCAAACAGAGCTTTGCAGAGCCAAAGAGTGAAAACAGAGCCAAAAAGAGCCTAACAGAGCCAAAAAGTGCCAAGCATGTTCAAGCAGAGCCAAACAGATCCAAAGAGAGCCTGACAAGGCCAAACAAAGCCAAAAAGATCCTGGCAGAACCAAACAGAGCCATACAGTGCCAAAAAGAGCAAAGCAGATCCAAACAGAGACACACGCAGAGCTACAAAGAACCCTTCAGGGTTAAACAGTGCTAAACAGAGCCTGGCAGATCCTCACAGCGCCAAACAGAGCCTTACAGAGCCAAACAGAGCCAAAGAAAGCCAAACAGAGCCTGGCAGTTGAAGACAAAGAGAGCCAAGCATGGCCAAGCAGAATGGAGCCAAACAGAGCCTGGCAGAGAGATACAAAGCCAAACAGAGCAAAACAGATCCTGGCAGTGCTGAACAGAGCCAAACAAAGCCAAACAGAACCTTGCAGAGCCAAACAGATGAAAACAGAGCCAAACAGATCCTGACGGAGTCAAATGGAGAGAAAGAGATGCAAACAGAGCCAAACAGATGCAAACAGATCCAAACAGATGCATACAGAGCCAAACATAGCCAATCAGAGCCTTGCAGAACCAAACAAATTCAAACGGAACCAAGCAGAGTGAAACAGAGCCTGACAGGGCCAATCAGTTCCAAAAAGGGCCAAACAGAGCCAAACACAGACTGGTAGAGGCAAACAGAACCAAACAGAACCTGGCAGAGCTAAACAGAGCCATAGAGTGCAAAATGGAGCAAAGCAGACCTAAACAGAGAAATATTGACCCAAAAAGAGTCTGGCAGGACTAAACAGTGCTGAACGGAGCCTTGCAGATCCACACAGAGCCAAACGGAGTCTTGCAAAGCCAAACAGAGAACAAAAGAGCCAAACTGAGCCTTAGAGAGCCAAAAAGAGCCTGGGCAGCCCCAAACAGAGCCAAACAGAGCCTGGCAGATCCAAACAGGGCAAAACAGAGCCTTCGATTGCCAAGCAGAGCCAAACAGATCCACACAGAGCCTGGGAGAGCTAAACACAAGCAAATAGAAGCAGACAGAGCCAAACAGAGCCTGGCAGATCCAAACAGAGCCTGTCAGTGCCAAACAGTGCCAAACAGATCCAAAGAGAGCCTGACAAGGCCAAACACAGCCAAAAAGATCCTGGCAGAACCAAACAGAGTCATACAGTGCCAAAAAGAGCAAAGCAGACCCAAACAGAGACACACGCAGAGCTACAAGGAGCCCTTCAGGGTTAAACAGTGCTAAACAGAGCCTGGCAGATTCTCACAGAGCCAAACAGAGCCTTACAGAGCCAAACAGAGAAAAACAGAGCCAAATGTGAGCCAAAGAAAGCCAAACAGAGCCTGGCAGTTCAAGACAAAGAGAGCCAAGCATGGCCAAGCAGACTGGAACAGATACAAACGGAGCCAAACAGAGCCTGGCAGAGAGATACAAAGCCAAACAGAGCAAAACAGATCCTGGCAGTGCCGAACAGAGCCAAACAAAGCCAAACAGAACCTTGCAGAGCCAAACAGATGAAAACAGAGCCAAACAGATCCTGGCGGAGTCAAATGGAGCCAAACAGATGCAAACATGGCTTTAGGGTGAAAGGGGAAAGGTTTAGGGGAACATTAGGGGGAACTTCTTCACTCAGAGAGTGGTGAGAGTGTGTAACGAGCTAGTTTCTGACGTGGTAAATGCGGGCTCACTCTTAAGTTTTAAGAATAAATTAGATAGATACATGGATGGGAGAGGTCTGGAGGGTTATGGACTAGGTGCAGGTCAATGGGACTAGCGGAAAAATATTTCGGCACAGACTAGAAGGGCCGAATGGCCTGTTTTCTGTGCTGTAGTGTTCTATGGTTCTAACAGAGCCAAACAGATGCAAACAGATCCAAACAGATGCATACAGAGCCAAACATAGCCAATCAGAGCCTTGCAGAACCAAACAAATTCAAACGGAACCAAGCAGAGTGAAACAGAGCATGACAGGGCCAATCAGTTCCAAAAAGGGCCAAACAGAGCCTGGCAGAGGCAAACAGAACCAAACTGAACCTGGCAGAGCCAAACAGAGCCATAGAGTGCCAAACAGAGCAAAGCAGACCCAAACAGAGACCTATAAAGCCAAAAAGTGTCTGGCAGGGCTAAACCGTGCTAAACAGAGCCTTGCAGATCCACACAGAGCCAAACAGAGAACAAAAGAGCCAAACAGAGCCAAAGAGAGCCGAAAAGAGCCAGGGCAGCCCCAAATGGAGCCAAACAGAGCCTTGCACAGCCAAATAGTGAAAATAGAGCCAGAAAGAGCGTAATGGAGCCAAAAAGTGCCAAGCATATTCAAGCAGAGCCTAACAGATAAACAGAGCCAAAGAGAGACAAACAGAGACTGGCAGAGCCAAGCAGAACCGAACAGAGCCTAACAGAACCTGGCAGATCCAAACAGGGCCAAACAGAGCCTTCGAGTGCCAAGCAGAGCCAAACAGATCCACAGAGAGCCTGGGAGAGCTAGACACAAGCATACAGAGGCAAACAGAGCCAAACAGAGCCTGGCATAGACAAACAGAGACAAAGAGTGCCACACAGAGCCAAGCAGACCCAAACAGAGCCATACAGAGCCTCACAGTGCCAAACAAAGCCAAACAAATCTAAACGGAGACTTGCAGAGCCAAACAGATGAAAACATAGCCAAATAGAGCCACACACAGCCAAAAAGTGCTAAGCAGATCCAAACAGGTCCAAACAGAGCCTACGAGTGTCAAACAGAGCCAAACAGATCCTCTCAGAACCCGTGAAAGCCAAACACAGCCAAACAGAGTCAAACAGAGCCTGGCAGGCCCAAACGGAGCTAAACAGAGCGTGGCACATGCAAACAGAGCTTTTCAGAGCCAAACAGATGAAAACAGAGCCAAACAGATCCTGTCAAATGGAGACAAAGAGATGCAAACAGAGCCAAACAGATGCAAACAGATCCAAACAGATGCATACAGAGCCAAACATAGCCAATCAGAGCCTTGCAGAACCAAACAAATTCAAACGGAACCAAGCAGAGTGCAACAGAGCCTGAAAGGCCCAATCAGAGCCAAATAGGGCGAAAAAGAGCCAAACAGAGCCTGGCAGAGGCATTGCCAAACAGAGAAAAGCAGACCCAAACAGGGACATATAGAGCCAAAAAGAGCCTGGCAGGGCTAAACAGAGCCTTGCAGATCCACACAGAGCCAAACAGAGCCTTGCATAGCCAAACAGAGAACAAAAGAGCCAAACAGAGCCTTGCAGAGCCAAAGAGCGAAAACAGAGCCAAAAAGAGCCTAACAGAGCCAAAAAGTGCAAAGCATGTTAATGCAGAGCCAAACAGATCCAAAGAGAGCCTGACAAGGCCAAACACAGCCAAAAAGATCCTGGCAGACCCAAACAGAGCCATACAGTGCCAAAAAGAGCAAAGCTGACCCAGAGACACACGCAGAGCTACAAACAGCCCTTCAGGGTTAAATAGTGCCAAACAGAGCCTGGCAGTTCAAGACAAAGAGAGCCAAGCATGGCCAAGCAGATGGGAACAGATACAAACGGGGCTAAACAGAGCCTGGCAGAGAGATAGAAAGCCAAACAGAGCAAAACAGATCCTGGCAGTGCCAAATAGAGCCAAAAAAAAGCCAAAGAGAACCTTGCAGAGCCAAACAGATGAAAACAGAGCCAAACAGATCCTGGCGGAGTCAAATGTAGACAAATAGATGCAAACAGAGCCAAACAGATGCAAACAGATCCAAACAGATGCATACAGAGCCAAACGTAGCCAATCAGAGCCTTGCAGAACCAAACAAATTCAAACGGAACCAAGCAGAGTTAAACAGAGGCTGACAGGGCCAATCAGTTCCAAAAAGGGCCAAACAGAGCCTGGCAGAGGCAAACAGTGCTAAACAGTGCCTTGCAGATCCACACAGAGCCAAACAGAGCCTTGCAAAGCCAAACAGAGAACAAAAGAGCCAAACAGAGCCAAAGAGAGCCAAAAAGAATCTGGTAGCACCAAACAGAGCCAAACAGAGCCCTGCAGAGCCAAAGAGTGAAAAAGGAGCCAAAAAGAGCCTAACAGGGCCAAACAGTGCCAAGCATGTTCAAGCAGAGCCAAACAGATCCAAAGAGAGCCTGACAAGGCCAAACACAGCCAAAAAGATTCTGACAGAACAAATCAGAGCCATACATTGCCAAAAAGAGCAAAGCAGACCCAAACAGAGACACACGCAGAACTACAAAGAGCCTTTCAAGGTTAAACAGTGCTAAACAGAGCCTGGCAGATCCTCACAGAGCCAAACAGAGCCTTACAGAGCCAAACAGAGAGAAACAGAGCCAAACAGAGCCAAAGAAAGCCAAACAGAGCCTGGCAGTTCAAGATAAAGAGAGCCAAGCATGGCCAAGCAGATTGGAACAGATACAAATGGAGCCAAACAGAGCCTGGCAGAGAGATACAAAGCCAAACAGAGCAAAACAGATCCTGGCAGTGCCAAACAGAGCCAAACAAAGCCAAAAAGTGCTAAGCAGATCCAAACAGAGCCAAACAGTATCTGGCAGAGCCAAACAGTATCTGGCAGGGCTAAACGGAGCTAAACAGATCCACACAGAACCCGTGAGACCCAAACACAGCCAAACAGAGCCAAGCAGAACCTTGCAGAGCCAAACAGATGAAAACAGAGCCAAACAGATCCTGGCGGAGTGCAATGGAGCTGAACAGATGCAAACAGAGCCAAACAGATACATATAGAGCCAAACATAGCCAATCAGAGCCTTGTAGAACCAAACAAATTCAAACGGAACCAAGCAGAGTGCAACAGAGCCTGACAGAGCCAAACAGAGCCTGGCATAGGAGAACAGAACCAAACAGAACCTGGCAGAGCCAAACAGAGCCATAAAGTGTCAAACAGAGCAAAGCAGACCCAAACAGAGACATATAGAGCCAAAAAGAGCCTGGCAGGGCTAAACAGTGCTAAACAGAGCCTTGCAGGTCCACACAGAGCCAAACAGAGCCTTGCAGAGCCAAACAGAGAACAAAAGAGCCAAACAGAGCCTAACAGAGCCAAAAAGAGCCTGGCAAAGCCAAACAGAGCCAAACAGAGCCAAAAATAGCCAATCAGATCGTTGGCAGAGCTAAACATAGTCAAACAGAGCCTGGTAGGTTCAGACAAGACACAAAGGGTCAACAGAGCCAAACAGAGCCTGGAAGAGGCAAACTGATCCAAACAGATCCTGGCAGAGACAAACAGAGCCAACCAGACACTGGCAGAACCAAACAGAGTCTGGCAAGGCTGGCAGAGACTGGCAGAGACAAACAGAGCCAGGCAGAACATGCAAGGGCCAAAGAGAGCCAAACAGAGCCAGGCAGATCAAGACAGAGCCTGGCTGCGCCAAACAGCCAAAGAGAGCCACGCAGGGCCAGCAGATCGAAACAGATACAAGCGGAGCCAAACAGAGCCTGGCAGAATCAAACAAAGCCAAACAGAGCAAAACAGTTCCTGGCAGAGGCAAACGGAGCCAAACAGAGCCAAAAAGAGACAAACATATCCAATCAGAGCCTGGCAGAGCCAAACAAAGCCAAGCAGTGCTAAACAGAGACAAACATAGCCAATCAGAGCTTGGCAGAGCCAAACAAATTAAATCAGAGCTAAACAGAGCCTGTCAGAGCGAAACAGAAGCTGGCAGAGCATGGCAGAGCCAAGTAGATCCTGGCAGAGTCAAACAGGACCAAAGAAAGCCAAACAGAGCCTGGCAGAAGCAAACAGAGATAAAGCGATACAAACAGAGCCAAAAACACCCTGGTAGATGCAAACGGAGCCAAACAGAGCCTAACATAGCCAGTCAGAGCCGTGCAGAGCCAAACAAATTCAAACAGAGCCAAGCAGATTCAAACAGAACCTGGCAGGGCCAATCAGAGCCAAAAAGGGCCAGACACAGCCAAACAGAGCATGGCACAGGCAAACAGAGCCAAACAGATCCTTGCAGAGCCAAATGGGCCATACAGTGCCAAACAGAGCAAGGCAGATGGAAACAGAGATATACTGAGCCAAAAAGAGCCTGGCAGGGCTAAACAGAGCTAAACAGAGCCTGTCAGATCCACACAGAGCCAAATGGAGCCTTCAGTGCCATGCAGAGCCAAACAGAGGCTGGCAGAGATTGGCAGAAACAAACAGAGCCAGGCAGAACATGGAAGGGCCAAAGAGAGCCAAACAGAATATGGCACAGTCTGCCAGAGACAAACAGAGCCACACAGAGCCTGTCAGAGCCAAACAGAAGCTGGCAGAGAATGGCAGAACCAAGTAGAGCCTGGCAGAGTCAAACAGAGCGAGGCACAGACAAGCTGAACCAAAGAGAGCCAAACAGAGCCTGGCAGATCCAAAGAGGGCCAAACAGAGCCTGGCCAGTGCCAAACAGAGCCAAATAGAGCAAAACAGATCCTGGCAGAGCCAAACGGAGCCAAACAGAGACAAAAAGCGCCAATGAAAACCAATCAGAGCCTGGCAAAGCCAAACAAAGCCAAGCAGTGCCAAACAGAGACAAACATAGGCAATCAGAGCTCAAATGGGCCAGATACAGCCTTACAGAGCCTGGCAGAGGCAAACAGAGCCAAACAGTGCCAAACAGTGCCAAATAGAACCAAGCAGACCCAAACAGAGCCATACAGAGCCTGGCAGAGGCAAACAGAGACAGACAAAGTTAAACAGAGCCTTGCAGAGCTAAAAAGATGATAACAGAGCCAAAACGAGCCAAACACAGCCAAAAAGTGCTAAGCAGGTCCAAACAGAGCCTGCCAGTGCCAAATAGAGCCAAACACAGCCAAACAGAAGCAAACAGAACCTTTCAGAGCCAAACAGATGAAAACAGAGCCAAACAGATCCTGATGGAGTCAAATGGAGCCAGACAGATGCAAGCAGAGCCAAACAGATGCATACAGAGCCAAACATAGCAAATCAGAGCCTTGCAGAACCAAACAAGTTCAAACAGAATGAAGCAGAGTGCAATAGAGCCTGACAGGGCCAATCAGAGCCAAATAGGGCCAAACAGAGCCCAACAGAGCCTGGCAGAGGCAAACAGAGCCATAGAGTGCCGAACAGAGCAAAGCAGAGCCAAACAGAGACATATAGAGCCAAAAAGAGCCTGGCAGGGCTAAACAGTGCTAAACAGAGCCTTGCAGATCCACACAGAGCCAAACAGAGCCTTGCAGAGCCAAAAAGAGAACAAAAGAGCCAAACAGAGCCAAAGAGAGCCAGAAAGAGCCTGGCAACACCAAACAGAGCCAAAAATAGCCAATCAGATCTTTGGCAGAACCAAACATGGTCAAACAGAGCCTGGGAGGTTCATACAAGCTAAAAAGGGTCAACAGAGCCAAACAGAGCCTGGAAGAGGCAAACTGATCCAAACAGAGCCAAACAGATCCCGGCAGAGACAAACAGAGCCAAGCAGTGCCAAACAGTGGTACACAGACACAAATAGAGCCTTACAGATCCTGGCAGAGCATGGCAGTGCCAAACAGAGCCAATCAGTGCCAAGCAGATACAAACACAGACTGCCAGAGCCAAACAGAGCCAACCAGAGCCAAACAGACACTGGCAGAGCCAAACAGAGTCTGGCAAGGCTGGCAGAGACAAACAGAGCCAGGCAGAACATGGAAGGGCCAAAGAGAGCCAAACAGAGCCAGGCAGATCAAGACAGAGCCTGGCTGCGCCAAACAGCCAAAGAGAGCCAAGCAGATTGAAACAAGCGGAGCCAAACAAAGCCTGGCAGAGTGAAACGGAGCAAACAAAGCCAAAAAGAGACAAACATATCCAATCAGAGCCTGGCAGAGCCAAACAAAGCCAAACAGTGCTAAACATAGGCAAACATAGCCAATCAGAGTTTGGCAGAGCCTGGCAGGGACAAACAGAGCTTAAACGGGCAATAGGGAGCCTGGCAGAGGCAAACAGAGACAAACAGAGCCAAACAAAGCCAAACAGAACCTTGCAGAGCCAAACAGATGAAAACAGAGCCAAACAGATCCTAGCGGAGTCAAGCGGAGCCAAACAGATGCAAGCAGAGACAAACAGAGCCAAACAGTACCTTGCAGAGCCAAATAGTGAAAACAGAGCCAAAAAGAGCATAACAGAGCCAAACAGTGCCAGACATGTTCAAGCAGAGCCAAAAAGATACAAACAGAGACAAAGAGAGACAAAGAGAGCCAAAAAGAGCTTGGGCAGCCCCAAACAGAGCCTTGCAGAGCCAAAAAGTACCAAGCATGTTCAAGCAGAGCCAAACAGATACAAACAGAGACAAAGAGAGACAAAGAGAGACTTGCAGAGCCAAGCTGAACCGAACAGAGCCAAACAGAGCCAAACAGAGCCTGGCAGATCCAAACAGGGCCAAACAGAGCCTTCAAGTGCCAAGCAGACGCAAACAGATCCACACAGAGCCTGGGAGAGTTAAACACCAGCAAACAGAGGCAAACAGAGGCAAACAGAGGCAGACAGAGGCAGACAGAGGCAGACAGAGCCTTGCAGGGCCAAACAGAGCCAAACAGAGCCTTTCAGAGCCAAACAGATGAAAACAGAGCGAAACAGATCCTGGCAGAGGGAAACAAAGCCAAGCAGAGCAAAACAGATCCTAGCAGAGCCAAACGGAGTTAAACAGAGACAAAAAGCGACAAAGAAAACCAATCAGAGCTTGGCAGAGCCAAACAAAGCCAAGCAATGCCAGACAGAGTCATACAAAGCCAATCAGAGCTTGGCAGAGCAAAACAAATTCAAACAGAGCCAAACAGTACCAAAGAGACTAGCAGGGCCAAACAGACCTAGAAAGGGCCAGATACAGCCATACAGAGCCTGGCAGAGCCAAACAGTGCCAAACAGACCGAAACAGAGCCATACAGTGCCTGGCAGAGGCAAACAGAGCCAAACAGTGTCAAACAAAGGCAAAAATTGCTAAGCAGATCCAAACAGAGCCTGCCAGTGCCAAACAGAGCCAAACAGATCCACTCAGAACCAATGAGAGCCAAACAGAGCCAAACAGAGCCTGGCATAGGCGAACAGAACCAAAGAGAACATGGCAGAGTCAAACAGGGCCATAGAGTGCCAAACAGAGCAAAGCAGACCCAAACAGAGACATATAGAACCAAAAAGAGCCTGGCAGGGCTAAACAGTGCAAAACAGAGCCTTGCAGGTCCATACAGAGCCACACGGAGCCTTGCAGAGCCAAACAGAGAACAAAGGAGCCAAACAGAGCCAAAGAGACAAAAAGAGCCTGGCAATGCAAAACTGAGCCAAACAGAGCCTAACAGAGCCAAAAATAGCCAATCAGATCGTTGGCAGAGCCAAACATAGTCAAACAGAGCCTGGTAGGTTCAGACAAGCCAAAAAGGGCCAAGCAGACCCAAACAGAGCCGGGCAGAGGCAAACAAAGCCAAGCAGTACCAAACAGAGACAAACAGAGCCATACAGAGCCTGGCAGAGGCAAACAGAGACAGACAAAGCCAAACAGAGCCTTGCAGAGCCAAAAAGATGAAAACAGAGCCAATAAGAGCCAAACACAGCCAAAAAGTGCTAAGCAGATCCAAACAGGGCCAAACAGAGCCTGCCAGTGCCAAACAGAGCCAAACAGATCCACACAGAACCCGTCAGAGGCAAACAGAGCCAAACAGTACCTGGCAGGGCCAAACGGAGCTAAACAGATCCACACAGAACCCGTGAGACCCAAACACAGCCAAACAGAGCCAAGCAGAACCTTGCAGAGTCAAACAGATGAAAACAGAGCCAAACAGATGCATATAGAGCCAAACATAGCCAATCAGAGCCTTGAGAACCAAACAAATTCAAACGGAACCAAGCAGAGTGCAACAGAGCCTGACAGGGCCAAACAGAGCCAAACAGAGCCTGGCATAGGAGAACAGAACCAAATAGAACCTGGCAGAGCCAAACAGAGGCATAGAGTGCCAAACAGAGCAAAGCAGACCCAAACAGAGACATATAGAGCCAAAAAGAGCCTGGCAGGGCTAAACAGTGCTAAACAGAGCCTTGCAGTTCCACACAGAGCCAGAACAGAGCCTTGCAGAGCCAAACAGAGAACAAAAGAGCCAAACAGAGCCAAAGAGAGCCAAAAAGAGCCTGGCAATGCCAAACAGAGCCAAAAATAGCCAATCAGATCGTTGGCAGAGCCAAACGTAGTCAAACAGAGCCTGGTAGGTTCAGACAAGACACAAAGGGTCAACAGAGCCAAACAGAGCCTGGAAGAGGCAAACTGATCCAGACAGATCCTGGGAGAGACAAACAGAGCCAAGCAGTGCCAAACAGTGGTACGCAGAGACAAACAGAGACTGGCAGAGCCAAACAGAGCCAACCAGACACTGGCAGAGCCAAACAGAGTCTGGCAAGGCTGGCAGAGACAAACAGAGCCAGGCAGAACATGCAAGGGCCAAAGAGAGCCAAACAGAATATGGCAGAGTCTGCCAGAGGCAAACAGAGCCACACAGAGCCTGTCAGAGCCAAACAGAAGCTGGCAGAGCATGGCAGAACCAAGTAGAGCCTGGCAGAGTCAAACAGAGCTAGGCACAGACAAGCTGAACCAAAGAGAGCCAAACAGAGCGTGGCAGATCCAAAGAGCGCCAAACAGAGCCTGGCCAGTGCCAAACAGAGCCAAATAGAGCAAAACAGATCCTGGCAGAGCCAAACGGAGCCAAACAGAGACAAAAAGCGCCAACGAAAACCAATCAGAGCCTGGCAGAGCCAAACAAAGCCAAGCAGTGCCAGACAGAGACATACAAAGCCAATCAGAGCTTGGCAGAGCCAAACAAATTCAAACAGAGCCAAACAGTACCAAACAGAGCCTTGTAGGGTCAAACAAAGCTAGAAAGGGCTAGATACAGCCATACAGAACCTGGCAGAGGCAAACAGAGCCAAACAGACCGAAATAGAGCCATAGAGTGTCTGGCAGAGGCAAACAGAGCCAAACAGTGGCAAACAGAGCCATACAGAGCCCGGCAGAGGCAAACAGAGACAAACAAAGCCAAACAGAGCCTTGCAGAGCCAAAAAGATGATAACAGAGCCAAAACGAGCCAAACACAGCCAAAAAGTGCTAAGAAGATTCAAACAGGGCCAAACAGAGCCTGCCAGTGCCAAACAGAGCCAAACAGAGCCTAGCAGGGCCAAACAGAGCTAAAAAGGGCGAGATACAGCCATACAGAGCCTGGCAGAGGCAAACAGAGACAAACAAAGCCAAACAGAGCCTTGCAGAGCCAAAAAGATGATAACAGAGCCAAAACGAACCAAACGCAGCCAAAAAGTGCTAAGCGGATCCAAACAGGGCCAAACAGAGCCTGCCAGTGCCAAACAGAGCCAAACAGATCCACTCAGGACCCGTGAGAGCCAAACAGAGGTAAACAGAGCCAAACAGTACCTGGCAGGGCCAAACGGAGCTAAACAGATCCACACAGAACCCGTGAGACTCAAACACAGCCGAATCGAGCCAAACAGAACCTTGCAGAGCCAAACAGATGAAAACAGAGCCAAACAGATCCTGGCAGAGTGAAATGCAGCCAAACAGATGCAAACAGAGCCAAACAGATGCATATAGAGCCAAACATGGCCAATCAGAGCCTTGCAGAACCAAACAAATTCAAACGGAACCAAGCAGAGTGCAACAGAGCATGACAGGGCCAAACAGAGCCAAACAGATCCTGGCATAGGCGAACAGAACCTAATAGAACATGGCAGAGCCAAACAGTGCCATTGAGTGCCAAACAGAGCAAAGCAGATCCAAACAGAGACATATAGAGCCAGAAAGAGCCTGGCAGGGCTAAACAGTGCTAAACAGAGCCTTGCAGGTCCACACAGAGCCAAAAAGAGCCTTGCAGAGCCAAACAGAGAACAAAAGAGCTAAACAGAGCCAAAGAGAGCCAAAAAGAGCCTGGCAATGTCACACAGAGCCAAACAGAGCCTAACAGAGCCAAAAATGGCCAATCAGATCATGTTGGAAGAGCCAAACATAGTCAAACAGATCCTGGTAGGTTCAGACAAGCCAAAAAGGGCCAAACAGAGCCACACAGAGCCTGGCAGAGGCAAACAGAGACAAACAAAGCCAATCAGAGCCTTGCAGAGCTAAAAAGATGAAAACAGAGCCAAAAAGAGCCAAACACAGCCAAAAAGTGCTAAGCAGATCCAAACAGGGCTAAACCGAGCCTGCCAGTGCCAAACAGAGCCAAACAGATCCACACAGAACCAGTGAGAGCCAAACTGAGGCAAACAGAGCCAAACAGTACCTGGCAGGGCCAAACGGAGCTAAACAGATCCACACAGAACCAGTGAGATCCAAACAAAGCCAAACAGAGCAAAACAGTTCCTGGCAGAGGCAAACGAAGCCAAACAGAGCCAGAAAGAGACGAACACATCCAATCAGAGCCTGGCAGAGCCAAACAAAGCCAAGCAGTGCTAAACAGAGACAAACATAGCCAATCAGAGCTTGGCAGAGCCAAACAAATTAAATCAGAGCCAAACAGAACCTGTCAGAGCGAAACAGAAGCTGGCAGAACCAAGTAGAGCCTGGCAGAGTCAAACAGAGCGAGGCACAGACAAGCTGAACCAAAGAGAGCCAAACAGAGCCTGGCAGATCCAAAGAGGGCCAAACAGAGCCTGGCCAGTGCCAAACAGAGCCAAATAGAGCAAAACAGATCCTGGCAGAGCCAAACGGAGACAAAAAGCGCCAAAGAAAACCAATCAGAGCCTGGCAGAGCCAAACAAAGCCAAGCAGTGCCAAACAGAGACAAACATAGCCAATCAGAGCTAAAATGGGTCAGATACAGCCTTACAGAGCCTGGCAGAGGCAAACTGAGCAAATCAGTGCCAAACAGAGCGAAGCAGACCCAAACAGAGCCATACAGAGCCTGGCAGAGGTAAATAGAGACAGACAAAGCCAAACAGAGCCTTGCAGAGCCAAAAAGATGAAAACAGAGCCAAAAAAGAGCCAAACACAGCCAAAAAGTGCTAAGCAGATCCAAACAGGGCCAAACAGAGCCTGCCAGTGCCAAACAGAGCCAAACAGATCCACACAGAACCCGTGAGAGCCAAACAGGTAAACAGAGCCAAACAGTACCTGGCAGGGCCGAACGGAGATAAACAGATCCACACAGAACCCGAGAGACCCAAACACAGCCAAACAGAACCTTGCAGAGCCAAACAGATGAAAACAGAGCCAAACAGATCCTGGCGGAGTGAAATGGAGCCAAATAGATGCAAACAGAGCCAAAGAGGTGCATATAGAGCCAAGCATAGCCAATCAGGGACTTGCAGAACCAAACAAATTCAAACGGAACCAAGCAGAGTGCAACAGAACCTGACAGGGCTAATCAGAGCCAAATAGGGCCAAACAGAGCCAAACAGAGCCTGGCAGAGGCAAACAGAACCAAACAGAACCTGGCAGAGCCTAACAGAGCCATAGAGTGCCAAACAGAGCAAAGCAGACACAAACAGAGACATATAGAGCCAAAAAGAGCCTGGCAGGGCTAGACAGTGTTAAACAGAGCCTTGCAGATCCACACAGAGCCAAACAGAGCCTTGCAGAGCCAAACAGCGAACAAAAGAGCCAAACAGAGCCAAAAAGAGCCTGGCAACGCCAAACAGAGCCAAACAGAGCCTAACAGAGCCAAAAATAGCCAATAAGATCGTTGGCAGAGCCAAACATAGTCAAACAGAGCCTGGTAGGTTCAGACAAGCTAAAAAGGGTCAACAGAAACAAACAGAGCCTGGAAAAGGCAAACTGATCCAAACAGAGCCAAACAGATCCTGGCAGAGACAAACAGAGCCAAGCAGTGCAAAACAGTGGTACGCAGACACAAATAGAGCCTTACAGATCCTGGCAGAACATGGCAGTGCCAAACAGAGCCAATCAGTGCCAAGCAGAGACAAACACAGACTGGCAGAGCCAAACAGAGCCAACCAGACACTGGCAGAGCCAACCAGAGTCTGGCAAGGCTGGCAGAGACAAACAGAGCCAGGCAGAACATGGAAGGGCCAAAGAGAGCCAAACAGAGGCTGGCAGAGCATGGCTGAGCCTGGTAGAACCAAGTAGAGCCAGGCAGAGCCAGGCAGAGTCAAACAGAGCTAGGCACAGACAAGCTGAACCAAAGAGGGCCAAACAGAACCTGGCAGATCCAAACAGGGCCAAACAGAGCCTGCCAGTACCAAAAAGAGCCAAATAGAGCAAAACAAATCCTGGCAGAGGCAAACAGAGCCAAACAGAGCCAAAAAGATACAAACATATCCAATCAGAGCCTGGCAGAGCCAAACAAAGCCAAGCAGTGCCAAACAGTGACAAACATAGCCAATCAGTGCTGGAAGAGCCAAACAAATTAAATCAGAGCAAACAGAGCCTGGCAGGGACAAACAGAGCTTAAAAGGGCCAAATAGAGCCTGGCAGAGGCAAACAGAGCCAAACAAATCCTGGCAGAGCCAAACAGAGACAAACATTGCCAAGAAGAGCCAAACAGACCCAAACAGAGCCATACAGAGCCAAACAGGGCCTGGCAGTGCCAAACATAGCCAAAAAAAGCCAAACAGAATCTTGCAGAGCCAAACAGATGATAACAGAGCCAAACAGATCCTGGCGGACTCAAACAGAGCCAAACAGATGCAAACAGAGCAAAACGTTGCCAACCAGAGCCTTGCAGAACGAAACATATTCAAACAGAACCTGGCAGAGGCAAACAGAGCCATAGAGTGCCAAACAGAGCAAAGCAGACCTAAACAGAGACATATTGAGCCAAAAAGAGTCTGGCAGGGCTAAACAGTGCTAAACAGAGGCTTGCAGATCCACACAGAGCCAAAAAGAGCTTGGGCAGCCCCAAACAGAGCCAAACAGAGCCTTGCAGAGCCAAACATTACCAAGCATGTTCAAGCAGAGCCAAACAGATACAAACAGAGACAAAGAGAGACTTGCAGAGCCAAAAAGTGCCAAGCATGTTCAAGCAGAGCCAAACAGATACAAACAGAGACAAAGAGAGACAGTGAGAGCCAAGCTGAACCGAACAGAGCCAAACAGAGCCTGGCAGATCCAAACAGGGCCAAACAGAGCCTTCGAGTGCCAAGCAGAGCCAAACAGATCCACACAGAGCCTGGGAGAGCTAAACACCAGCAAACAGAGGCAAACAGAGTCAATCAGAGCCTTGCAGGGCCAAACAGAACCAAACAGAGCCTTTCAGAGCCAAACAGATGAAAACAAAGCAAAACAGATCCTGGCAGAGCCAAACAAAGAACAAAAGAGACAAACGGAGCCTTAGAGAGCCAAAAAGAGCTTGGGTAGCCCCAAACAGAGCCAAACAGAGCCCTGCAGAGCCAAAAAGTGCCAAGCACGTTCAAGCAGAGCCAAACAGATACAAACAGAGACAAAGAGAGACAAAGAGAGACTTGCAGAGCCAAGCTGAACTGAACAGAGCCAAACAGAGCCTGGCAGATCCAAACAGGGCCAAACAGAGCCTTCCAGTGCCAAGCAGAGCCAAACAGATCCACACAGAGCCTGGGAGAGCTAAACACCAGCAAACAGAGGCAAACAGAGCCAAACCGATCCACACAGAACTCGTGAGAGCCAAACAGAGGCAAACAGAGCCAAACAGTACCTGGCAGGGCCAAACGGAGCTAAACAGATCCACACAGAACCCGTGAGACCCAAACATAGCCAAACAGAACCTTGCAGAGCCAAACAGATGAAAACAGAGCCAAACAGATCCTGGCGGACTCAAACAGAGCCAAACAGATGCATACAGAGCAAAACATTGCCAACCAGAGCCTTGCAGAACCAAACATATTCAAACAGAACCAAGCAGAGGGAAACAGAGCCTGACAGGGCCAATCAGAGCAAAAAGGGCCAAACAGAGCCAAACAGAACCTGGCAGAGCCAAACAGAGCCACAGAGTGCCAAACGGAGCAAAGCAGACCTAAACAGAGACATATTGAGCCAAAAAGAGTCTGGCAGGGCTAAACAGTGCTAAACAGAGGCTTGCAGATCCACACAGAGCCAAACGGAGCCTTAGAGAGCCAAAAAGAACTTGGGCAACCATAAACAGAGCCAAACAGAGCCTTGCAGAACCAAACAAATTCAAACGGAACCAAGCAGAGTGAAACAAAGCCTGACAGGGCCAAACAGAGCTAAACAGAGCCTGGCATAGGCGAACAGAACCAAAGAGAACCTGGCAGAGCCAAACAGAGCAATAGAGTGCCAAACAGAGCAAAGCAGACCCAAACAGAGACATATACTGCCAAAAAGAGCCTGGCAGGGTTAAACAGTGCTAAACAGAGCCTTACAGGTCCACACAGATCCAAACAGAGCCTTGGAGAGCCAAACAGAGAACAAAAGAGCCAAACAGAGCCAAAGAGAGCCAAAAAGAGCCTGGCAATGCCAAACAGAGCCTAACAGAGCCAAAAATAGCCAATCAGATCGTTGGCAGAGCCAAACATAGTCAAACAGAGCCTGGTAGGTTCAGTCAAGACACAAAGGGTCAACAGAGCCAAACCGAGCCTGGAAGAGGCAAACTGATCCAAACAGAGCCAAAGAAATCCTGGCAGAGACAAACAGAGCCAAGCAGTGCCAAACAGAGGTACGCAGAGACAAACAGAGACTGGCAGGGCCAAACAGAGCCAACCAGACACTGGCAGAGCCAAACAGAGTCTGGCAAGGCTGGCAGAGACAAACAGAGCCAGGCAGAACATGGAAGGGCCAAAGAGAGCCAAACAGAGCCAGGCAGATCAAGACAGAGCCTGGCTGCGCCAAACAGCCAAAGAGAGCCAAGCAGATGGAAACAGATACAAGCGGAGCCAAACGGAGCCTGGCAGAGTCAAACAAAACCAAACAGAGCAAAACAGTTCCTGGCAGAGGCAAACGGAGCCAAACAGAGCCAGAAAGAGACGAACACATCCAATCAGAGCCTGGCAGAGCCAAACAAAGCCAAGCAGTGCTAAACAGAGACAAACATAGCCAATCAGAGCTTGGCAGAGCCAAACAAATTAAATCAGAGCCAAACAGAGCCTGTCAGAGCCAAACAGAAGCTGGCAGAGCATGGCAGAGCCAAATAGATCCTGGCAGAGTGAAACAGGACTAGAGAAAGCCAAACAGAGCCAAACAGAACCTGGCAGAGCCAAACAGAGCCATAGAGTGCCAAACGGAGCAAAGCAGACCTAAACAGAGACAGAAAGAGCCAGAAAGAGCCTGGCAGGGCTGAACAATGCTAAACAGAGCCTTGCAGGTCCACACAGAGCCAAACAGAGCCTTGCAGAGCCAAACAGAGAACAAAAGAGCCAAAGAGAGCCAAAAAGAGCTTGGCAATGCCAAACAGAGCCTAACAGAGCCAAAAATAGCCAATCAGATCGTTGGCAGAGCCAAACATAGTCAAACAGAGCCTGGTAGGTTCAGACAAGCCACAAAGTGTCAACAGAGCCAAACAGAGCCTGGAAGAGGCAAACTGATCCAAACAGATCCTGGCAGAGACAAACAGAGCCAAGCAGTGCCAAACAGTGGTACGCAGAGACAAACAGAGACTGGCAGGGCCAAATGGAGCCAACCAGACACTGGCAGAGCCAAACAGAGTCTGGCAAGGCTGGCAGAGACTGGCAGACACAAACAGAGCCAGGCAGAACATGGAAGGGCCAAAGAGAGCCAAACAGAGCCAGGCAGATCAAGACAGAGCCTGGCTGCGCCAAACAGCCAAAGAGAGCCAAGTAGATGGAAACAGAAACAAGCGGAGCCAAACAGAGCCTGGCAGAGTCAAACAAAACCAAACAGAGCAAAACAGTTCCTGGCAGAGGCAAACGGAGCCAAACAGAGCCAGAAAGAGACGAACACATCCAATCAGAGCCTGGCAGAGCCAAACAAAGCCAAGCAGTGCTAAACAGAGACAAACATAGCCAATCAGAGCTTGGCAGAGCCAAACAAATTAAATCAGAGCCAAACAGAGCCTGTCAGAGCCAAACAGAAGCTGGCAGAGCATGGCAGAGCCAGGCAGAGCCAAGTAGATCCTGGCAGAGTGAAACAGGACTAGAGAAAGCCAAACAGAGCCAAACAGAACCTGGCAGAGCCAAACAGAGCCATAGAGTGCCAAACAGAGCAAAGCAGACCCAAACAGAGACATATAGAGCTAGAAAGAGCCTGGCAGGGCTAAACAGTGCTAAACAGAGACTCACAGGTCCACACAGAGCCAAACAGGGCTAAACAATGCTAAACAGATCCTTGCAGATCCACACAGAGCCAAACAGAGCCTTGCAGAGCCAAACAGAGAACAAAAGAGACAAACGGAGCCTTAGAGAGACAAAAAGAGCTTGGGCAATGCCAAACGGAGGCAAACAGAGCCTTGCAGAGCCAAAAAGTACCAAGCATGTTCAAGCAGAGCCAAACAGATACAAACAGAGCCAAAGAGAGACAGGGAGAGCCAAGCTGAACTGAACAGAGCCAAACAGAGCCTGGAAGATCCAAACAGGGCCAAACAGAGCCTTCGAGTGCAAAGCAGAGCCAAACAGATCCACACAGAGCTTAGGAGAGCTAAACCCCAGCAAACAGAGGCAAACAGAGCCAAACAGAGCCTGACAGGGCCAAACAGAACCAAACAGAGCCCTTCAGAGCCAAACAGATGAAAACAGAGCAAAACAGATCCTGGCAGAGCCAAACAGAGACCAAAAACGCCAAAGAATACCAATCAGAGCCTGGCAGCGCCGAACAAAGCCAAGCAGTGCCAAACAGAGCCAAACAGTACCAAACAGAGCCTAGCAGGGCCAAACAGAGCTAAAAAGGGTGAGATACAGCCATACAGAGCCTGGCAGAGGCAAACAGAGCCAAAAAGTGCCAAACAGAGCCTTGCAGAGCCAAAAAGATGAAAACAGAGCCAAAAAGAGGCAAACACAGCCAAAAAGTGCTAAGCAGATCTAAACAGGGCCAAACAGAGCCTGCCAGTGCCAAACAGAGCCAGACAGATCCACACAGAATCCGTGAGAGCCAAACAGAGACAAATAGTACCTGACAGGGCTAAACGGAGCTAAACAGATCCACACAGAACCCGTGAGACCCAAACACAGCCAAACAGAGCCAAACAGAACCTTGCAGAGCCAAAGAGATGAAAATAGAGCCAAACAGATCCTGGCGGAGTCAAATGGAGCCAAACAGATGCAAACAGCGCCTTACAGATGCATACAGAGCCAAACATAGCCAATCAGAGCCTTGCAGAACCAAACAAATTCAAATGGAACCAAGCAGAGTGCAACAGGGCCAAACAGGGCCAAACAGAGCCTGGCATAGACGAACAGAACCAAAGAGAACCTGGCAGAGCCAAACAGAGCCATTGAGTGCCAAACAGAGCAAAGCAGACCCAAACAGAGACATATAGAGCCAAAAAGAGCCTGGCAGGGCTAAACAGTGCTAAGCAGAGCCTTGCAGGTCCACACAGAGCCAAACAGAGCCTTGCAGAGCCAAAAATAGCCAATCAGATCGTTGGCAGACCAAACATAGTCAAACAGAGCCTGGTAGGTTCAGGCAAGCCACAAAGGGTCAACAGAGCCAAACAGAGCCTGGAAGCGGCAAACAGAGAACAAAAGAGCCAAACAGAGAACAAAAGAACAAAACAGAGCCAAAGAGAGCCAAAGCGAGCCTGGCAGCGCCAAACAGAGCCAAACAGAACCTTGCAGAGCCAAATAGTGAAAACCGAGCCAGAAAGAGCCTAACAGAGCCAAACAGTGCCAAGCATGTTCAAGCAGAGCCAAAAAGATACAAAGAGAGACAAAGAGAGACTGGCAGAGCTAAGCTGAAACAAACAGAGCCTGGGAGGTCAGAAGAAGGCCAAGCAGAGCCTGCCAGTGCCAAACAGATCCACACAGAGCCTGGGAGAGCTCAACACAGCCAAACAAAGCCAAACAGAGCCTGGCAGAGCAAGAGAGCGCCAGGTCGCACCAAACAGCCTAAGATAGCCAAACAGATCGAAACAGATACAAACAGAGCTAAACAGAGCCTGGCAGAGGGAAACAAAGCCAAACAGAGCCAGACAGATCCTGGCAGAGCCAAACGGAGCCATACAGGGCCAAGCAAGTCCAAGCAGTGCCAAACAGAGCCAAACGGAGACAAACAGAGACTGGGAGAGATTGACAGAGCTAAACAGTGCCAAAGAGAGCCAAGGACACGCTAGCAAAACCAGACAGAGCCAAACAGTTCCTAATAGAGCCAAGAAGAGCCATAAAGAGCCACACAGAGCCTGGTAGAGCTAAACACAAGCAAACAGAGGCAAACAGAGCCTGGCAGATACAAACAGGGCCAAACAGACCCATACAGAGCCTGGCAGAGGAAAACAGAGACAAACAAAGCGAAAAAGTGCTAAGCAGATGCGAACAGGGCCAAACAGAGCCTTGCAGAGCCAAAAAGATGAAAACAGAGCCAAAAAGAACCAAACACAGCCAAAAAGTGCTAAGCAGATCCAAACAGCGCCAAATAGAGCCTGCCAGTGCCAAACAGATCCACACAGATCCCGTGAGAGCCAAACAGAGGCAAACAGAGCCAAACAGTACCTGGCAGGGCCAAACGGAGCTAAACAGATCCCCACAGAACCCATGAGACCCAAACACAGCCAAACAGATGAAAACAGAGCCAAACAGATCCTGGCGGAGTGAAATGGAGCCGAACAGATGCAAACAGAGCCAAACAGATGCATACAGAGCCAAACATAGCCAATCAGAGCCTTGCAGAACCAAACAAATTCAAACGGAACCAAGCAGAGTGCAACAGAGCCTGACAGGGCCAATCAGGGCCAAACAGAACCTGGCAGAGCCAAACAGAGCCATAGAGTGCCAAACAGAGCAAAGTAGACCCAAACAGAGACATATGGAGCCAGAAAGAGCCTGGCAGGGCTAAACAGTGCTAAACAGAGCCTTGCATGTCCACACAGAGCCAAACAGAGAACAAAAGAGCCAAACAGAGCCTAACAGAGCCAAAAATAGCCAATCAGATCGTTGGCAGAGCCAAACATAGTCAAACAGAGCCTGGTAGGTTCAGACAAGCCACAAAGGGACAACAGAGCCAAACAGAGCCTGGAAGAGGCAAACCGATCCAAACAGATCCTGGCAGAGACAAACAGAGTCAAGCAGTGCCAAACAGTGGTAATCAGAGACAAACAGAGACTGGCAGAGCCAAACAGAGCCAACCAGACACTGGCAGATCCAAACAGAGTCTGGCAAGGCTGGCAGAGACTGGCAGAGACAAACAGAGCCAGGCAGAACATGGAAGGGCAAAAAGAGAGCCAAACAGAGCCAGGCAGATCAAGACAGAGCCTGGCTGCGCCAAACAGCCAAAGAGAGCCAAGCAGGGCCAGGCAGATGGAAACAGATACAAGCGGAGCCAAACAGAGCCTGGCAGAGTCGAACAAAGCCAAACACAGCAAAACAGTTCCTGGCAGAGGCAAACGGAGCCAAACAGAGACAAAAACAGACAAAGAAAACCAGTCAGAGCCTGGCAGAGCCAAACAAAGCCAAGCAGTGCCAAACAGAGACAAACAAAGCCAATCAGAGCTTGGAAGAGCCAAACAAATTCAAACAGAGCCAAACAGCACCAAACAGAGCCTGGCAGGGCCAAACAGAGCTAAAACGGGCCAGATACAGCTATACAGAGCCTGGCAGAGGCAAACAGAGCCAAACAGTGCCAAACAGAGCCAAACAGACCCAAACAGAGCCATACAGAGCCTGGCAGAGGCAAACAGAGACAAACAAAGCCAAACAGAGGCTTGCAGAGCCTGAAAGATGAAAACAGAGCCCAAAAGAGTCAAACACAGCCAAAAAGTGCTAAGCAGACCCAAACAGGGCCAGACAGAGCCTGCCAGTGCCAAACAGAGCCAAACAGATCCACACGGAACTTGTGAGAGCCAAACAGAGCCAAACAGTACCTGGCAGGGCCAAACGGAGCTAAACAGATCCACACAGAACCCGTGAGAGCCAAACAGAGCCAAACAGAACCTTGCAGAGCCAAACAGATGAAAACAGAGCCAAACAGATCCTGGCGGAGTCAAATGGCACCAAACAGATCCACACAGAGCCACACAGAGCCTTGCAGAGCCAAAGAGAGAACAAAAGAGCTAAAGAGAGCCAAAGAGAGCCAGAAAGTGCCTGGCAACGCCAAACAGAGCCAAAAAGAGCCTAACAGAGCCAAAAATAGCCAATCAGATCCTTGGTAGAGCCAAACATAGTCAAACAGAGCCTGGTAGGTTCAGACAAGCTACAAAGGGTCAACAGAGCCAAACAGAGGCTGGAAGAGGCAAACTGATTCAAACAGAGCCAAACAGATCCTGGCAGAGCCAAACAGAGCCATACAGGGCCACGCAAGTCCAAGCAGTGCCAAACAGAGCCAAATGGAGACAAACAGAGACTGAGAGAGATTGGCCGAGCCAAACAGTGCCAAAGAGAGCCAAGGACACGCTGGCAAAACCAGACAGAGCCAAACAGTTCCTAATAGAGCCAAGAAGAGCCAAAAAGAGCCACACAGAGCCTGGTAGAGCTAAACACAAGCAAACAGAGGCAAACAGAGCCTGGCAGATACAAACAGGGCCAAACAGACCCATACAGAGCCTGGCAGAGGCAAACAGAGACAAACAAAGCGAAAAGGTGCTAAACAGATGCAAACAGGGCCAAACAGAGCCTTGCAGAGCCAAAAAGATGAAAACAGAGCCAAAAAGAACCAAACACAGCCAAAAAGTGCTAAGCAGATCCAAACAGCGCCAAATAGAGCCTGCCAGTGCCAAACAGATCCACACAGATCCCGTGAGAGCCAAACAGAGGCAAACAGAGCCAAACAGTACCTGGCAGGGCCAAACGGAGCTAAACAGATCCACACAGAACCCGTGAGACCCAAACACAGCCAAACAGAACCTAGCAGAGCCAAACAGATGAAAACAGAGCCAAACAGATCCTGGCGGAGTGAAATGGAGCCGAACAGATGCAAACAGAGCCAAACAGATGCATACAGAGCCAGACATAGCCAATCAGAGCCTTGCAGAACCAAACAAATTCAAACGGAACCAAGCAGTGTGGAACAGAGCCTGACAGGGCCAATCAGAGCAAAAAGGGCCAAACAGAGCCATATAGAGCCTGGCAGAGGCAAACATAGACAAACAAAGCCAAACAGAGCCTTGCAGAGCCAAAAATATGAAAACAGAGCCAAAAAGAGCCAAACACAGCCAAAAAGTGCTAAGCAGATCCAAACAGGGCCAAACAGAGCCTGCCAGTGCCAAACAGAGCCAAACATATCCACACAGAACATGTGAGAGCCAAACACAGCCAAACAGAGGGAAACAGAGCTACAGAGTACCTGTCAGGGCCGAACGGAGCTAAACAGATCCACACAGAACCCGTGAGAGCCAAACACAGCCAAACAGAACCTTGCAGAGCCAAACAGATGAAAACAGAGCCAAACAGATGCATACAGAGCCAAACATAGCCAATCAGAGACATGCAGAACCAAACAAATTCAAACGGAACCAAGCAGAGTGCAATAGAGCCTGACAGGGTCAATCAGAGCCAAATAGGGCCAAACAGAGCCAACCAGAGCCAAACAGACACTTGCAGAGCCAAACAGAGTCTGGCAAGGCTGGCAGAGACAAACAGAGCCATGCAGAACGTGGAAGGGCCAAAGAGAGCCAAACAGATCCAGGTAGTTCAAGACTGAGCCTGGCTGCGCCAAACAGCCAAAGAGAGCCAAGCAGGGCCAAGCAGATCGAAACAGATACAAGCGGAGCCATACAAAGCCTGGCAGCGTCAAACAAAGCCAAACAGAGCAAAACAGATCCTGGCAGAGGCAAACGGAGCCAAACAGAGACATATAGAGCCAAAAAGAGCCTGGCAGGGCTAAACAGTGCTAAACAGAGCCTTGCAGGTCCACACAGAGCCAAACAGAGCCTTGCAGAGCTAAAAATAGCCAATCAGATCGTTGGCAGAGCAAAACATAGTCAAACAGAGCCTGGTAGGTTCAGACAAGACACAAAGGGTCAACAGAGCCAAACAGAGCCAAAGAGAGCCTGGCAGTGCCAAACAGAGCCTTGCAGAGCCAAATAGTGAAAACAGAGCCAGAAAGAGCCTAACAGAGCCAAACAGTGCCAAGCATGTTTTAGTAGAGCCAAAAAGATACAAACAGAGACAAAGAGAGACAAAGAGAGACTGGCAGAGCTAAACTGAAACAAACAGAGCCAAACAGAGCCTGGGAGATCAGAAGAGGGCCAAGCAGAACCTGCCAGTGCCAAACAGATCCACAAAGAGCCTGGGAGAACTCAACATAGCCAAACAGAGGCAAACAGAGCCTGGCAGGGGCAAACATAGCTAATAAGGGTCAAACAGAGCCAAACAGAGCCTGGCAGAGCAAGAGAGAGCCAGGTAGCACCAAACAGCCTAAGATAGCCAAACAGGGCCAAGCAGATCGAAACAGATACAAACAGAGCTAAACAGAGCTAAACAGAGCCTGGCAGAGGGAAACAAAGCCAACCAGAGCAAAACAGATCTGGGCAGAGCCAAACGGAGCCATACAGAGCCAAGCAAGTCCAAGCAGTGCCAAACAGAGCCAAACGGAGACAAGCAGAGACTGAGAGAGATTAGCAGAGCCAAACAGTGCCAAAGAGAGCCAAGGACACGCTGGCAAAACCAGACAGGGCCAAACAGTTGCTAATAGAGCCAAGAGGAGCCAAAAAGAGCCACACAGAGCCTGGTAGAGCTAAACACAAGCAAACAGAGGCAAACAGAGCCTGGCAGATACAAACAGGGCCAAACAGACCCATACAGAGCCTGGCAGAGGAAAACAGAGACAAACAAAGCGAAAAAGTGCTAAGCAGATGCAAACAGGGCCAAACAGAGCCTTGCAGAGCCAAAAAGATGAAAACAGAGCCAAAAAGAGCCACACACAGCCAAAAAGTGCTAAGCAGATCCAAACAGGGCCAAACAGAGCCTGCCAGTGCCAAACAGAGTCAAACAGATCCACACAGATCCCGTGAGAGCCAAACAGAGACAAACAGAGCGAAACAGTACCTGGCAGGGCTAAACAGAGCTAAACAGATCCACACAGAACCCGTGAGACCCAAACACAGCCAAATAGAGCCAAGCAGAACCTTGCAGAGCCAAACAGATGAAAACAGAGCCAAACAGATCCTGGCGGAGTGAAATGGAGCCGAACAGATGCAAACAGAGCCAAACAGATGCATACAGAGCCAAACATAGCCAATCAGAGCCTTGCAGAACCAAACAAATTCAAATGGAACCAAGCATAGTGCAACAGAGCCTGACAGGGCCAATCAGAGCAAAAAGGGCCAAACAGAGCCAAACAGAACCTGGCAGAGCCAAACAGAGCCATAGAGTGCCAAACAGAGCAAAGCAGACCCAAACAGAGACATATAGAGCTAGAAAGAGCCTGGCAGGGCTAAACAGTGCTAAACAGAGCCTCACAGGTCCACACAGAGCCAAACAGAGCCTTGCAGAGCCAAACAGAGAACAAAAGAGCCAAACAGAGCCAAAGAGAGCCAAAAAGAGATTGGCAATGCCAAACAGAGCCTAACAAAGCCAAAAATAGCCAATCAGATCGTTGGCACAGCCAAACATAGTCAAACAGAGCCTGGTAGGTTCAGACAAGACACAAAGGGTCAACAGAGCCAAACAGAGCCTGGAAGAGGCAAACTGATCCAAACAGAGCCAAACAGATCCTGGCAGAGACAAACAGAGTCAAGCAGTGCCAAACAGTGGTAATCAGAGACAAACAGAGACTGGCAGAGCCAAACAGAGCCAACCAGACACTGGCAGAGCCAAACAGAGTCTGGCAAGGCTGGCAGAGACTGGCAGAGACAAACAGAGCCAGGCAGAACATGGAAGAGCCAAACAGAGCCAGGCAGATCAAGACAGAGCCTGGCTGCGCCAAACAGGCAAAGAGAGCAAGCAAGGCCAGGCAGATGGAAACAGATACAAGCGGAGCCAAACAGAGCCTGGCAGAGTCGAACAAAGCCAAACACAGCAAAACAGTTCCTGGCAGAGGCAAACGGAGCCAAACAGAAACAAAAACAAAGAAAACCAGTCAGAGCCTGGCAGAGCCAAACAAAGCCAAGCAGTGCCAAACAGAGACAAACAAAGCCAATCAGAGCTTGGAAGAGCCAAACAAATTCAAACAGAGCCAAACAGCACCAAACAGAGCCTGGCAGGGCCAAACAGAGCTAAAACGGGCCAGATACAGCCATACAGAGCCTGGCAGAGGCAAACAGAGCCAAACAGAGCCATAGAGAGCCTGGCAGAGGCAAACAGAGACAAACAAAGCCAAACAGAGCCTGAAAGATGAAAACAGAGCCCAAAAGAGTCAAACACAGCCAAAAAGTGCTAAGCAGACCCAAACAGGGCCAAACAGTGCCTGCCAGTGCTAAACAGAGCCAAACAGATCCACACAGAACTTGTGAGAGCCAAACAGAGCCAAACTGTACCTGGCAGGGCCAAACGGAGCTAAACAGATCCACACAGAACCTGTGAGAGCCAAACACAGCCAAACAGAGCCAAACAGAACCTTGCAGAGCCAAACAGATGAAAACAGAGCCAAACAGATGCAAAGAGAGCCAAACATAGTCAATCAGAGCCTTGCAGAACCAAACAAATTCAAACAGGACCAAGCAGAGTGCAACAGAGCCTGACAGGGCCAATCAGGGCCAAATAGGGCCAAACAGAGCCAAGCGGAGCCTGCCATAGGCAAACAAAACCAAACAGAACCTGGCAGAAGCAAACAGAGACAAAAAGAGCCAAAAAGAGCCTTGCAGGGCTAAACAGTGCCTTGCAGATCCATACAGAGCCAAACAGTGCCTTGCAGAGCCAAAGAGAGAACAAAAGAGCCAAACAGAGCCAAAGAGAGCCAAAAAGAGCCTGGCAACGCCAAACAGAGCCAAAAAGTGCCTAACAGAGCCAAAAATAGCCAATCAGACCCTTGGTAGAGCCAAACATAGTCAAACAGAGCCTGGTAGGTTCAGACAAGCTACAAAGGGTCAACAGAGCCAAACAGAGCCTGGCAGAGACAAGCAGAGCCAAGCAGTGCCAAGCAGTGCCAGACAGTGGCACACAGACACAAATAGAGGCTTACAGATCCTTGCAGAGCATGGCAGTGCCCAACAGAGCCAATCTGTGCCAAGCAGAGACAAACAGAGACTGGCAGAGCCAAACAGAGCCAACCTGAGACAAACAGACACTTGCAGAGCCAAACAGAGCCTGGCAGAGTCAGACAAAGCCAAACAAAGCAAAAGAGTTCCTGGCAAAGGCAAACGGAGCCAAACAGAGCCAGAAAGAGACAAACATATCCAATCAGAGCGTGGCAGAGCCAAACAAAGCCAAGCAGTGCTAAACAGAGACAAACATAGCCAATGAGAACTTGGCAGAGCTAAGCAAATTAAATCAGAGCCGAACAGAACGCAACAAAGCCTGGCAGGGACATACAGAGCTTAAAAGGGCCAAAGAGAGCCTGGCAGAGGCAAACAGAGCCAAACAGAGCTTGGTACTGCCGAACAGAGCAAAACAAAGCCAAACAGAACCTTGCAGAGCCAAACAGCTGAAAACAGAGCCAAACAGATCCTGGTGGAGTCGAACGGAGCCAAACAGATGCATACAGAGCCAAACATAGACAACCAGAGGTGTGCAGAACCAAACATATTCAAACAGAACCAAGGAGAGTGAAACAGATCGTGACAGGGCCAAACAGAACCAAACAGAACATGGCAGAGCCAAACAGAGCCATAGAGTGCCACACGGAGCAAAGCGGACCTAAACAGAGACATAGAGAGCCAAGAAGAGTCTGGCACTGCTAAACAGTGCTAAACAGAGCCTGTCAGATCCACATAGAGCCAAACAGAGCCAAACACAGCCAAACAGAGCCTTGCAAAGTCAAACTGAGAACAAAAGAGCCAAACAGAGAACAAAAGAACCAAACAGAGCCAAAGACAGCAAAGAGAGCCTGGCAATGCCAAACAGAGCCTTGCAGAGCCAAATAGTGAAAACAGAGCTAAAAAGAGCCTAACAGAGCCAAACAGTGCCAAGCATGTTCAAGCAGAGCTAAAAAGATACAAACAGAGCCAAAGAGAGACTGGCAGAGCTAAGCTGAAACAAACAGAGCCAAACAGAGCCTGGGAGATTAGAAGAGGGCCAAGCAGAGCCTTCCAGTGCCAAACAGATCCACACAGAGCCTGGGAGAGCTCAACACAGCGAAACAGAGGCAAACAGAGCCTGGCAGGGCCGAACAGAGCTAATAAGGGTCAAACAGAGCCAAATGGAGCCTGGCAGAGCAAGAGAGAGCCAGGTAGCACCAAACAGCCTAAGATAGCCAAACGAGGCCAAGCAGATCGAAACAGATACAAACAGATCGAAACAGATACAAACAGAGCTAAACAGAGCCTGGCAGAGGGAAACAAAGCCAAACAGAGCAAAACAGATCCTGGCAGAGCCGAGCGGAGCCATACAGGGCCAAGCAAGTCCAAGCAGTGCCAAACAGAGCCAACCGGAGACAAACAGAGACTGAGAGAGATTGGCAGAGCCAAACAGTGCCAAAGAGAGCCAAGGACACGCTGGCAAAACCAGATAGAGCCAACCAGTTCCTAATAGAGCCAAGCAGAGCCAAGCAGAGCCAAACAGAGCCACACAGAGCCTGGTAGAGCTAAACACAAGCAAACAGAGGCAAACAGAGCCTGGCAGATCCAAACAGGGCCAGACAGAGCCTGCCAGTGCCAAACAGAGCCAAAGAGAGCCAAACAGATCCAAAGAGAGCTTGGCAGAGCCAAACAGAGCCACACTGTACCAAAAAGAGCAAAGCAGACCCAAACAGAGACACACGCAGAGCTAAAAAGAGCCCTTCAGGGTTAAACAGTGTTGAGCAGAGCCTGGCAGATCCTCACAGAGTCTTCCAGAGCCAAACAGAGAAAAACAGAGCCAAAGAGAGCCAAACAGAGCCTGGCAGATCAAGACAGGGCCTGGCAGCGTCAAACAGCCAAAGAGAGCCAAGCATGGCCAAGCAGATCGGAAGAGATACAAACAGAGCCTGGCAGAGAGATACAAAGCTAGGTAGAGCAAAACAGATCCTGGAAGAGCCACAAGGAGCCAAACAGAGCCAAAAAGAGCCAAACATACACAATCAGAGCCTGGCAGAGCCAAACAAAGCCTAGCAGTGCCAAACAGAGACAAACATAGACAATCAGAGCTTGGTAGAGCCATAGAAAGTAAATCAGAGCCAAACAGAACCAAACAGAGCCTGGCAGGGCCAAACGGATGTCAAAAGGGCCAAGCAGAGCCAAAGGGAGACTGGCAGAGGCCAACAGAGCCAAACAGATGCTGGCAGAGCCAAACAGAGACAAATAGTGCCAAACAGAGCCAAACAGACCCAAACAGACCCTTACAGAGTCAAACAGAGCCTGGCAGCGCCGAACAGAGCCAAACAAAGACAAACCGAACCTTGCAGAGCCAAACAGAGCCTGGCAGAGGCAAACAGAGACAAAGCGAAAAAGTGCTAAGCAGATCCAAACAGGGCCAAACAGAGCCTTGCAGAGCCAAAAAGATGAAAACAGAGCCAAAAAGAACCAAACACAGCCAAAAAGTGCTAAGCAGATCCAAACAGGGCCAAACAGAGCCAAACAGATCCACACAGAACCCGTGAGAGCCAAACAGAGCCAAACAGAGGCAAACAGAGCCAAACAGTACCTGGCAGGGCTAAACGGAGCTAAACAGATCCACACAGAACCCGTGAGACCCAAACACAGCCAAACAGAGCCAAACAGAACCTTGCAGAGCCAAACAGATGAAAACAGAGCCAAACAGATCCTGGCGGAGTGAAATGGAGCCGAACAGATGTAAACAGAGCCAAACAGATGCATACAGAGCCAAACATAGACAATCAGAGCCTTGCAGAACCAAACAAATTCAAACGGAACCAAGCAGATTGCAACAGAGCCTGACAGAGCCAGTCAGAGCAAAAAGGGCCAAACAGAGCCAAACAGAACCTGGCAGAGCCAAACAGTGCCATAGAGTGCCAAACAGAGCAAAGCAGACCCAAACAGAGACATATAGAGCCAGAAAGAGCCTGGCAGGGCTAAACAGTGCTAAACAGAGCCTTGCAGGTCCACACAGAGCCAAACAGAGAACAAAAGAGCCAAAGAGAGCCAAAAAGAGCTTGGCAATGCCAAACAGAGCCTAACAGAGCCAAAAATAGCCAATCAGATCGTTGGCAGAGCCAAACATAGTCAAACAGAGCCTGGTAGGTTCAGACAAGACACAAAGGGTCAACAGAGCCAAACAAAGCCTGGAAGAGGCAAACCGATCCAAACAGAGCCAAACAGATCCTGGCAGAGACAGAGTCAAGCAGTGCCAAACAGTGGTAATCAGAGACAAACAGAGACTAGCAGAGCCAAACTGAGCCAGACACTGGCAGAGCCAAACAGAGACTGGCAAGGCTGGCAGAGACTGGCAGAGACAAACCGAGCCGGGCAGAACGTGGAAGGGCCAAAGAGAGCCAAACAGAGCCAGGCAGATCAAGACAGAGCCTGGCTGCGCCAAACAGCCAAAGAGAGCCAAGCAGGGCCAGGTAGGTCGAAAAAGATACAAGCGGAGCCAAACAGAGCCTGGCAGAGGCAAACAAAGCTAAACAGAGCAAAACAGTTCCTGGCAGAGGCAAATGGAGACAAACAGAGACAAAAATAGACAAAGAAAACCAGTCAGAGCCTGGCAGAGCCAAGCAAAGCCAAGCAATGCCAAACAGAGACAAACAAAGCCAATCAGAGCTTGGAAGAGCCAAACAAATTCAAACAGAGCCAAACAGCACCAAACAGAGCCTGGCAGGGCCAAACAGAGCTAGAACGGGGCCAGATAGAGACATACAGAGCCTGGCAGAGGCAAACAGAGCCAAACAGTGCCAAACAGAGCCAAACGGACCCAAACAGAGCCATACAGAGCCTGACAGAGGCAAACAGAGACAAACAAAGCCAAACAGAGCCTTGCAGAGCCAAAAAGATGGAAACAGAGCCAAAAAGAGTCAAACACAGCCAAAAAGTGCTAAGCAGATCCAAACAGGGCCAAACAGAGCCTGCCAGTGCCAAACAGAGCCAAACAGATCCACACAGAACCTGTGAGAGCCAAACACAGCCAAACTGAGCCTTGCAGAGCCAAACAGATGAAAACAGAGCCAAACAGATCCTGCCGGAGTCAAATAGCGCCAAACAGATGCAAACAAAGCCAAACAGAGCCTTGCAGAACCAAACAAATTCAAACAGAACCAAGCAGAGTGCAACAGAGCCTGACAGGGCCAATTAGAACCAAATAGGGCCAAACAGAGCCAAGCAGAGCCTGCTATGGGCAAACAGAACCAAACAGAACCTGGCAGAGCCAAACAGAGACAAAAAGAGCCAAAAAGAGCCTGGCAGGGCTAAACAGTGCTAAACAGAGCCTTGCAGGTCCACACAGAGTCAAACAAAGCCTTGCAGAGCCAAACAGAGAACAAAAGAGCCAAACAGAGCCAAAGAGAGTCAGAAAGAGCCTGACAGAGCCAAACAGAGCCTAACAGAGCCAGAAATAGCCAGTCAGATCGTTGGCAGAGCCAAACATAGTCAAACAGAGCCGGGTAGGTTCAGACAAGCCACAAAGGGTCAACAGAGCCAAACAGAGCCTTGCAGAGCCACAAAGAGTCAAACACAGCCAAAAAGTGCTAAGCAGATCCAAACAGGGCCAAACAAAGCCTGCCAGCGCCAAACAGAGCGAAACAGATCCACACAGAACTTGTGAGAGCCAAAAAGAGGCAAAGAGAACCAAACAGTACCTGGCAGGGCCAAACGGAGCTAAACAGATCCACACAGAACCCGTGAGAGCCAAACACAGCCAAACAGAACCTTGCAGAGCCAAACAGATGAAAACAGAGCCAAACAGATCCTGGCGGAGTCAAATGGCGCCAAACAGATGCAAACAAAGCCAAACAGATGCATACAGAGCCAAACATAGCCAGTCAGAGCCTTGCAGAACCAAACAACTTCAAACGGAACCAAGCAGAGTGGAACAGAGCCTGACAGGGCCAATCAGAGCCAAATAGGGCCAAACAGAGCCAAGCAGAGCCTGCCCTAGGCAAACAGAACCAAATAGAACTGGGTAGAGCCAAACAGAGACAAAAAGAGCCAAAAAGAGCCTAGCAGGGCTAAACAGTGCTAAACAGAGCCTTGCAGATCCACACAGAGCCAAACAGAGCCTTGCATGGCCAAACAGAGAACAAAAGAGCCAAACAGAGCCAAAGAGTGCCAAAAAGAGCCTGGCAACGTCAAATAGAGTCGAACAGAGCCTAACAGAGCCAAAAATAGCCAATCAGATCCTTGGCAGAGCCAAACATAGTCAAACAGAGCCTGGTAGGTTCAGACAAGCCACAAGGGTCAACAGAGCCAAACAGAGATGGGCAGAGCCAAACAGAGCCAACCAGACACTGGCAGAGCCAAACAGAGTCTGGCAAGGCTGGCAGAGACTGGCAGAGACAAACAGAACAAGGCAGAACATGGAAGGGCCAAAGAGAGCCAAACAGAGCCAGGCAGATCAAGACAGAGCCTGGCTGCGCCAAACAGCCAAAGAGATCTAAGCAGGGCCAAGCAGATCGAAACAGATACAAGCGGAGCCACACGAAGCCTGGCAGGGTCAACCAAAGCCAAACAGAGCAAAACAGTTCCTGGCAGAGGCAAGCGCAGCCAAACAGAGCCAAAAAGAGACAAAGAAAACCAGTCAGAGCCTGGCCGAGCCAAACAAAGCCAAGCAGTGCTAAACAGAGACAAACGTAGCCAATCAGAGCTTGGCAGAGCCAAACAAATTAAATCAGAGTCAAAAAGTACTAAACAGAGCCTGGCAGGGCCAAACGGAGCTAAGAAGGGCCAGATACAGCCATACAGAGCCCGGCAGAGGCAAACAGAGCCAAACAGAGCCTGGCAGTGACGAACAGAGCCAAACAAAGCCAAACAGAACCTTGCAGAGCCAAACAGCTGAAAACAGAGCCAAACAGATCCTGGCGGAGTCGAACGGAGCCAAACAGATGCAAACAGAGCCAACCAGAGCCTTGCAGAAGGAAACGTATTCAAACAGAACCATGCAGAGTGAAACAAAGCGTGACAGGGCCAATCAGAACCACAAAGGGCCAAACAGAGCCTGGCAGAGGCAAACAGAATCTGGCAGAGCCAAACAGGTCCATAGAGTGCCAAACGGAGCAAAGCAGAGCTAAACAGAGTCATAGAGAGCTAAAAAGACTCTGGCATGGCTAAACAGTGCTAAACAGAGCCTTGCAGATCCACACAGAGCCAAACAGAGACTTGCAGAGCCAAACAGAGAACAAAAGAGCCACAGAGAGCCAAAGAGAGCCAAACAGAGCCTGGCAGCGCCAAACAGAGCCTAACAGAGCCTTGCAGAGCCACATAGTGAAAACAGCCAAAAGAGCCTAACAGAGCCAAACAGTGTTCAAGCAGAGCCAAAAAGATACAAAGAGAGACTGGCAGGCCAAACAGAGCCAAACAGAGCCTGGGAGATCAAAAGAGGGCCCAACAGAGCCTGCCAGTGCCAAACAGAGCCAAACAGATCCACACAGTGCCTGGGAAAGCTAAACATAGCCAAACAGAGGCAAACAGAGCCTGGCAGGGCCAAACAGAGCTAATAAGGGTCAAACAGAGCCTGGCAGAGCACAAGAGAGCCAGGCAGCACCAAACAGCCTAAGAGAGCCAAACAGGGCCAAGCAGATTGAAACAGATACAAACAGAGCCAAACAGAGCCTGGCAGAGGGAAACAAAGCCAAACAGAGCAAAACAGATCCTGGCAGAGCCAAACTGAGCCATACAGGGCCAAGCAAGTCCAAGCAGTGCCAAACAGAGCCAAACGGAGACAAACAGAGACTGAGAGAGATTGGCAGAGCCAAACAGTGCCAAAGAGAGCCAAGGACACGCTGGCAAAACCAGACAGAGCCAAACAGTTCCTAATAGAGCCAAGCAGAGCCTGGGAGAGCTAAACACAAGCAAACAGAGCCAAACAGATCCAAAGAGAGCCTGGCAGAGCCAAACAGAGCCATACCATACCAAAAAGAGCAAAGCAGATCCAAACAGAGACACACGCAGAGGTAAAAAGAGCCCTTCAGGGTTAAACAGTGTTAAGCAGAGCCTGGCAGATCCTCACAGAGCCAAACAGAGCCAAAGAGAGCCAAACAGAGCCTGGCAGATCAAGACAGAGCCTGGCAGTGTCAAACAGCCAAAGAGAGCCAAGCATGGCCAAGCAGATCGGAACAGATACAGAGCCAAACAGAGATAAGAACAAAAAACTACTGCAGATGCTGGAAATCCAGAACAAAAGCAGAATTACCTGGAAAAACTCAGCAGGTCTGGCAGCATCGGCGGAGAAGAAAAGAGTTGACGTTTCGAGTCCTCATGACCCTTCAGCAGAACTGAGTAAAGTTAGGAGAGGGGTGAAATATAAGCTGGTTTAAGGCTGGGGGGCTGGGGGGCGGTGGGGGCTGGTGTGTGGAGAGAAGTTGGGGTGGGGGTGGTTGTAGGGACAAGCAAGCAGTGATAGGAGCAGATAATCAAAAGATGTCACAGACAAAGGAACAAAGACGTGTAAAAGGTGGTGATATTATCTAAGAGAATGTGCTAATTAAGAATGGATGGCAGGACACTCAAGGTACAGCTCTAGTGGGGGTGGGGTGGAAAGACTGACAGGGTATTACAGTTATAGATTTAAAAATAATGGAAATAGTTGGGAAAAGAAAAATCCATATAAATTATTGGAAAAAACAAAAGGGAGGGGGAAGAAACGGAAAGGGGGTGGGGATGGGGGAGGGAGTTCAAGATCTAAAGTTGTTGAATTCAATATTCAGTCCGGAAGGCTGTAAAGTGCCTAATCGGGAGATTAGGTGCTGTTCCTCCAGTTTGCGTTGGGCTTCACTGGAACAATGCAGCAAGCCAAGGACAGACATGTGGGCAAGAGAGCAGGGTGGAGTGTTAAAATGGCAAGCAACAGGGAGGGTTGGGTCTTTCTTGCGGACAGACCGCAGGTGTTCTGCAAAGCGGTCGCCCAGTTTACGTTTGGTCTCTCCAATGTAGAGGAGACCGCATTGGGAGCAACGAATGCAGTAGACTAAGTTAGGGGAAATGCAAGTGAAATGCTGCTTCACTTGAAAGGAGTGTTTGGGCCCTTGGACGGTGAGGAGAGAGGAATTGAAGGGGCAGGTGTTGCATCTTCTGCGTGGGCATGGGGAAGTGCCATAGGTGGGGGTTGAGGAGTAGGGGGTGATGGAGGAGTGGACCAGGGTGTCCCGGAGGGAACGATCCCTACGGAATGTCGCCAGGGTGGGTGAAGGGAAGATGTGTTTGGTGGTGGCATCATGCTGGAGTTGGCAGAAATGGTGGAGGATGATCCTTTGAATGCGGAGGCTGGTGGGGTGATAAGTGAGGACAAGGGGGACCCTATCATGTTTCTGGGAGGGAGGAGAAGGCGTGAGGGCGGATGCGCGGGAGATGGGCCGAACACGGTTGAGGGCCCTGTCAACGACTGTGGGTGGAAAACCTCGGTTAAGGAAGAAGGAGGACATGTCAGAGGAACTGTTTTTGAAGGTAGCATCATCAGAACAGATGCGACGGAGGCGAAGGAACTGAGAGAATGTGATGGAGTCCTTACAGGAAGCGGAGTGTGAGGAGCTGTAGTCGAGGTAGCTGTGGGAGTCGGTAGGCTTGTAATGGATATTGGTGGACAGTCTATCACCAGAAATTGAGACAGAGAGGTCAAGGAGGGGAAGGGAAGTGTCAGAGTTGGACCATGTGAAAATGATGGAGGGGTGGAGATTGGAAGCAAAATTAATAAATTTTTCCAGGTCCCGACGAGAGCATGAAGCAGCACCGAAGTAATCATCGATGTACCGGAGAAAGAGTTGTGGGAGGGGGCCGGAGTAGGACTGGAACAAGGAATGTTCCACATATCCCATAAAGAGACAGGCATAGCTGGGGCCCATGCAGGTACCCATAGCCACACCTTTTATTTGGAGGATGTGAGAGGAGTTAAAGGAGAAATTGTTCAGTGTGAGAACAAGTTCAGCCAGACGGAGGAGAGTAGTGGTGGATGGGGATTGTTCGGGCCTCTGTTCAAGGAAGAAGCTAAGAGCCCTCAGACCATCCTGGTGGGGGATGGAGGAGTAGAGGGATTGGACGTCCATGGTGAAGAGGAAGCGGTTGGGGCCAGGGAACTGGAAATTGTTGATGTGACATAAGGTGTCAGAGGAATCACGGATGTAGCTGGGAAGGGACTGGACAAGGGGAGAGAGAAGGGAGTCAAGATAACGAGAAATGAGTTCCATGGGGCAGGAACAGGCTGACACTATCGGTCTGCCGGGACAGTTCTGTTTGTGGATTATGGGTAGGAGGTAGAACCGGGCCGTCCGAGGTTGGGCGACAATCAGGTTGGAAGCTGTGGGAGGAAGATCTCCAGAGGAGATGAGGTCAGTGACAGCCCTGGAAACAATGGCTTGATGTTCAGTGGTGGGGTCATGGTCAAGGGAGAGGTAGGAGGAAGTGTCTGCGAGTCAAACAGAGCCTGGCAGAGAGATACAAAGCCAAGCAGAGCAAAACAGATCCTGGCAGAGCCAAAAGGAGCCAAAAAGAGCCAAGCATATACAATAAGAGTTGGCAGAGCCAAACAGAGACAAACATAGCCAATCAGAGCTTGGCAGAGCCAAAGAAAGTAAATCAGAGCCAAACAGAATCAAACAGAGCCTGGCAGGGCCAAACAGAGCTTAAAAGGGCCAAACAGAGCCAAAGAGAGCCTGGAAGAGGCAAACAGAGCCAAACAGATCCTGGCAGAGCCAGACAGAGGCTAATAGTGCCAAACAGACCCAAACAGAGCAATACAGAGTCAAACACAGCCTGGCAGTGCCGAACAGAGCCAAACAAAGCCAAACAGAACCTTGCCGAGCCAAACAGATGAAAACAGAGCCAAACAGATTCTGACGGAGTCAAATGGAGCACAACAGATGCAAACAGACCCAAACAGATGGAAACAGAGCCAAACAGATGCATACAGAGCCAAACATAGCCAATCAGAGCCTTGCAGAACCAAACAAATTCAAACAGAATGAAGCAGAGTGAAACAGAGCCTGACAGGGCCAATCAGATCCAAAAAGGGCCAAAAAGAGCCCAACAGAGCCTGGCAGAGGCAAAGAGATCCAAATAGAACCTGGCAGAGCCAGACAGAGCCATAGAGTGCCAAACAGAGCAAAACAGACCCAAACAGAGGCATATAGAGCCAAAAAGAGTCTAGCAGGGATAAACAGTGCTAAACAGAGCCTTGCAGATCCACACAGAGCCAAACAGAGCCTTGCAGAGCCAAACAGAGAACAAAAGAGCCAAACAGATCCTGGCAGAGCCAAACAGAGCCATACAGTGCGAAACAGAGCAAAGCAGACGCAAACAGAGATATACTGAGCCAAAAAGAGCCCAGCAGGGCTAAACAAAGCTAGACAAAGCCTGTCAGATCCACACAGAGCCAAATGGAGCCTTACAGTGCCAAATAGAGGCTGGCAGAGACTGACAGAGACTGGCAGAGACAAACAGAGCTAGGCAAAACATGGAAGGGCCAAAGGGAGCTAAACAGAATATGGCAGAGTCTGCTAGAGACAAACAGAGCCTGTCAGAGCCAAACGGAGGATGGCAGAGCAGGGCAGAGCATGGCAGAGCCAAGTAGAGCCTGGCAGAGTCAAACAGAGCTAGGCACAGACAAGCTGAACCAAAGAGAGACAAACAGAGCCTGGCAGGTCCAAACAGGGTCAAACAGAGCCTGCCAGTGCCAAACAGATCCAAACAGAGCATGGCAGGGGCAAACAGAACTAAACAGAGCCTGGGAGATCCAAACAGAGCCTTTCAGAGCCAAATAGATGAAAACAGAGCGAAACAGAGCCTGGCATAGACAAACAGAGCCATACAGGGCCACGCAAGTCTAAGCAGAGCCAAACAGAGACAAACAGAGACTGAGAGAGATTGGCAGAGCCAAATAGTGCCAAGGAGATGCTGGCAAAACCAGACAGAGCCAAAGAATGCCTACTAGAGCCAAGCAGCGCCAAACAGAGCCATACGGAGCCAGAGGGAGCCTGGCAGAGACAAACAGAGCCAAAGTGATCCAAACAGAGCCAGAAAGAGCCAACAGAGCCAAACAGATCCTGGCAGAGACAAACAGAGCCAAGCAGTGCCAAACTGTGGTACACAGACACAAATAGAGCCTTACCGATCCTGGCAGAGCATGGCAGTGCCAAGCAGAGACAAACAGAGACTGGCAGAACCAAACAGAGCCAAACAGACACTGGCAGAGCCAAACAGAGTCTTGCAGGGCTGCCAGGGACTGGCAAAGACAAACACAGCCAGGCAGAACATGGAAGGGCCAAAGAGAGACAAACAGAGCCAGGCAGATCAAGACAGAGCCTGGCTGTGCCAAACAGCCAAAGAGAGCCAAGCAGGGCTAAACAGATCGAAACAGAAAAAAAAGAGCCAAACAGAGCCTGGCAGAGTCAAACAAAGCCAAACAGAGCAAAACAGATCCTGGCAGAGGCAAACGGAGCCAGACAGAGCCCAAAAGAGACAAACATATCCAATCAGAGCCTGGCAGGGAAAAACAGAGCTTAAAAGGGCCAAACAGAGCCTGGCAGAGGCAAACTGAGTCAAACAGATCCTGGCAGAGCCAAGCAGAGACAAACAGGGCCAAACAGAGCTAAACAGACCTAGACAGAGCCATACTGACCCAATCAGAGCCTGGCAGTACCGAACAGAGCCAAACAGAGGCTGGCAGAGGCTGGCAGAGACTGGCAGAGACAAACGGAGCCAGACAGAACATGGAAGGGCCAAAGAGAGCTAAACAGAATCTGGCAGAGTCTGCTAGAGACAAACAGAGCCTGTCAGAGCCAAACAGAGGCTGGCAAAGCATGGCAGTGCCTGGCAAAGCCAAGTAGACCCTGGCAGAATCAAACAGAGCTAGGCACAGACAAGCTGAACCAAAGAGAGACAAACAGAGCCTGGCAGGTCCAAACAGGGCCTGGCAGGGGCAAACAGAACTAAACAAAGCCTAGAAGATCAAAACAGAGCCAAACAGAGCCTTTCAGAGCCAAACAGATGAAAACAGAGCGAAACAGAGCCTGGCAGAGACAAACAGAGCCATTCAGGTCCAAGCAGAGCCAAACAGAGGCTGGCAGAGACCGACAGAGACTGGCAGAGACAAACAGAGCCAGGCGGAACATGGAAGGGCCAAAGAGAGCTAAACAGAATATGGCAGAGTCTGCTAGAGACAAACAGAGCCAAACAGAGCCTGTCAGAGCCAAACGGAGGCTGGCAGAGCATGGCAGAGCCTGGCAGAGCCAAGTAGAGCCTGGCAGAGTCAAACAGAGCTAGGCACAGACAAGCTGAACCAAAGAGAGACAAACAGTGCCTGGCAGGTCCAAACAGGGCCAAACAGAGCCTGCCAGTGCCAAACAGAGCCTGACAGAGGCAAACAGAACTAAACAGAGCCTGGCAGATCCAAACAGAGCCAAACAGAGCCTTTCAGAGCCACATAGATGAAAACAGAGCGAAATAGAGCCTGGCAGAGACAAACAGAGCCATACAAGGCCACGCAAGTCCAAGCAGAGCCAAACAGAGACAAACAGAGACTGAGAGAGATTGGCAGAGCCAAACAGTGCCAAATAGCGCCAAGGAGATGCTGGCAAAACCAGACAGAGCCAAAGAGTGCCTACTAGAGCCAAGCAGCACCAAACAGAGCCATACGGAGCCAAAGAGAGCTTGGCAGAAACAAACAGAGCCAAAGTGATCCAAACAGAGCCAAAAAGAGCCAACAGAGCCAAACAGAGCCTGGAAGAGGCAAACTGATCCAAACAGAGCCAAACAGATCCTGGCAGAGACAAACAGAGCCAAGCAGTGCCAAACAGTGGTACACAGACACAAATAGAGCCTTACCGATCCTGGCAGAGCATGGCAGTGCCAAGCAGAGACAAACAGAGACTGGCAGAGCCAAACAGAGTCTTGCAGGGCTGCCAGAGACTGGCAGAGACAAACACAGCCAGGCAGAACATGGAAGGGCCAAAGAGAGACAAACGGAGCCAGGCAGATCAAGATAGAGCCTGGCTGTGCCAAACAGCCAAAGAGAGCCAAGCAGGGCCAAACAGATCGAAACAGATACAAACAGAGCCAAACAGAGCCTGGCAGAGTCAAACAAAGCCAAACAGAGCAAAACAGATCCTGGCAGAGGCAAACGGAGCTAAACAGAGCCCAAAAGAGACAAACATATCCAATCAGAGCCTGGCAGGGCCAAACAGAGCTTAAAAGGGCTAAACAGAGCCTGGCAGAGGCAAATAGAGTCTAACAGATCCTGGCAGAGCCAAGCAGAGACAAACAGTGCCAAACAGAGCTAAACAGACCTAGACAGAGCCATACAGACACAAACAGAGCCTGGCAGTACCGAACAGAGCCAAACAGAGGCTGGCAGAGACAAACAGAGCCAGACAGAACATGGAAGGGCCAAAGAGAGCTATATAGAATCTGGCAGAGTCTGCTAGAGACAATCAGAGCCAAACAGAGGCTGGCAGAGCATGGCAGTGCCTGGCAGAGCCAAGTAGACCCTGGCAGAGTCAAACAGAGCTAGGCACAGACAAGCTGAACCAAAGAGAGACAAACAGAGCCTGGCAGGTCCAAACAGGGCCAAACAGAGCCAGGCAGGGGCAAACAGAACTAAACAGAGCCTAGAAGATCCAAACAGAGCCAAACAAATGGAAACAGAGCCTGGCAGAGACAAACAGAGCCATACAGGTCCAAGCAAGTCCAAGCAGAGCCAAACAGAGCCAAACAGAGACTGGGAGAGATTGGCAGAGCCAAACAGTGCCAAATAGAGCCAAGGAGATGCTGGCAAAACCAGACAGGGCCAAACAGTGCATACTAGAGCCAAGCAGCGCCAAACAGAGCCAAAGATAGCCTGGCAGAGATAAACAGAGCCAAAGTGATCCAAACAGAGCCAAACAGAGCCTGGAAGAGGCAAACTGATCCAAACAGAGCCAAACAGATCCTGGCAGAGACAAACAGAGCCAAGCAGTGCCAAAGAGTGGTACACAGGCACAAATAGAGCCTTACAGATCCTGGCAGAGCATGGCAGTGCCAAACAGAGCCAACCAGAGCCAAACAGACACTGGCAGAGCCAAACAGAGTCTTGCAGGGCTGCCAGAGACTGGCAGAGACTGGCAGAAACAAACACAGCCAGGTAGAACATGGAAGGGCCAAAGAGAGCCAAACAGAGCCAGGCAGATCAAGACAGAGCCTGGCTGTGCCAAACAGCCAAAGAGAGCCAAGCAGGGCCAAACAGATCGAAACAGATACAAACAGAGCCAAACAGAGCCTGGCAGAGTCAAACAAAGCCAAACAGAGCAAAACAGATCCTGGCAGAGGCAAACGGAGCCAAACAGAGCCAAAAAGAGACAAACATATTCAATCAGAGCCTGGCAGGGCCAAACAAAGCCAAGCAGTGCCAAAGAGAGACAAACATAGCCAATCAGAGCTTGGCAGAGGCAAACAAATTAAATCAGAGCCAAACAGAGCCTGGCAGGGCTAAACGGAGCTTAAAAGGGCCAAACAGAGTCAAACAGATCCTGGCAGAGCCAAACAGAGACAAACAGTGCCAAACAGAGCCAAACAGGACCAAACAGGACCAAACAGAACCAAACAGAACCAAACAGCACCAAACAGCACCAAACAGCACCAAACAGAACCAAACAGAGCCATACAGAGCCATACAGAGCCTGGCAGTGCCGAACAGAGCCAAACAAAGCCAAACAGAACCTTGCAGAGCCAAACAGATGCAAACAGAGCCAAACAGATACATACAGAGCCAAACATAGCTAACCAGAGCCTTGCAGAATCAAACATATTCAAACAGAACCAAGCTGAGTGAAACAGAGCCTAACAGGACCAATCAGAGCAAAAAGGGCCAAACAGAGCCAAACAGAGCCTGGCAGAGGCAAACAGAGTCATAGAGTGCCAAACGGAGCAAAGCAGACCTAAACAGAGATATATTGAGCCAAAAAGAGTCTGGCAGGGCTAAACAGAGCCAAACAGATCCTGGCAGAGCCAAACAGAGAACAAAAGAGCCAAACAGAGCCTTAGAGAGCCAAAAAGAGCTTGGGCAGCCCCAAACGCAGCCAAACAGAGCCTTGCAGAGCCAAAAAGTACCAAGCATATTCAAGCAGAGCCAAACAGATACAAACAAAGCCAAAGAGAGGCAAAGAGAGACTGGCAGAGCCAAGCTGTACCGAACAGAGCCAAACAGAGCCTGGCAGATCCAAACAGGGCCAAACAGAGCCTTCGAGTGCCAAGCAGATCCACACAGAGCCTGGGAGAGCTAAACACCAGAAAACAGGGGCAAATAAAGCCAAACAGAGCCTGGCAGGGCCAAACAGAACTAAACAGAGCCTTTCAGAACCAAACAGATGAAAACAGAGCGAAACAGATCCTGGCAGAGGGAAACAAAGCAAAACAGAGCAAAACAGATCCTGGCAGAGCCAAACGGAGTAAAACAGAGACAAAAAGTGTCAAAGAAAACCAATCAGAGCCAAGCAGTGCCAAACAGAGACAAACATAGCCAATCAGAGCTTGGCAGAGCCAAACAAATTCAAACAGAGCCAAACAGTACTAAACAGAGCCTGGCAGGGCCAAACAGAGCTAAGAAGGGCCAGATACAGCCATACAGACCCTGGCAGAGGCAAACAGAGGCATACAGAGCTTGGCAGAGGCAAACAGAGGCATACAGAGCTTGGCAGAGGCAAACAGAGGCATACAGAGCTTGGCAGAGGCAAACAGAGACAAACAAAGCCAAACAGAGCATTGCAGAGCCAAAAAGATGAAAACAGAGCCAAACACAGCCAAAACGTGCTAAGCAGATCCAAACAGGGCAAAGCAGAGCCTGCCAGTGCCAAACAGAGCCAGGCAGATCAAGGCAGAGCCTGGCTGCGCCAAACAGCCAAAGAGAGCTAAGCAGGGCCAAGCAGATCGAAACAGATACAAGCGGAGCCAAACAGAGCCTGGTAGAGGCAAACAAAGCCAAACAGAGCAAAACAGTTCCTGGCAGAGGCAAACGGAACCAAACAGAGCCAAAAAGAGACAAACATATCCAATCAGAGCCTGGCAGAGCTAAACAAAGCCAAGCAGTGCTAAACAGAGACAAACTTAGCCAATCAGAGCTTGGCAGAGCCAAACAAATTAAAACAGAGCCAAACAGAAGCAAACAGAGCCGGGCAGAGACAAACAGAGCTTAAAAGGGCCAAAGGGAGCCTGGCTGTGCCGAACAGAGCCAAACAAAGCCAAATAGAACCTTGCAGAGCCAAACAGATGAAAACAGAGCCAAATAGATCCTGGCGGAGTCGAACGGAGCCAAACAGATGCATACAGAGCCAAACATAGCCAACCAGAGCCTTGCAGAACAAAACATAATCAAATAGAACCAAGCAGATTGAAACAAAGCGTGACAGGGCCAATCAGACCCAAAAAGGCCTAACAGAGCCTAGCAGAGGCAAACAGAACCAAGCAGAATGTGGCAGAGACAAACAGAACCATAGAGTGCCAAACAGAGCAAAGCTGACCTAAACAGAGACACAGAGAGCCAAAAAGACTCTGGCATGGCTAAACAGAGCCTTGCAGATCCACACAGAGCCAAACAGAGCCTTGCTGAGCCAAACAGAGAACAAAAGAGGCAAAGAGAGCCAAACAGAGCCTGGCAGCACCAAACAGAGCCTTGCAGAGCCAAATAGTGAAAGCAGAGCCAAAAAGAGCCTAGCAGAGCCAAACAGTGCCAAAGAGAGACAAAGAGAGATTGGCAGGGATAAGCTGAAACAAACAGAGCCAAGGAGATCAAAAGAGGGCCAAACAGAGCCTGCCGGTACCAAACAGAGCGAAACAGATCCACATAGTGCCTGGGAAAGCTAAACACAGCCAAACAGAGGCAAAAAGAGCCTGGCAGGGCCAAACAGAGCTCATAAGGGTCAAACAGAGCCTGGCAGAGCAAGAGAGAGCCAGGCAGCACCAAATAGCCTAAGAGAGCCAAACAGGGCCAAGCAGATTGAAACAGATACAAACAGAGCAAAACAGATCCTGGCAGAGCCAAACGGAGCCATACAAGGCCAAGCAAGTCCAAGTAGTGCCAGACAGAGCCAAACGGAGACAAACAGAGACAAACAGAGACTGAGAGAGATTGGCAGAGCCAAACAATGCCAAAGAGAGCCAAGGACACGCTGGCAAAACCAGACAGAGCCAAACAGTTCCTAATAGAGCCAAGCAGAGCCAAACAGAGCCACACAGAGCCTGGGAGAGCTAAACACAAGTAAACAGAGCCAAACAGTGCCAAACCGATCCAAAGAGAGCCTGGCAGAGCCAAACAGAGCCATACCGTACCAAAAAGAGCAAAGCAGACCCAAACCGAGACACACGCAGATCTAAAAAGAGCCCTTCAGGGTTAAACAGTGTTAAGCAGAGCCTGGCAGATACTCACCGAGCCAAACAGAGCCTTACAGAGCCAAACAGAGCCTGGCAGATCAAGACAGAGTCTGGCAGCGTCAAACAGCCAAAGAGAGCCAAGCATGGCCAAGCAGATCGGAACAGATACAAACAGAGTCAAACAGAGCCTGGCAGAGAGATACAAAGCCAAGCAGAGCAGAACAGATCCTGGTAGAGCCAAAAGGAGCCAAACAGAGCCAAAAAGAGCCAAACATATCCAATAAGAGCCTGGCAGAGCCAAACAAAACCTAGGAGTGCCAAACGGAGACAAACATAGCCAATCAGAGCTTGGCGGAGCCAAAGAAAGTAAATCAGAGCCAAACAGAGCCCAGTAGGGCCAAACAGAGCTTAAAAGGGCCAAACAGAGCCAAAGAGAGCCTGGCAGAGGCAAACAGAGCCAAACAGATCCTGGCAGAGCCAAACAGAGACTAATAGTGCCAAACAAAGCCAAACAGACCCAAACAGAGCCAAACAGAGTCAAACAGAGCATGGCAGTGTCGAACAGAGCCAAACAAAGCCAAACAGAACCTTGCAGAGCCAAACAGGTGAAAACAGAGCCAAACAGATCCTGGCGGAGTGAAATGGAGCCCAACAGATGCAAAGAGAGCCAAACAGATGCAAACAGAGCCAAACAGATGCATACAGAGCCAAACATAGCCAATCAGAGCCTTGCAGAACCAAACAAATTCAAATGGAACTAAGCAGAGTGAAACAGAGCCTGACAGGACCAATCAGTTCTAACAAGGGCCAAACAGAGCCTCGCAGAGGCAAACAGAACCAAACAGAACCTGGCAGAGCCAAACAGAGCCATAGAGTGCCAAACAGAGCGAACCAGACCCAAACAGAGGCATATAGAGCCAAAAGAGTCTGGCAGGGCTAAACAGTGCTAAACAGAGCCTTGCAGATCCACACAGAGCCAAACAGAGCCACACAGTGCGAAACAGAGCAAAGCAGACGCAAACAGAGATATACGGAGCCAGAAAGAGCCCAGCAGGGCTAAACAGAGCTAATCAGAGCCTGTCAGATCCACACAGAGCCAAATGGAGCCTTACAGTGCCAAACAGATCCAAACAGAGGCTGGCAGAGACAAACAGAGCCAATCTGTGCCAAACAGAGACTGGTAGAGCCAAACAGAGCCAACCAGAGCCAAACAGACACTGGCAGAGCCAAACAGAGTCTTGCAGGGCTGCCAGAGACTGGCAGAGACTGGCAGAGACAAACACAGCCAGGCAGAACATGGAAGGGCCAAAGAGAGCCAAACAGAGCCAGGCAGATCAAGACAGAGCCTGGCTGTGCCAAACAGCCAAAGAGAGCCAAGCAGGGCCAAACAGATCGAAACAGATACAAACAGAGCCAAACAGAGCCTGGCAGAGTCAAACAAAGCCAAACAGAGCAAAACAGATCCTGGCAGAGGCAAACGGAGCCAAACAGAGCCAAAAAGAGACAAACATATCCAATCAGAGCCTGGCAGGGCCAAACAAAGCCAAGCAGTGCCAAAGAGAGACAAACATAGCCAATCAGAGCTTGGCAGAAGCAAACAGAGTCAAACAGATCCTAGCAGAGCCAAACAGAGACAAACAGTGCCAAACAGAGCCATACAGAGCCAAACAGAGCCTGGCAGTGCCAAACAGAGCCAAACAAAGCCAAACAGAACCTTGCAGAGCCAAACAGATGAAAACAGAGCCAAACCGATCCTGGCGGAGTCAAATGGAGCCAAACAGATGCAAACAGATCCAAACAGAGAACAAAAGAGCCAAATGGAGCCTTAGAGAGCCAAAAAGAGCTTGGGCAGCCCCAAACGGAGCCAAACAGAACCTTTCAGAGCCAAAAAGTACCAAGCATATTCAAGCAGAGCCAAACAGATACAAACAGAGCCAAAGAGAGGCAAAGAGAGACTGGCAGAGCCAAGCTGAACTGAACAGAGCCAGACAGAGCCTGGCAGATCCAAACAGGGCCAAACAGAGCCTTCGAGTGCCAAGCAGATCCACACAGAGCCTGGGAGAGCTAAACACCAGAAAACAGGGGCGAATAAAGCCAAACAGAGCCTGGCAGGGCCAAACAGAGGCAAACAGATGAAAACAGAGCGAAATCCTGGCATAGGGAAACAAAGCCAAACAGAGCAAAACAGATCCTGGCAGAGCCAAACGGACCAAAACAGAGACAAAAAGTGCCAAAGAAAACCAATCAGAGCCTGGCAGAGCCAAACAAAGCCAAGCAGTGCCAAACAGAGACAAACATAGCCAATCAGAGCTTGGCAGAGCCAAACAAATTCAAACAGAGTCAAAAAGTACTAAACAGAGCCTGGCAGGGCCAAACAGAGCTAAGAAGGGCCAGATACAGCCATACAGAGCCCGGCAGAGGCAAACAGAGCCATACAGAGCTTGGCAGAGGCAAACAGAGACAAACAAAGCCAAACAGAGCATTGCAGAGCCAAAAAGATGAAAACAGAGCCAAACACAGCCAAAAAGTGCTAAGCAGATCCAAACAGGGCAAAGCAGAGCCTGCCACTGCCAAACAGAGCCACACAGAACCCGTGAGAGGCAAACACAGCCAAACAGAGGCAAACAGAGCCAAACAGTGCCTGGAAGGGCCAAACGGAGCTAAACAGAGCCTGGGAGATCCAAACAGAGCCAAACAGAGCCTCCCAGAGCCAAACAGATGAAAACAGAGTCAAACAGAGCCTGGCAGAGTCACACAGTGCCTGGCAGAGTCACACAGTGCCTGGCAGAGACAAACAGAGCCATACAGGGCCAAGCAAGTCCAAGCAGAGACAAACAGAGACAAACAGAGACTGTGAGAGATTGGCAGAGCCAAACAGTGCCAAAGGGAGCCAAAGAGACGCTGGCAAAACCATACAGAGCCAAACAGTGCCTAATAGAGTCAAGCAGAGTCAAACAGAGCCATACGAAGCCAAAGAGAGCCTGGCAGAGACAAACAGAGCCAAAGTGATCGAAACAGAGCCAATCGGAGTTAAACAGAGCCTAACAGAGCCCAACATAGCCAATCAGATACTTGGCAGAGCCAAACATTGTCAAACAGAGCCTGGTAGGTTCAGACAATCCAAAAAGGGCCAACAGAGCCAAACAGAGCCTGGAAGAGGCAAACCGATCCAAACAGAGCCAAAGAGATCCTGGCAGAGACAAACAGAGCCAAGCTGTGCCAAACAGAGGTAAGCAGACACAAATTGAGCTTTACAGATACTGGCAGAGCATGGCAGTGCCAAACGGAGCCAATCAGTGCCAAGCAGAGATTGCCAGAGTCAGGCAGAGCCAACCAGAGTGAAACAGACACTGGCAGAGCCAAACAGAGGCTGGCAGAGACAAACAAAGCCAGGCAGAACATGGAAGGGCCAAAGAGAGCCAAACAGAGTCTGGCAGAGTCTGCCAGAGACAAACAGAGCCTGTCAGAGCCAAACAGAGGCTGGCAGAGCCAAGTAGAGCCTGGCAGAGTCAAACAGAGCTACGCACAGCCAAACAGGACTAAACAAAGCCAAACAGAGCCTGGCAGAGCCAAACAGAGATAAAGAGATACAAACAGAGCCAAACAGAGCCTGGCAGAGCCAAACAGAGATAAAGAGATACAAACAGAGCCAAACATAGCCAATCAGAGCCTGGCAGAGCCAAACAAATTCAAACAGAGCCAAGCAGATTCAAACAGAACCTGGCAGGGCCAATCAGAACCAAAAAGGGCCAGACACAGCCAAACAGAGCATGGCAGAGGCAAACAGATGAAAACAGAGCCAGACAGATCCTGGTGGATTCAAATGGAGCCAAACAGATGCAAACAGAGCCATACAGATGCATACAGAGCCAAACATAGCCAATCAGAGCCTTGCAGAACCAAGCAAATTCAAACGGAACCAAGCAGAGTGAAACAGAGCCTGACAGGGCCAATCAGAGCCAAATAGGGCCAAACATAGCCAAACACAGCCTGGCAGAGGCAAACAGAACCAAACAGAACCTGGCAGAGCCAAACCGAGCCATAGAGTGCCACACAGAGCAAAGCAGACCCAAACAAAGACATATAGATCCAGAAAGAGCCTGGCAGGGCTAAACAGTGCTAAACAGAACATTGCAGATCCACACAGAGCCAAACAGAGCCTTGCAGAGCCAAACAGAGAACAAAAGAGCCAAATAGAGCCAAAGACTGCCAAAAAGAGAACAAAAGAGCCAAACAGAGCCAAAGAGAGCCAAAAAGAGACTGGCAGTGCCAAACCGAGCCTTGCCGAGCCAAATAGTGAAAACAGAGCCAAAAAGAGCCTAACAGAGCCAAAAAGTGCTAAGCATGTTCAAGCAGAGCCAAACAGATACAAACAGTACCAATGAGAGACAACGAGAGACTGGCAGAGCTAAGCTGAAACAAACAGAGCCAAACAGAGCCTGGGAGATCAAAAGAGGGCCAAACAGAGCCTTCCAGTGTCAAACAGAGCCAAGCAGATCCACACAGAGCTAAACACAGCCAAACAGAGGCAAACAGAGCCTGGCAGAGGGAAACAAAGCCAAACAGAGCAAAACAGATCCTGGCAGAGCCAAATGGAGCCAAACAGAGCCAAAAAGAGCCAAACATATCCAATCAGAGCCTGGCAGAGCCAAACAAAGCCGAGCAATGCCAAACAGAGACAAACATAGCCAATCAGAACTTGGCAGAGCCAAACAAAGTCAAACAGAGCCAAATAGAACCAAACAGAGCCTGGCAGGACCAAACAGAGCTAAAAAGGGCCAAACACAGCCCAACAGATCCAAACAGAGCCTGGCAGGGGCAAACAGAACTAAACAGAGCCTGGGAGATCCAAACAGAGCCAAACAGCCGTTCAGAGCCAAATAGATGAAAACAGAGCCAAACAGAGCCTGTCCGAGCCAGACAGTGCCTGTCAGAGCCATACAGGGCCAAGCAAGTCTGAGCAGAGCCAAACAGAGACAAACAGAGCCAAACAGGGACAAACAGAGACTGAGAGAGATTGGCAGAGCCAAACAGTGCCAAAGAGAGCCAAAGAGATGCTGGCAGAACCAGACAGAGCCAAACAGTGCCTAATAGAGCCAAGCAGAGCCAAACAGAGCCATACGGAGCCAAACAGAGCCTGGCAGAGATAAACAAAACCAAACAGCAATACAGCTCCTGGCAGAGCTAAACGGAGCCAAACAGAGCCAAACAGAGCTAAACAGAGCCTGGCAGTGCCAAACAGGGCTAAAAAGGGCCAAACACAGCCTGGCAGAGGCAAACAAAGCCAAACAAATCCTGGCAGAGCCAAGCAGAGACAAACAGTGCCAATCAGAGCCAAGCAGAACCAAACAGAGTCATACAGAGCCAAACAAAGCCTGGCAGAGCCAAACAGATGAAAAGAGAGCCAGAAAGAGCGATACAGAGCCAAACAGAGCCGGGCAGTGTCAAACAGAGCCAAATAAAGCCAAACAGATCCAAACAGAGCCTTGCAGAGGCAAACAGACGAAGACAGAGCCAAACAGAGCCAAAAAGTGCCAAGCATGTCCAAGCAGAGCGATACAGATATAAACAGAGCCAAAGAGAGACAAAGAGAGACTGGCAGAGCCAAGCTGAAACAAACAGAGCCAAACAGAGCCTGGCAGATACAAACAGGGCCAAACAGTGCCTGTCAGTGACAAAGAGAGCCAAACAGATCCACATTGAGCCTGGGAGAGCTAAACACAGCCAAACAGTGGCAAACAGAGCCAAACAGAGCCTGGCAGGGCCAAACGGTGCTAAACAAAGCCTGGAAGATCCAAACAGAGCCAAACATAGCAAAACAGATGAAAATAGAGATAAACAGATCCTGGTAGAGTCAAACGGAGCCAAACAGATGCAAGCAGTGCAAAATGTAGCCAATCAGGGCCTGGCAGAGCCAAACAAATTCAAACACAGCCAAGCAGAGTCAAACAGAGCCTGGCAGGGCCAGTCAGAGCCAAAAAGGGCCAAACAGAGCCTGGCAGAGGCAAACAGAGCCAAAAAGAGCCCGGCAGGGCTAAACAGTGCTAAACAGAGCCTGGCAGCTCCACACAGAGCCAAACAGAGCCTTGCAGAGCCAATAGGAGCCAGACAGAGACAACAGAACCAAACAGAGCCAAACATAGCCTATCAGATCCTGGCAGAGCCAAACAAAGTCAAACAGAGCCAAATAGGGCCATACAGAGCCTGGTAGGGCCAATCAGAGCCAAAAAGGGCCAAACAGAGCCTGACAGAGGCAAACAGAGCCAAACAGATCCTGGCAAAGCCAAACAGAGCCATACAGTGCCAAACAGAGCAAAGCAGACCCAAACAGAGAAATACAGAGCCAAAAAGAGCCCGGCAAGGCTAAACAGAGCTGAACAGAACCTGGCAGATCCACACAGAGCCAAACAGAGCCTTGTAGAGCCAAACAGAGAAAAACAGAGCCAAGCAGAGCCAAAGAGAGCCAAACAGAGCTTTGCAGAGCCAGACAGAGCCGGGCAGCGCCAAATAGCCAAAGAGAGACAAGCAGGGCCAAGAAGATTGAAACAGATACAAACAGAGCCAAACAGGCACAAACAGTGCCTGGCAGGGCCAAACAGAGCTAAAAAGAGCCAAACAGAGCCAAAAAGTGACAAGCATGTCCAAACAGAGCCATACAGATATAAACAGAGCCAAAGAGAGACAAAGAGACAAACAGAACCAAACAGAGCCTGGCAGGTACAAACAGGGCCAAACAGAGGCTGCCAGTGACAAAGAGAGCCAGACAGATCCACACAGAGCCTGGGAGAGCTAAACACAGCCAAACAGAGGCAAACAGAGTCTGGCAGGGCCAAACGGAGCTAAACAGAGCCTGGCAGAGGCAAACAGAGCCAAACAGATCCTGGCAGAGCCAAACAGAGACAAACAGTGCCAAACAGAGCCAAGCATAAAAAACAGAGCCATACAGAACCTCACAATGCCAATCAGAGCCAAACAAAGCCAGACAGAGCCTTGTAGAGCCAAACAGATGAAAACAGTGCCAAAAAAAGGCAAACAGAGCCAAAAAGTGACAAGCATGTCCAAACAGAGCCATACAGATATAAACAGAGCCAAAGAGAGACAAAGAGAGACTGGCAGAGCCAAGCTGAAACAAACAGAACCAAACAGAGCCTGGCAGGTACAAACAGGGCCAAACTGAGCCTGCCAGTGACAAAGAGAGCCAAACAGATCCACACAGAGCCTGGGAGAGCTAAACACAGCCAAATAGAGGCAAACAGAGTCTGGCAGGGCCAAACGGAGCTAAACAGAGCCTGGCAGAGGCAAACAGAGCCAAACAGATCCTGGTAGAGCCAAACAGAGACAAACAGTGCCAAACAGAGCCAAGCATAAAAACAGAGCCATACAGAACCTCACAATGCCAATCAGAGCCAAACAAAGCCAGACAGAGCCTTGCAGAGCCAAACTGATGAAAACAGTGCCAAAAAGAGCCAAACAGAGCCAAAACGTGTCAAGCATGTCCAAGCAGAGCCAAACAGAAACAACCAGAGCTGAAGAGACACAAAGGGAGACTGGCAGAGCCAAGCCGAACCAAACAGAACCAAGCAAAGCCTGGCAGATCCAAACAAATCCAAACAGAGCCTGCCAGTGTCAAACAAAGCCAAACAGAGACAAACAGATCCAAACAGAGCCCTGGAGAGCCAAACAAAGCTAAACAGAGCCTGGACGGGCCAAACGGAGCTAAACAGAGCCTGGCAGATCCTGACAGAGCCTTTCAGAGCCAAACAAAGTCGAACAGAGCCAAAAAGAGCCTGGCAGAGGCAAACAGAGCCAAACAGATCCTGGCAGAGTCAAACAGAGACAAACAGTGCCAAACAGAGCCAAGCACAAAAAACAGAGCCATACAGAACCTCACAATGCCAATCAGAGCCAAACAAAGCCAGACAGAGCCTTGCAGAGCCAAACAGATGAAAACAGTGCCAAAAAGATCCAAACAGAGCCAAACAGAGTCAAACAGAGCCAAACAGAGCCTGGGAGAGGTGAACAGCGCTAAACAGATCCTGACAGAGCCAAACGGTGCCAAACAGTCAAGTAGACAGAAAAATGGCCATACAGAGCCAAACAGAGCCAAGCAATGTCAAATTGACATAAATTGAGCCTTACAGCCTGGCAGTGCCAAACAGAGTCAATCAGTGCCAAGCAGAGACAAACAAAGACTGGCAGAGCCAAACAGAACCAAACAGAGCCAATAGGGGCCAAACGGAGACAACAGAACCAAACATAGACTATCAGATCCTGGCAAAGCCAAACAAAGTCAAACAAGGCCATACAGAGCCTGGCAGGACCAATCAGAGCTTAAAAAGGGCCAAACAGAGCCAAACAGAGCCTGGCAGGGGCAAGCAGAGCCAAACAGATCCTGGCAGAGCCAAACAGATCCATACAGTGCCAAACAGAGCAAAGCAGACCCAGACAGAGAAATACAGAGCCAAAAAGAGTCTGGCAGGGCTAAACAGAGCTGAACAGAACCTGGCAGATCCACACAGAGCCAAACAGAGCCTTGCAGAGCCAAACCGAGAAAAACAGAGCCAAACAGAGCCAAAGAGAGCCAAAGAGAGCCAAAGAGAGCCAAACAGGGCTTGGCAGAGCCAGACAGAGCCTGGCAGAGCCAAACAGCCAAAGAGAGACAAGAAGGGCCAAGCAGATCGAAACAGATATAAACAGAACCAAACAGACCCAAACAGAGCCTGGCAGAGCCAAACAGAGCTAAAAAGGGCCAAACAGACCCAAACAGAGCCATACAGAGCCAAACAGAGCCTGCCAGTGCCATACAAAGCCTAACAAAGCCAAACAGATGCAAACAGAGCCTGGGAGAGCCAAACAGGGCCAAAAATAGCCAAACAGCGCCTTGCAGAGCTGTTGAAAACAGAGGCAAAGAGACACAAAGAGAGACTGGCAGAGCCAAGCTGAAACAAACAGAGCCAAACAGAGCCAGGCAGAAACAAACAGGGCCAAACAGAGCCTGCCAGTGACAAACAGAGCCACACAGATCCACACAGAGCCTGGCAGAGCCAAACAGAGGCAAACAGAGCCTGGCAGATCCAAACAGAGCCTTTCAGAGCCAAACAGATGAAAGCAGAGCCAAACACAACCAAAAAGAGCTTGGCAGAGCCAGACAGTGCCTGGCAGGAACAAAAAGAGCCATATAGGGCCAAGCAGGTCTAAGCAGAGCCAAACAGAGACAAACAGGGCCAAACAGGCAAACAGAGCCTGAGAGAAATTGGCAGAGTCAAAGAGAGCCAAAGAGGCGCTGGCCAAGCCAAACATTGCCAAACAGAACCAAGCAGAGCCAAACAGAGCCTGGCAGAGTCAAAAAGAACCAAAGTGATCCAAACAGTGCCAACCAGAGCCCGGCAGATCTGAACTGAGCGAAACAGAGACAAACAGAGCCAAACAGAGCTCAACAGAGCCAAACAGAGACTGGCAGAGCCAAATAGAGACAAACGGAGCTAAACAGAGCCTGGTAATGCCAAACAGAGCCAACCAAAGCCAAACAGAGCCTTGCAGAGCCAAACAGATGAAAACAGAGCGAAACTCGCAGTGTCTACGCCTCACAGCCTCATACTCACAGATCCCACAGCACTGAGTCCGCCTCATACCCTCAGGCACTCAAACACACTGACACTTACTCCACCTCAGACCTTCAGACACTCATAGCCCCTGGCACTGACTCCACCTCACCCCCTCAGACTCTCAGAACCTCCCGGCACTGAAACTGCCTCAAACCCTCATTCTCACAGACCCCCAGCACGGACTCTGCATCAGACACTTTGAAACCCTGGCACTGACTCCCTCTCACACCCTCAGGCACTCAGACCCACTGGCAATTACTCCACCTCGCACCATCAGACAACCAAAGCCCTTGGCATTGACTGCACCTCACACTCAGACAATCAGAACCCCCGGCACTTAGTCCGCCCCATACCCTCAGACACTTAATCCCCGCCCCACTCACCCCGCCTAACACCATTAGATACTCAGACCACCAAGCGATCACTCCACCTCTTCCCCTCAGTCACTCAGACCTCCCCCCGGCACTGACTCCACCTCACACCCAAAGGCACTCAGACCACCACGGCACTGACTCCACCTCACACCCTCAGCCACTCAGATCCCCCGGCACTGACTCCGCCACATGCCGTCATACAGTCAGACCCCCCGGCATGACACCACCTCAAACGCTCAGTCTCACAAGCCCCCAACACGGATTTCGCATCAGGCACTCTGAAACCCTGGCACTGACTCCCACTCACACCCTCAGACACTCAGACCGCCAGCACTGACTCCGCCTTACACCCTCAGACATTCAGTGCCCCTGACTCAAACTCACACCCTAAGACACTCAGAGCCCTGGCACTGACAGCACCTCACACCCTCAGAGCCCACTGCACTGCCGCTGCATCACACCCTCAGACAGTGAGATCCCCTCTGCACTAACTCCGCCTCACACACTCAGACACGCAGAGCCCCCGGCACTGACTCCACCTCACCCCCTCAGACACTCAATGACCCTGGCACTGACTCAAACACACACCCTAAGACACTCAGAGCCCCGGCACTGACTCAACCTCACACCCTCAGAGCCCCCAGCACTGACTCCTCCTCACACCATCAGACTCTCAGAACCCCGGGCAGTGACTCCGCCTCACACCCTCAGTCACTCAGATATCTCGGCACTGTCTCCGCCTCACACGCTCAGAGCCCCAGCACGGAGTCTGCCTCTCACCCTCAGAAACTCAGGGTCCCCGCACTGACTCTGCCTCACCCGTAGACACTCACAACACCCGGCACTGGCTCCACCTCACCCCCTCACACACTCAGTGACCCTGGTACTGACTCCACCTCACCACCTCAGACACTCAGAGGCCCCTGCACTGACTCCACCTCACGCCCTAAGAGCCCACTGCACTGCATCTGCATCACACCCTCAGACACTCAGAGCACCCGGTACTGAATCAGCCTCACACCCTCAGACACTCAGATATCTCGGCACTGTCTGCGCCTCACACCCTCAGAGCCCTCGGCACTGACTCCACCTCACACCCTCAGAGCTCCCAGCACTGTCTCCGCCTCACACCCTCAGACACTTAGACCCCCGGCACTGACTCCACCTCACAACCTCAGGCACTCAGAGCCCTCGGTACTGACTCTGCCTCACACCCTCAGTCACTCACATATCTCGGCACTGTCTCCGCGTCACACCCTCAGAGCCCTCGGCACTGACACCACCTCACACCCTCAATCATATCCCCCGACAGTGACTCCACCTCACACCCTCAGAGTCCCCGGCATTGACTCCTCCTCACACGATCAGACTCTCAGACACCCCCGGCACTGACAGCGCCTCAAACCCTCAGTCTCACAGACCCCCAGCATGGACTCCGTATCAGAAACTCCGAAACCCTTGCACTGACTCCCTCTCACGCCCTCAGACAATTAGACACCCGGCACTGACTCCTCCTCACACCATCAGACTCTCAGACCCCCCGGCACTGTCTCAACCTCACACCCTGAAACACTCAGACCCCCCGGCACTGGCTCCACCTCACACTCTCAGACACTCAGAAGCCCATGCACTGACTCCACCTCACATCCTAAGACAATAAGAGCCCCTGGCGCTGATACCACCTCAGACCCTCAGAGCCCACTGCACTGCATCTGCATCACACACTCAAACACTCAGATATCTCAGCACTGTCTGCGCCTCACACCCTCAGAGCCCTCGGTACTGACTGCACCTCACACCCTCAAACAATCATATCCACCGACACTGACTCCACCTCACACCCCGAGAGCCCCTGGCACTGCCTCCTCCTCACACCCTCAGACACTCAGAGCCCCCGGCACTGGCTCCACCTCACAACCTCAGACACTCAGATCCCATGGTACTAACTCCGCCTCACACCCACAGACACTCAGGGCCCCCTGCATTGACTCCGCCTCACACCCTCAGGTAATAAGAGTCCCTGGCACTGACTCCTCCTCACAGTCTCAGACACTCAGTACCCGGGAACTGCCACCGCCTCACAACATCAGACACGCAGGCCCCCCGGCACTGACTCCACCTCAGACCCGCCCAGCACTAACTCCGCCTCACACCCTCAGATACTCAGAACCCCCGACACTGACTCCACCTCATACCCTCAGACCCGCCCAGCACTAACTCCGCCTCACACCATCAGACACTCAGAACCCCCGGCACTCACTCTCCCTCACACTCACAGACACTCAGAACTCCACACACTGACTTCATCTCATGCACTCAGACACTCAGACCCCCTCCTGCACTGGCTCTGACTTACACCCTCAGACTATCAGACCTCCCTGGCACTGATTGCACCTCACACCCTCAGACACTTGGAGCCCCCAGCACTGAATATGCGTCAAACCCTCAAATTCTCAGATCCACCAGCACTGACACCGCTTCACACACTCAGAGCCCAGACACTGACTCCGCCTCACACCCTCCGACACTCAGAGCCCCGGCACGGAGTCTGCCTCTCACCCTCAGAAACTCAGAGCCCCCGGCACTGACTACGCCTCACACCCTCCAACACTCAAAGCCTCCGGAACTGACTACGCCTCACACCCGCAGACACTCAGAATCCCGGCACTGACTCCGACTATCACCGTCAGACACTCAGAACCCCTGGCACTGACTCCACCTCACATCATCAGACACACAGAACCCCGGGCAGTGACTCCGCCTCAACCCCACAGTCACTCAGATACTTCGGCACTGTCTCCGCGTCACATCCTCAGAGCCCTCGGCACTGACTCAACCTCACACCCTCAGACAATCATTTCCCCCGACACTGACTCCACCACACACCCTCAGTGCCACCGGCACTGACTCCTCCTCACACCATCAGACTCTCAGACACCCCCGGCAGTGACACCGCCTCAAACCCTCAGTCTCACAGACCCCCAGCACACACTCCGCATCAGACACACCGAAACCCTGGCACTGACTCCCTCTCACACCCTCAGACACTCAGAACCCCCGGCACTGACTCCGCCTCACACCCTCAGACACTTAGACCTCCGGGACTGACTCCTCCTCACACCATCAGACTCTCAGATCCCCCGGCATTGACTCCGCCTTAAACCCTGAAACACTCAGATCCCCCGGCACTGACTCCACCTCACACCCTCAGACACTGAGACCCCCGGCACTGACTTCACCTCACTACCTCGGACACACACGGCACTGACTCCACCTCACACCCTCAGACACTGAGACCCCCGGCACTGACTTCACCTCACTACCTCAGAACTCCCGGCACTGACTCCGCCTCACGCCCTCAGACACTCAGAACACCCGGCACTGCCTCCGCCTTACACCCTCAGACACTTAGACCTCCGGGACTGACTCCTCCTCACACCATCAGACTCTCAGATCCCCCGGCATTGACTCCGCCTTAAACCCTGAAACACTCAGATCCCCCGGCACTGACTCCACCTCACACCCTCAGACACTGAGACCCCCGGCACTGACTTCACCTCACTACCTCAGACACACGCGGCACTGACTCCACCTCACACCCTCAGACCCCCCGGCACTGGCTCCACCTCACTACCTCAGACACACACAGCACTGACTCCACCTCACACCCACAGACACTCAGAACTCCAGGCACTGACTCCATCTCATGCACTCAGACACTCAGACTCCCTCCTGCACTGGCTCTGACTCACACCCTCAGATAATCAGACCTCCCTGGCACTGATTACACCTCACACCCTCAGACACTCAGAGCCCCAGCACGGAGTCTGCCTCTCTCCCTCAGTAACTCAGGGCCCCGGCACTGACTGCCTCACCCGCAGACACTCAGAACACCCGGCACTGTCTCCACCTCACCCGCTCAGACGCTCAGTGACCCTGGCACAGACTCCAACTCACCCCCTCAGACACTCAGACCCCTCAGCACTGACGCAACCTCACACCCTAAGACAATAAGAGCCCCTGGCGCTGACTCCACCTCAGACCATCAGAGCCCACTGCAGTGACTCTGCATCACACCCTCAGACACTCAGAGCACCAGGCACTGACTCCGCTCACACCCTCAGACACTCAGTGAGCCCGGTACTGTCTCCGCCTCACATCCTAAGACATTCAGACCCCCTGGCACTGACTTCGCCTCACACCTTCAAACACTCAGAGCCCCCGGCACTGACTCCTCCTCACACCCTCCGACACTCAGAGCCGCCGGAACTGACTCCGCCTCACACCCTCAGATACTCAATCCCCCCGGCACTCACTCCACCTAACACCATCAGATATTCAGACCACCCAGCGCTCACTCCACCTCATCCCCTCAGACACTCAGACCTCCCTCTGGCACTGACTCCACCTCACACTCTCAGACAGTCAGATCCCCCGGCACTGACTCCACCACATGCCCTCAGACACTCAGACCCCACGGCACTGACATCTCCTCAAACCCTCAGTCTCACAGACCCCCAGCACTGACTCTGCCTCACACCCTCAGACACTCAGAGCCCCTGGCACTGACTCCACCTCACACCCTCAGACACTCAGTGACCCTGGCACTGACTCCACCTCACACCCTCAGACACTCAGAGCACCCGGCACTGACGCAACCTCACACCCTAAGACACACAGAGCCCCAACACTGACTCCAGCTCACACTCTCAGAGCCCACTGCACTGCCTCTGCATCACATCCTCAGACATTCAGACCCCTCGGCACTGACTCCGCCACATACCCTCAAACACTCAGACCCCCCGGCACTGGCTCCCCTCACACCATCAGGTCACCCGGCATTGGCTGCACCTCACACCCTCAGACACTCAGATCTCCCGGCACTGACTCCGCCATATGCCCTCAGACACTCAGACCCCCAGCACTGACACCGCCTCAAACCCTCAGTCTCACATGCCCCCAGCACGGACTCCGCATCAGACACTCCGAAACCATGGCACTGACTCCCTCTCACACCCTCAGGCACTCAGAACCCCCCGGCACTGATTCGGCCTCACACCTTCAGACACTCAGAGCCCCCAGCACTGACTTCACCTCACACCCAAAGATAATAAGAGCCCCTGGCCCTGACTCCACCTCACACCCTCAGACACACAGAACCCCATGCAGTGACTCCGCCTCATACCCTCAGTCACTCAGATATCTCGGCACTGTCTCCGTGTCACACCCTCAGTGCCCTCGGCACCGACTCCACCTCACACCTTCAGATAATCATATCCCCCGACACTGACTCCACCACAAACCCTCAGAGCCCCCGGCACTGAAACTGCCTCACACCATCAGACTCTCAGACACCCCCGGCACTGACAGCACCTCAAACCCTCAGTTGCACAGACCCCCAGCACGGATTCTGCATCAGACAGACCGAAACCCTGGCACTGACTCCCTTTCACACCCTCAGACACTCAGAGCCCCCGCCACTGCCTCCACCTCACATCCTCAGACATTCAAACCGCCCGGCACTGACTCTGCCACACACCCTCAAACACTCAGAGCCCATGGCACTGGCTCCACCTCACACTGTCAGACACCCAGAGCCCCCTGAACTGACTACACCTCACACCTGCAGACACTCAGAACCCCGGCACTGACTCCAACTATCACCCTCAGACACTCAGAACCACCGGTACTGACTCAGCCTCACACTCTCAGACATTCAATCACCCCGGCACTCACTCCACCTAACACCATCAGATATTCAGACCACCAAGCGCTCACTCCACATCATCCCCTCAGACACTCAGTCCTCCCTCCGGCACTGACTCCACCTCACACCCTCAGACACTCAGATCCCCCGGCACTGACTCCACCACATGCCCACAGACACTCAGACCCCACGGCATTGACACCGCCTCAAACTCTCAGTCTCACAGGCCCCCAGCATGGACTCCGCATCAGACACTCCGAAACCCTGGCACTGACTCCCTCTCACACCCTCAGTCACACAGACCCCTAGTACTGACTCTGCCTTACACCCTCAGACACTCAGAGGCCCTGGCACTGACTCCACCTCACACCCTCAGACACTCAGACACTCAGATCCCCCGGCACTGACTCCACCGCATGCCCACAGACACTCAGACCCCACGGCACTGACACCGCCTCAAACCCTCAGTCTCACAGGCCCCCAGCATGGACTCCGCATCAGACACTCCGAAACCCTGGCACTGACTCCCTCTCACACCCTCAGTCACACAGACCCCTAGTACTGACTCTGCCTTACACCCTCAGACACTCAGAGGCCCTGGCACTGACTCCACCTCACACCCTCAGACACTCAGACACTCAGATCCCCCGGCACTGACTCCACCGCATGCCCTCAGACACTCAGACCCCACGGCACTGACACCGCCTCAAACCCTCAGTCTCACAGGCCCCCAGCATGGACTCCGCATCAGACACTCCGAAACCCTGGCACTGACTCCCTCTCACACCCTCAGTCACACAGACCCCTAGTACTGACTCTGCCTTACACCCTCAGACACTCAGAGGCCCTGGCACTGACTACACCTCACACCCTCAGACACTCAGTGACCCTGGCACTGACTACACCTCACCCCCTCAGACAGTCAGAGGCCCTGGCACTGACTACACCTCACCCCCTCAGACACTCAGTGACCCTGGCACTGACTACACCTCACCCCCTCAGACACTCAGAGCACCCGGCACTGACTCCACCTCACACCCTAAGACACACAGAGTCCCAACACTGACTCCACCACACACTCTCAGAGCCCACTGCACCGCCTCTGCATCACATCCTCAGACATTCAGACCCCCTGGCACTGACTCCGCCACATACCCTCAAACACTCAGAGCCTACGGTACTGCCTCCACCTCACACCATCAGACACTCAGACCCCCAGCACTGACACCACCTCAAACCCTCAGTCTCACATGCCCCCAGCACAGACTCCGCATCAGACACTCCGAAACCATGGTACTGACTCCCTCTCACACCCTCAGACACTCAGAACCCACGTCACTGACTAAACCTCACACCCTAAGACACACAGAGCCCCAGCACTGGCTCCACCTCACACTCACAGAGCCCACTGCACTGCCTCTGCATCATACCCTCAGACAATCAGACCCCTCGGCACTGACTCCGCCTCACACCCTCAGACACTCAGAGCCGCCGGCACTGACTCCGCCTCACACCCTCAGACACTCAGAGCCGCCGGCACTGACTCCGCCTCACACCCTCAGACATTCAGACACCCCCGGCACTGACTCCGCCTCACACCCGCAGACATTCAGACACCCCCGGCACTGACTCCGCCTCACACCCGCAGACATTCAGACACCCCCGGCACTGACTCCGCCTCACACCCGCAGACACAGAGAGCCAGCGGCACTGACTCCAACTCACACCCTCATACACTCAGACCCCCTGGCACTGACTCCGCCTCACACCCGCAGACATTCAGACACCCCCGGCACTGACTTCGCCTCACACCCGCAGACACAGAGAGCCAGCGGCACTGACTCCAACTCACACCCTCATACACTCAGACACCCCCGGCACTGACACCGCCTCACACCCGCAGACACTCAGAGACCCTGGCTCTGGCTGCATCTCACACCCTCAGACACTCAGAACGCCAGCACGGGGTCCGACTATCACCCTCAGATACTCAGAGTCCCTGGCACTTTCTCAGCCTCACACTTTCAGACACTTAGTCTCCCAGCACTGTCTCCACCTCAGACACGCAGAGCCCCCGGCACTGTCTCCGAATGACCCCCTCTGGCACTCAGAGACTCTGGCAATGACTCCGAATTACACCCTCAGACACTCAGATCCCCCAGCACTGACTCTGCCTCACACCCTCAGACGGTCAGACCCCTGGCATTGACTCTGCCTCATAAGCTCAGACACACAGACTCCCGTCTCTGAGTCTGCCTCACACCCTCAGACACTCAGATCCCCCGACACTGACTCCTTCTCACACGCTCAGAGCCCCTGGAACTCTCTCCGCCTCACACACTCAGACACATAGACCCCCGGCACTGACTCCTCCTCACACCATCAGACTCTCAGACCACCTGGCACTGCCTCCAGTGCACACCCTCAGAGCCCCTGGCACTGACTCCACCTCACACCCTCAGACACTCAGAGTCCCTGCTACTGACTCCACCTCACACCCTCAGACACTCAGAGCCCCCGGCACTGAAACCACCTCACACCCACAGACACTCAGAGCCCCTGCTTCTGACTCCACCTCACACCCTCAGACACTCAGAGCACCGGCACGGAGTCTGCATCTCACCCGCAGACACTCAGAACACCCGGCACTGGCTCCACCTCACACCCTCAGGCACTCAGTGACCCCGGCACTGACACCAACTCACACCCACAGACACTCAGAGCCCCCTGTACTGACACCACCTCACACCCACAGACACTCAGAGCACCCGGCACTGGCTCCACCTCACACCCTCAGACTCTCAGAGCCCCCTGTACTGACTCGGCCTCACACCCTCACGTAATAAGAGCCCCCGGCACTGACTCCATCTCACAGTCTCAGATACTCAGTGCACAGGAACTGCCACCACCTAACAACATCAGACACTCAGACCCCCCAGCACAGACTCAACCTCACACCCTCAGAGCCCCCGGCACTGTCTCCGCCTCACACACTCAGACACATAGACCCCCGGCACTGACTCCTCCTCACACCATCAGACTCTCAGACCACCTGGCACTGACTCCACCTCACACCCTTAGACACCCAGAGCCCCCGCCACTGACTCCACCTCACACCCTCAGACACTCAGAGACCCTGCTTCTGACTCCACCTCACACCCTCAGACACTCAGAGCCCCGGCACGGAGTCTGCATCTCACCCGCAGACACTCAGAACACCCGGCACTGGCTCCACCTCACACCCTCAGGCGCTCAGTGACCCCGGCACTGACACCACCTCACACCCACAGACACTCAGAGCCCCCGGCACTGACTCCGCCTCACACCCTCAGAGCCCCCTGTACTGACTCCATCTCACAGTCTCAGATACTCAGTGCACAGGAACTGCCACCACCTCACAACATCAGACACTCAGACCCCTCAGCACTGACTCAACCTCACACCCTCAGAGCCCCCAGCACAGACTCCTCCTCACACCCTCAGACTCTCAGAGCCCCCAGCACAGACTCCTCCTCACACCATCAAACTCTCAGAACCCCTGGCACTGAATCCACCTCACACCCTCAGACATTCAGAACCACCTGTACTGACCCCGCCTCATGCCCTCAGACACTCAGACCCCCCGGCACTGACTCTGCCTCAAACCCTCAGTCACACAGACCCCCAGCACTGACTCCGCCTTACACCCTCAGACACTCAGAACCCCCGGTACCGTCTCCAGCTCACACCCTCAGACACCCAGAGTCCCTGGCACTGATTCTGCCTCACACCCTGAGGTACTCAGAGCCCCTGGCTCTGACTCCACTGCACACCCTTACACACTAAGACCCCCAGCACTCACTCTGCCTCACACCCTCAGACACTCAGAGGCCCTGGCACTGACTACACCTCACCCCCTCAGACACTCAGAGCCGCCGGCACTGACTCTGCCTCACACCCTCAGACACTCAGAGCCGCCGGCACTGACTCCGCCTCACCCTCAGTCACTCAGAGCCGCCGGCACTGACTCCGCCTCACACCCGCAGACACTCAGAGCCCCTGCTTCTGACTCCACCTCACACCCTCAGACACTCAGAGCCCCCGCCACTGACTCCACCTCACACCCTCAGACACTCAGAGCCCCCGGCACTGAAACCACCTCACACCCACAGACACTCAGAGCCCCTGCTTCTGACTCCACCTCACACCCTCAGACACTCAGAGCCCCCGCCACTGACTCCACCTCACACCCTCAGACACTCAGAGACCCTGCTTCTGACTCCACCTCACACCCTCAGACACTCAGAGCCCCCGCCACTGACTCCACCTCACACCCTCAGACACTCAGAGCCCCTGCTTCTGACTCCACCTCACACCCGCAGACACTCAAAACACCCGGCACTGACTCCACCTCACCCCCTCAGGCACTCAGTGACCCCGGCACTGACACTACCTCACACCCACAGACACTCAGAGCCCCCTGTACTGACTCCATCTCACAGTCTCAGACACTCAGTGCACAGGAACTGCCACCACCTCACAACATCAGACACTCAGACCCCCCAGCACTGACTCAACCTCACACCCTCAGAGCCCCCAGCACAGACTCCTCCTCACACCATCAGACTCTCAGAGCCCCCAGCACAGACTCCTCCTCACACCATCAGACTCTCAGAGCCGCCAGCACAGACTCCTCCTCACACCATCAAACTCTCAGAACCCCTGGCACTGATTCCACCTCACACACTGAGAGACACAGAACCGCCTGCACTGACCCCGCCTCATGCACTCAGACACTCAGACCCCCCGGCACCGACTCCACCTCACACCCTCAGACACTCAGAACCGCCTGCACTGACCCCGCTTCATGCCCTCAGACACTCAGACCCCCCGGCACTGACTCCACCTCACACACTCAGAACCGCCTGCACTGACCCCGCCTCATGCCCTCAGACACTCAGACCCCCCGGCACTGACTCTGCCTCAAACCCTCAGTCACACAGACCCCCAGCACTGACTCCGCCTTACACCCTCAGACACTCAGACCCCCTGGCACTGACACCGCCTCACACCCGCAGACACTCAGGGCCCCTGGCTCTGGCTGCACCTCACACCCTCAGACACTCAGAACGCCAGCACGGTGTCCGACTATCACCCTCAGATACTCAGAGTCCCTGGCACTTTCTCTGCCTCACACTTTCAGACACTTAGTCTCCCAGCACTGTCTCCACCTCAGACACGCAGAGCCCCCGGCACTGTCTCCGAATGACCCCCTCTGGCACTCAGAGACTCTGGCAATGACTCCGAATTACACCCTCAGACACTCCGATCCCCCAGCACTGACTCTGCCTCACACCCTCAGACGGTCAGAGCCCTGGCATTGACTCTGCCTCATACGCTCAGACGCACAGACTCCCGTCTCTGAGTCTGCCTCACACCCTCAGAGACTCAGATCCCCCAGCACTGACTCTGCCTCACACCCTCAGACGGTCAGACCCCTGGCATTGACTCTGCCTCATACGCTCAGACACACAGACTCCCGTCACTGAGTCTGCCTCACACCCTCAGACACTCAGATCCCCGAGCACTGACTCCTCACACGCTCAGAGCCTCCGGCACTGTCTCCGCCTCACACACTCAGACACATAGACCTCCGGCACTGACTCCTCCTCACACCATCAGACTCTCAGACCACCTGGCACTGCCTCCAGCACACACCCTCAGAGCCCCTGGCACTGACTCCACCTCACACCCTCAGAGCCCCTGGCACTGACTCCACCTCACACCCTCAGACACTCAGAGCCCCTGGCACTGACTTCACCTCACACCCGCAGACACTCAGAACACCTGGCACTGGCTCCACCTCACACCCTCAGAGCCCCCTGTACTGACTCCGCCTCACACACTCAGAGCCCCCTGTACTGACTCCATCTCACAGTCTCAGACACTCAGTGCACAGGAACTGCCACCACCTCACAACATCAGACACTCAGACCCCCCAGCACTGACTCAACCTCACACCCTCAGAGCCCCCAGCACAGACTCCTCCTCACACCCTCAGACTCTCAGAGCCCCTGGCACTGAATCCACCTCACACACTGAGACACACAGAACCACCTGCACTGACCCCGCCTCATGCCCTCAGACACTCAGACCCCTCGGCACTAACTCTGCCTCAAACCCTCAGTCACACAGATCCCCAGCACTGACTCCGCCTTACACCCTCAGACACTCAGAACCCCCGGCACCGTCTCCAGCTCACACCCTCAGACACCCAGAGTCCCTGGCACTGATTCCGCCTCACACCCTGAGGTACTCAGAGCCCCTGGCTCTGACTCCACTGCACACCCTTACACACTAAGACCCCCGGCACTCACTCTGCCTCACACCTCAGACACTCAGAACTCCTGGCACTGACCCCACCTCACCCCCTCAGACACTCAGGGCCCTCGGCACTGGCTCCACCTCACACCCTCTCGGCACTGTCTCCACCGCAGTGCCTCACACACTCAGAACTCCTGGCACTGACCCCACCTCACACCCTCACACACTCAGAGCCCCTGGCACTGACTCCGACTGATGCCAACAGACACTCAGACACCCCAGCACTGACCACCTCACACCCTCCAACACTCTGGTCCCCCCTTGAACTGACTCCACCTCACACCCTCCGACACTCTGGTCCCCCCTTGAATTGACTCCACCTCACATTGTCAGACTCTCAGAACCCCCGGCACTGAATCCACCTCAAACACTCAGACCCCCCAGGCAGTGACTCCGCCTCACACCCTCAGACACTCAGAGCCACCGACACAGACTCCGCCTCACACCCGAGCTTTTAAAATGGAAATCAAAAAAAAAAATTTGCATAATCTCTTACAATCCTAACAGATCACACCAGATAAAATGACATCCATTCGAATCTGCTGTATTTTAACATTGGTTTTGGACTGACTCCACCTCACACCCTCAGAGCCCCTGGCACTGACTCCATCTCACACCCTCAGAGCCCCTGGCACTGACTCCACCGCAGTGCCTCAGACAGTCAGGGCCCTCGGCACTGGCTCCACCTCACACCCTCAGACACTTAGAGCCCCCGGCACTCACTCTGCCTCACGCCCCGAAATGTTCATAACCCCCAGCACTGACCCCGCCTCCCTCTATCTCCACCTCCATCTCCCCCTCTCCCCCTCCCTACCCCTCCCACTATCTCTCCCTCTAACTCCCTCCCCCTCTCCCACTCCCTCTCCCTCCCACTCCCTACCTCTCCCCTCCCTCCCCCTCCATCTCTCTCCCTTGCTTGCCCTCTCCCTCCCTTCCTTCCTCACCATTTCTCACACTCCCTCTCCCCATCTCATCCCCCTCAACCTCTCTCTTCCTCTCTCTACCCATCTCCTCCACCCTCCGTCTCCCACCTCCCTCACCCCCTCCCTCTCTCTCTCTCCGTCTCCCTCCCTCCCACTCTCTCTCTCCATCTCCCTACCTCATCTCACCCTCTCCCTTTCCCTCCCTCCCACTCTCTCTCCATCTCCCTATCTCCAGCTCCGCCTCTCCCTCTATTCCTCTCCCCTTCCCTCCCTCTCCCCTGCCTCCCTATTCCTCCCTCCTTCCCTCTCCCTCTCTCTCCCTCCCTCTTCCCCCCTCCCGTCTTTCTCTCTCCCTCCCTCTGACAACCTCCATTTCTCTCCCCTTCTCCACCTCCTTCACACCCTCTCCCTCACATTCTCCCACTCCCTGCCTCCCTCCCCCATTTCCATCTCATTCTCTCTCCCTCCCCCTCTCTCCCTCTACACATGTCCTCAATCCACCCGCTCCCTCCCTCCTGCTCCTTCCCTCCTTCTCTATCCCTCCCTCTCGCTCCCTCTCCCCCCCTCTCCCTCCCTCTCACCCCCCCTCCCTCTCCAACCATCCCTCGCCCTCTCCTTCTCCCTGTCCCTCCCTCTCCTCTCAATCTCCCTCTCGCTCCCTCCCACTCTCCCGGCCTCCATCTACCTCCCTTTGCCACTGTCTCCCTCCCTCTCCCTCCTTCTCCCTCCTCCCTCCCTCTCCATTTCCCCTTTCCTTCCTCCTCCCTCTTCCATTCCTTCCCGCTCTCCCTCCCCCTCTCACCCTCCCTCTTCTTCCCTCTCCATCCCTCTCCCACTCCCTCCCACTCCCTCTCCCTCCCACTCCCTCTCCCTCCCACTCCCTCTCCCTCCCACTCCCTCTCAATCCCACTCCCTCCCTCTCCCCCTCCTTCCCCCTCCATCTCTCTCCCTTGCTCGCCCTCTCCCTCCCTCACCATTTCTCACACTCCCTCTCCCCATCACATCCCCCTCAACCTTTCTCTCCCTCTCCCTCCCTCTACCCATCTCCCCCACCCTCCGTCTCCCTCCTCCCTCACCCCCCTCCCTCTCCCCGTCTCCCTCCCTCCCACTCTCTCTCTCCATCTCCCTACCTCCATCTCACCCTCTCCCTCTCCCTCCCTCCCACTCTCTCTCTCCATCTCCCTATCTCCAGCTCCGCCTCTCCCCCATTCCTCTCCCCCTACCTCCCTCTCCCCTGCCTCCCTATCCCTCCCTCCTTCCCTCTCTCTCCCTCCCTCTTCCTCCCTCCCGTCTTTCTCTCTCCCTCCCTCTGACAACCTCCATTTCTCTCCCCTTCTCCACCTCCTTCACTCCCTCTCCCTCACATTCTCCCACTCCCTGCCTCCCTCTCTCTGCCACACCCTTCTCCAGCTCCATCTCACTCTCTCTCCCTCCCCCTCTCTCCCTCTCCCTCCCTCTACACATGTCCCCAATCCTCCTTTTCCCTTCCACCCGCTCCCTCCCTCCTGCTCCTTCCCTCCTTCTCCCTCCCTCCCTCTCGCTCCCTCTCGCTCCCTCTCCCTCCCTCTCACCCTCCCTCCCTCCCTCTCCAACCATCCCTCGCCCTCTCCCTCTCCCTGTCCCTCCCTCTCCTCTCAATCTCCCTCTCGCTCCCTCCCACTCTCCCGGCCTCCATCTACCTCCCTTTGTCACTGTCTCCCTCCCTCTCCCTCCTTCTCCCTCCTCCCTCCCTCTCCATTTCCCCTTTCCTTCCTCCTCCCTCTTCCATTCCTTCCCGCTCTCCCTCCCCCTCTCACCCTCCCTCGCCCGCTGCCACCCTCGCTTCCTCTCCATTTCTCCCACTCCCTCTCCCCATCTCACCCTCCCACAACCTCTCTCTCACTCTCTCCCTTCCCCTCCCACCCTCTACCCATCTCACCCTTCCTCCCTCTCCCTTCCTCCACCTCCCGCTCCCTCCGTCCATCTCCCTTTCTCTCTCCATCCACCATCTCCCTCTGCCTCCCTCTCCCTCCC